>NC_053496.1:98230665-98545308 GCF_905171775.1 Rana temporaria
CATCATCAGGAAAGAAGGCTGGCTTTACTGCTTTGAATTCTGTATCATGTATTCACTATACCTTGTGAGTAGGCACTGCTGTGTCACACATTTCACAGATTCTGTCTTCTGAATTACAGAAGGGCTGAGAGAAGGAGTTTTTAGGAGGCAGAGTCATTACAGGACTTCTGTCAGGAAGCAAGGTACCATGGGATATATAGTCCTTAGAAATTGAAAGTAGACAGCAGATGAGAAGCTGCAAAGCATTCAGGGGATTTAGAAAGTTGTTGAAAGAGATGATCAACAGATAGTCGGCGCTCACAGCATGAAAGTAGATTTTCAAGTAGGTTTATATCTGATTGTATTATTACAGTACTGATGTTACATAATGAAAATGTATGCTGTGACCATAGAATTATTTTAACACATCATTTGTTGCTAAGTGCACTTACCTGAAAGGATTGCAGGTGTCTGACTGTTGTGACCACACTCTAGCTAAGGCATCCTTTTATTATCAGTGTCAAATGTCCTCACCACAAATTATTCTCATGCCCATGCTTTGCATCTCCTCTCCTGCACATACTGCCTCCTGTCAGATCTCATCTTTTCCTGTCATGCACATTGTGCCCTTATATACTCTGCAACACTCTATTCCTGTAGAAACTGTCCGCTATCATACCCTCTGCATGTTGCCCCTGCACATAGTGCCCGCTGTCATATTCTCTACTTTCTTCTTCTTCTGCGCATACTTTGTCCACTGTCCTATACTGTACATTCTTCTCCCACACATACTGGGCCAGATTCAGATACATTTACGTTGCTCCACGGCAGCGTAACGTATCCCATTTACGTTACACCGCCGCAGGTTTACAGCGTAAGTGCCATATTCACAAAGCTCTTACCTGTAAACTTGCGGCGGTGTAACGTAAATCCGCTCGGCGCAAGCCCACCTAATTCAAATGGGGCGGGCACCATTTAAATTAGGCGCGTTCCCGCGCCGAACGTACTGCGCATGCTCCGTCGGGAAAATTACCCGACGTGCATTGCGCTAAATGACGTCGCACGGACGTCATTTGTTTAGACGTTAATGTAAATGGCGTCCAGCGCCATTCACGGACGACTTACGCAAACGACGTGATTTTTTAAATTTCGACGCGGGAACGACGGCCATACTTAACATTGGTTAGTCCACCTAGAGGGCAGCCCTAATTTTACGACGCGTATCTCGACGGAAACTACGTAAAGTTAGAGCGACGGGTAACGCGGACATTCGTGGATCGCCGTAACTAGTCATTTGCATATTCTACGCCGACCGCAATGGCCTCGCCACCTAGCGGCCGGCATAGAATTGCATCCTAAGATCCGACAGTGTAAGTCAATTACACCTGTCGGATCTTAGGGCTATCTATGAATCAGCCGCATAGTTAGGACGGGCGGATCACAGAAATACGACGGCGTATCAGGAGATACGCCGTCGTATCTCTTTTCTGAATCTGGTCCACTGTCCCTATACCCTCTGCAATCCTTCATTGCATATACTGGCTGAGGTCAAAGTCCCCACACTCCTTTCCTGCACATACTGCCTTCTTTATAACCTTCAACACTCCTCTCCTGCACATATA
Organism: Rana temporaria; assembly: GCF_905171775.1. Lineage (NCBI taxonomy): Eukaryota > Metazoa > Chordata > Amphibia > Anura > Ranidae > Rana > Rana temporaria. Next base: position 98,232,267 of record NC_053496.1, read on the forward strand.
GCCATTGTCATACCCTCCAGCACTCCTTTCCTGCAGATACAGCCATTTTCATACCTTCCAGCACTCCTCTCCTGCAGGTACAGCCATTGGTATACCCTTTAACACTCCTCTCCTGCACATATAGCTATTGTCATGCTCTCCAGCACTTCTCTCCTGCATATTCAGCCATTGTCATACCCTTTAGCACTCCTCTCCTGCAGGTACAGCCATTGGTATACCCTTTAACACTCCTCTCCTGCACATATAGCTATTGTCATGCCCTCCAGCACTTCTCTCCTGCATATTCAGCCATTGTCATACCCTTTAGCACTCCTCTCCTGCAGATACAGCCATTGACATACCCTCCAGCACTCATCTCCTGCACATATAGCCATTGTCATACCTTCCAGCACTCTTTTCCTGCAGATACAGCCATTGTCATACCCTCCATAACTCCTCTACTGCAGATACTGTACCTTCCAGCACCCCTCTCCTACAGATACTACCACTGCACATGAGGAAAACTTCCTCCTTTACTATATAATCGTACATATTATTTCTAGTTGTTCTGTATACTAAACACTTTTTTGGTATAGTGTAATATCCCTGACCTGCAGTACTGAAACAAGCATTGAATTATAATTCCACCCAACACTGATCATTTTCCAAAGTCATTTGTTTAAACAGTTTGCTTACATTATTCATGCATTTGTTACTTTTTCTTTTTAAGTTTTCACTTTACAGGATTCACATATACATATTGTGATTCTTTAGCACTAATTGAGCGTTGGGCATGCTCCTGATTAGCTGAGAGTACCACAATTTTTTATATTAATACATCACAAATGAAATATGTCTCTACATATGCTAAGCTGTTTCAGCATCTGGGACTGTCAAAAACTTAAAGTGTTTAAGTTTTGATTTCAGCTCTGAATTTTGAACAACTTGTAAAGAAATAAACCAATAATTTTTGCTTGGTAGCTACAGTTGCAACTTAACTTTTTGTGGACCTATTCAGTAACAGCAGGTGCTGACAAGAGGTGAGGGTTACATGTAGATGCAAAGGGCTAGATTCAGAAAGAATTTACGCCGGCGTATCTATTGATACGCCGCGCAAATTCAAATCTGCGCCGGCGTATCTTAAGATACGCCGAAATTAGGCTAAGATCTGACTGGCGTAAATCTCTCACGCCGTCGTATCTTAGGGTGCATATTTACGCTGGCCGCTAGGTGGCGCTGCTGTAGATTTCAGCGTAAAATATGCAAATGAGCTGGATTCAGAACGTCGTTTGCATAAGGCTTTTACCGGCGTAAGGTTACTCCTGCTATATGAGGCATAGCCAATGTTAAGTATGGACGTCGTTCCCGCGTCGAATTTTAAAAAAATTTAACGTTGTTTGCGTAAGTCGTTCGCGAATAGGGCTTTGCGTAAATTACGTTCACGTCGAAAGCATTGACTATTTGCGACGTGATTAGGAGCATGCGCACTGGGATATGTTCACGGCCGGCGCATGCGCCGTTCGTGAGAAACGTCATTTACGCTGCGCCGCTGCAACTTACGGAGCAAGTGCTTTGTGAATACTGCATTTGCCCATCTAAGTTGCGGAGGCGTAGTGTAAATAGGATATGCTACGCCCGCACAAACTTGCGTCCCCCTACGTGAATCTAGCCCATAGTTTTCAGGTCAAGATTCAACCAGTAGAAAAAAAATAGAATAAATAACTAGATAATTGGAAAACCTCAATATACAGAACCCTTATAACCACAGCTAATACAGAGGAAGATGAAGAAAAAAAGAAAACTATAATGTAGGTACTGTATACCAGGTACGCACACTTAACATTGACTAAAAAAATTGTCAAAGTTATATTTAGGGCTTAGCTGCAACAGATCAACCTTATTGTCCAGAAACCTGTATTACCAAAAATAGCTTTTTATCAGGAATGTGCGGTGAGGTCAGTGGCTGGTGGGGCAGAGCCAGATACACACAGGCAGTGCTGGGACAAGGCCATTTGGTGCCCAGGGCGAAGATGGCAAACTGCGCCGCCCCCCATTTGATGGGCACAGTGGCGACAATTGATGGCACAGTGGCTGCGTGTGATGGGCACAGTGACTGCGTGTGATGAGCACAGTGGCTGCGTGTGATTGGCACAGTGGCTGCGTTTGCTGGGCACAGTGGTGACAATTGATGGCACAGTGGCTGCGTTTGATGGGCACAGTGGCTGCGTGTGATTGGCCCAGTGGCTGCGTTTGATGGACACAGTGGCGACAATTGATGGCACAGTGGCTGCGTTTGATGGGCACAGTGGCGACAATTGATGGTGGCACAGTGGCTGCGTGTGTTGGCACAGTGGCTGCGTGTGTTGGCACAGTGGCTGCGTGTGATGGCACAGTGGCTGCGTGTGATGGGCCCAGTGGTGACAATTGATGGCACAGTGGCTGTGTTAGATGGGTACAGTGGCTGCATGTGATGGCACAGTGGCTGCGTTTGATGGGCACAGTGGCTGCATGTGATGGCACAGTGGCTGCGTTTGATGGGCACAGTGGCTGCATGTGATGGCACAGTGGCTGCGTTTGATGGGCACAGTGGCTGCATGTGATGGCACAGTGGCTGCGTTTGGTGGCACAGTGAGGCTGCAATTAATGTTTTTTTTTTTCAGAAAAGGCAAGCGTCGCTCAAAATAATACAAAAACTTTTTTTTAAACTGCCATTTTTTATTAAAAAAAATGATGGTCACCTCCCACCTCCCCAATACAGTAATTTAAATTATTTTCTTATTATTTGCTTACTTTTAACTGTTCTGTTGCAGACGCAGTAGCACTAGGCACTAGGTAGGCACTGTAGGCAGGCTCAGCTCCTCGTGACTTGTCCTTGCACACAGCTCCCTGCGCAGTACGAGACGAGTCCTCCCTCTCTCACCTCGCTGTAGCTCGCGATCACGTGACACGCTCGGCTCCCCGCCTTTTCCTCCTATGATTGGCTGGCGTGAGGTCACATGGTCCCGCGATCATGTGACCCACTCGGAGGACACCCGGAGCTGCTATTTGCGGCGTTTTATGTGGAATCCACGCCGCTGGAATGCGCCAACTGATCCTCCATGGGGGGGGAGCGAGGAAAGGGAGCCAGGAGCGCACTCAGCAGCCAATCGGCACACAATTTGTTAAGTGCCACTGCCGCTGCCCGCGCTGTCTATGACACTGATACATACACAACTGGTCTGATTGCGCCCCCCTCCTGTACGAGATGGTAGCGCCCTGGGCACTCGTCCCTCCCGCCCCTGCCTTGTACCGGCCCTGCACACAGGTTACATACGCCAGATCATTAGAACAAGAGCAATAATTCTAGCACTAGACCTCCTCTGGAACTCTAAACATGTAATTTGTATACAATGTTAAATCGTCGCCTATGGAAATTTTTAAGTACTGAAGTTTGGCACCATTCCACGAGTGTGTGAAATTTTAAAGCGTGACATGTTAGGTATCTATTTACTCGGAGTAACATCATCTTTCATATTATACAAAAAAAAAATAGGTCGTAGGAGCTCCAATTTTTTACCAGTGGTGGGGTAGGACTTGGGCTACCTACCCCTCTCGGTGACCTCAGGTCTCTGTGATCTCAGGTTGCGGAGATAGGACCCTCGAAGGTCAATTGTTTATTTATTTTTTTGTTCATGGCAGATGAGGCCTCTCCTGACTGCATGTCCCTGCTTTCTATATCATACGGCAGTGATGTTTTATGTTAATTAGTGACAATATATTGTGTTATCCAGTGGCAGCAATTTTATTACTTGACTGACAACAGTGGCTAATGTTACATAACGTAGTAAAGCATATTACATCATTCAATGACACCGTGTTTTACTACTCAATTGAGGTATGTTATCCAGCATAGTAAAAATAAAAGCAAAAGAATATACTGTAGTACAACAGCAGCATATTATTACAATTAGTGGTCTATGAACTCTAAGGCCTCGTACACACGGACGGACTGTCCGCTGAAAACGGTCCGCCGGACTGTTGTACACACCATCAAACAGAAATCCGCGCGGACACCATACGCGGTGACGTGGCCGCGCCGTCGCCGCGACGATTACGCATGCGTCTAATAACTTTGACGCATGCGAGGACTTTCGGCCGAGCGGACATGTCCGGTGAGTCTGTACTATGCTAAGAAACATTTGTCCGCTGGAAACCTGTCCGATCCGCCGGACAATTGTCCAATCGGCCGTACACACGACCGAACATGTCCGCTGAAACTGGTCCGCGGACCAGTTTCAGCGAACATGTTCGGTCGTGTGTACGGGGCCTGAGGAGTATTAATATCCCCACAGCCAAATTTAATTACCCCAACCCCTCCTACACCAAAAAAATATTCCATCTATTGCTAGCCATACTTAACCCTTTACTGCTATGGACATAAGAGTTACATCTGAACAGAAATGCTTGCATCATGTCAGCTCATCAGTTGCCACTTTGGCTTTGTTTACATTCCAACAATGAGAGCAACTCTCTCTTCTTGCTGGTCCCATCAGGGGCTTTTTTCTTCTGGGAAGGCTGTCCACAAGATTTAGGAGTGTATCTATGGGAATGTTTGACCATTCTTCAAGAAGCGCATTTGAGAGGTCAGGCATTGATGTTGGAAAGAAGGCCTGGCTCACAGTCTCCTCTCAATTTCATCCCAAAGGTGTTCTATCAGGTTGAGATCAGGACAAGCCAGACAAGTTCCTCCACCCCAAACTTTCTCATCCATGTCTTTATGGACCTTACTTTGTGCACTGGTTCAAATCATTTGGTGGAGGGGGGGATTATGGTGTGGGGTAGTCTTTTAGGGGTTAGGCTTGGCTCCTTAGTTCCAGTAAAGGGAACTCTTAAAGCATCAACATACCAAGAGATTTTGGACAATTTCATGCTCCCAATTTTGTGGGAACAGATTGGGGATATACACAAAAGAAGATACCGCGCTAATATATGAGCCCTAAAAAAACTGCAGCTAGAAAGTGAGATACACACCAAATAAGTTCATACAAAAAATAAAGCTGCACTGTGAAAGCCTAAAAAATACTACATATATAGCTGGATTCAGCTAAGGGCGCGCATCTTTGCGGCGGCGTAGCGTAGCGTATTTACACTACGCCACCATAAGTTAGCTAGGCAAGTACTGTATTCACAAAGTACTTGCCTGCTAAGTTACGGCGGCGTAGCGTAAATGTGGCCGGCGTAAGCGCGCCTAATTCAAATTAGGCTGAGGGGGCGTGTTTTATGGCAATATGGGTTGACCTGACGTAATTGACATTTTTTAGGAATGGCGCATGCGCCGTCCGTGTACATATCCCAGTGTGCATTGCGGCAAAGTACGCCGCAAGGACGTATTGGTTTCAACGTGGACGTAAATTAGGTCCAGCCCTATTCACGGACAACTTACGCAAACGACGTAAAATGTTTAAATTTCGACGCGGGAACGACGGCCATACTTAACATTACTAGTCCAGCTATTTGATGGAATAACTATAGCCTGAAAATGCCTTACGTAAACGGCGTATCTGTACTGCGTCGGCCGGGCGTACGTTCGTGAATAGGCGTATCTAGTGATTTACATATTCTACGCCGAACTCAATGGAAGCGCCACCTAGCGGCCAGCCTAAATATCGCACCCTAAGATACGACGGCGCAAGCCGTCGTATCTTACATAGGTTTAAGTGTATCTCTGTTTGAGAATACACTTAAACTTAGGACAGCACAGATTCTGAGTTAGGTCGGCGTATCTACTGATACGCCGGCCTAACTCTTACTGAATCTAGCTATTTAATTATAACAACACATGTGATAGTGAAACCAATATATATGTGATTGGTATAATAAAAATTCAATAGTTGTCACTCCACAGCCGGGTTGCCAACTGCCAGTAAATTTACTGACAGTTTGTAAAAATCTGTGATTTTTTTACAACTGCCAGTAAATATCAGGGGCTGATAATTTCATGCTTTGTTGAATTTTTAAGTGTAAATCAAGCAAATTAATTTGTTATAGGTATTGTCAGTGTTTCCATATCATGTTTATACTGTGTAAATATTCACTGTGTTAGTTTTCAATAGGAGTTTTGTAATTTCTCAGGTTGCCAGTAAAAAATGTGCTCCGTCAGTAAATTTCCATGTTTTGTCAGTAAAAAATGCTACATGAGGTTGGCAACCCTGCTCCACAGTTGGATAACTGAGTACCAAGTAAATGTGAATCAATTGAATAAAAAGAAAAGTCCCAAGTGACAAGATGAGTTTGAAAGATGTCAGTCCACAAATCACCAAGGAATTTTTGATGTTGGGACCTGCTACCTACAACCCAGATTGGACTGTTTTTGTATATTTTTTTATATATTTGATGCCTGGTTCATATGTCTACTTACGGCATTATCATACAGTGCTGCTGTATTGATTTGCACTCTCTTATACCGTACTATATCTATTTACCCATTGGGGTGCTTCTTCTAAATCAGTTCCCCTTTAATTAGTCCACCTCTGGGTTTGGGTCAATATGGCTTTCTACAATTTGGTTATCATTCATTGTCTTATTCCTAGGTCTGATTATTCATGACCGTTTATGTATTCAAATTTTCACCCCATATGATTAGTTTAACTGACATTACTGATCACTCCTTATCCTGTTCTCTGTCCTTCTAGATAAATTTACCATATCTTTTATACAAGTTTCATGTGTTTTTTACTCTCCTGCCAACTTCTAAAATGGTGGATCTGGTGGTTCCGGATCTCCATGTGGAAGTTCAGGTGTTCCAGTTCCGTGACTCGAACCGAGACTTGGTTCTCCTGCTTCCCATATATAGCGTGATGCGTCAATGTGTCGCCCGTTCCCCAAGACGACGTCATTGTATGATGAAACGTGATTCAGGAGGTTGGACGTACTGATGCCATTGCGCTGCCCTTGTTTGTGGATAGGTGTTCGCTTGTTTGCCAGCCGACTCTCTTTTTTACCTTATGTTTTATACCATGTAAGTGCAATTTTCTTTAATAAACTGGAATGCTGCATCTGCTGTCAGTTTCACTGCTTCCCATATATAGCGTGATGCGTCAGTGTGTCGCCCGTTCCCCAAGACAACGTCATTGTATGACGAAACGCGATTCAGGAGGTTGGACGTACTGATGCCATTGCGCTGCCCTCGTTTGTGGACGGGTGTTCGCTTGTTTGCCGGCCGGCCCTTTTTTTTACCTTATGTTTTATACCATGTAAGTGCAATTTTCTTTTCAATAAACTGGAATGTTCTCACTTTTTGGTAACTCACTGACCTATCCAGACCCTAAGCATCCGTGAGCATCTACCTGGACCATTTGATGTGTTGCTGTCACTTCCTTGGATAAAGACCCCCGGCTGGGTTACAGCCGCAGGCTTGCTATAGCTTGCCTCTGGTAAGCCATTAATTCATTTGGTGGAGGTGCACTATTCAACCTGGTGTGCCATTGGTTCACTTTGAAAATTCCTTAGTGATTTGTGGACTGACATCTTTCAAAATCATCTTATCACTTGTGGACGTTTTTTTTTTTTTTCAATTGATTCACATTTACTTGGTACTCAGTTATCCAACTGTGGAGTGACAACTATTGAATTTTTATTATATCAATCACATATATATTGGTTTCACTATCACATGTGTTGTTATAATTTATATGTAGTATTTTTTAGGTTTTCACAGCACAGCTTTATTTTTGTATGAAAATTTTGAGGATGGCCCCTTCCTGTTCCTGACCTCAAGTGTCCTGACCTCAACCCAACCCGAACATCTTTGGCATGAATTAGAGTGAAGACTGGGACCCAGGCCTTTCTCGTCCAACATTAGTGCCAGACCTCACAAATGCACTTCTGGAAGAATGGTCAAACAGAGCGTATATATTGTACATTCACATCAGTCCCTGCCCTCAAGGAGCTTACAATCTAAGGTCCCTAACTCACAGTTATACATACACAAACTAGGAAAAATTCAGAAAGGAGCCAATTAACCTACCAGCATGTCTTTGGAATGTGGGAGGAAACCCAAGTACCCGTAGGAAACCCACACAGGCGTTACTCTAATGTTTGCTGATCTGATTGAAACAAAATCAGAAGTGCTTATGAATGAACACTTCTGAGTTTAATGGAACTTCGGGGGCCTGGGTAAGAAGGAGACTGAAACCTGTTTGTCCACAGTCTCTCCCAGTTCTTTTTTTTTTTTTTTTAATGGAGAGTGGGGAAATCAGTAAGCATTCGAGTAATGTCTACTAATCTCCCCGTTTGCCATCTTTCTGCAAGGTAGTAACCAGGGAATAGCTGGTTGATAAGGAGTCGGCACCCACCACATCCTTAACGACTACAGTATGACTCATCTGCTGTCAGTAGGCAATGCAGGCAAAGAAGAGCTGGCATAAAGAAATAAAAAAAAAAACAGCATGAGAACCTGCCTTTGCACGTACACTGTCACCAGAGGTTTATCCCCTAGTGGTAGTGATAGCATAGGAAGAGGATAGTGAATGAATGGGCTGCCAATGAACCCTATCATGCTTAAAAACATGCATAACTAATTTTTGCTACCCCAAGCCACTACTGTGAGTTGTGTAGGTACATTGCCATAGTGACTTGGGGTGCAGTTGAAAATGAATAGAGCCACAATGCAGCAATACGTACTACATGCATATTACAACACGAACGTGTCATTGGGCCCACAATGCAGCATCCTACAACACATGGTTTAAAGATTGATGTCACTGCTCAAGCTAGAGTCCATGAATGGACAAAGAGACAGTGGGTTCAATTCACTAAAGCATATTGCATGTAGTATTCATGTGACAGGGGCTTTGGGGTGGGGGACTCCTCCCCCAAAGCACCTTTTCTTCATGTTGATGAGGACAAGGTCCTCTTCCCCACAACCATGGTCTGATGGTTGTGAGGTTGTAGGGGGTGACTTGTCTCAATCTGGAAAGCCCCCTTTAACAACGTGCCCCACAGATCAATGCCCCCATATGAATAGGTATAGGGTATGTAGTACCCCTCTTATTCATCAACAAAATGTCTGCATTTAAAAAAAATGTAAGGGTGTACTCACTTTTGTGAGATACTGAAGCTGTACATCTACCTGTGACAGCTTCCACAGTTTTAATAAACTCCACTACACCAGAAGACCGCCAGCAGGGGTGAGGGGGCATTGATGGAGGAGAATTTCAACAGAAGAGGCATCAGCATAAGGGACACATTCTACTGACTGTAAGTTGTGTTCCTTGTGCTGATTTTCATGATTTTTATTTAAACTGCACTTAGGCTTGAAGCCCTTCCAGGGGGTATATCCATGACAGTCTGGGCTCTCTAGAGAGTTAAAAGACACAGACTATAATTCAACCCAGAGGAGGACCAATACTTGACCTTGGAGCACCAGAAAGGAAATTAATACTGCATCAAACGCTGCTTTATAATTTCTTACACAGCTGGGTTACAAGCATTGAGTGTAGTACAGGGGGAATAGGCCTGTCTACATTGGGACTCAGGGGTCTTCTCTGCTATTGTGTCTGTTTCTTTGTGAATTGTTCACTCTGGTTCCTTTGATCAAAAGTTCTTCATGTTATATATTGTCCAGGTACTCGCTTCCAGGCTTTGGGTCCACTATCTGATGTAGGTCATGCATTTCTGTTTTTTATATTCTTCCCTAAAAGAAATATAAATGTGAACAATTAGCACAATCACTGAGTGACCTATTAACCATATGAATAAATAATCAACCAACCTCACATGCATTAACCAATATAAATAATGATAGTGCATCGCAACAAATGAAGTTCAATAAGTGTCCATAAACAGGCCTTTTCACTGTACTTCTATAATTAATGTGCAACAATGTGCAAGAATGGTGAGATCCTCCTCTTGAATATCACCTCAAACCACATACAAAAATGGCCACTCACTTCCTTATATGGCCTCACTATAAGGCCCCGTACTCACGACCAAACATGTCTGCTGAAACTGGTCCGCAGACCAGTTTCAGCAGACATGTTTGGCCGTGTGTAGGCCCGAGCGGACCATTTTCGGGCGGATCGGACAGGTTTCCAGCAGACAACTGTTTCCTGGACTTGCTTTAAAACAGTCCGCTGGAAACCTGTCCCCCCGACATGTACGGTCGTCTGTACAGACCTACCGTACATGTCCGGCCGCCCGCCATCCCTCGCATGCGTCGAATGACTTCGACGCATGCGTGGAAGCATTTTAAAGGCAGGCCGCCCACGTCGCTGCGTCATTGTCGCAGCGACACCGCGTCATCGACGCGGCGACACCGCGGACACGCCCCGCGTATTGTTTACGCGCGGACCTCTGTTCGATGGTGTGTACAGCCATCGAACAGAAGTCCCCGGGCAGACATGTCCGATGAAAACGATCCGCGGACCGGTTTCATCGGACATGTCTGCTCGTGAGTACTCGGCCTTAGACTAAGATACAATAGTGTTGGAAGAATAACAGCAAGTTGCTTATGTACTGTGACTATATATGCAGTATATCTGTCTATGCAGCAGGTAGTGTTATAGTGTAATGCACATGTAAATCTATTGTATGATGCAACGAGAGTAAGTGCTTTTCTCAGTGTTTAGTTGTGTTTCTGTTTCCATGCTCTTAAAATATGTTCTGCTATCCTCCATGCAAGTAAAGTTGTTTCATGTATTCAAGAAGCTTCAAGCGCATCATTTTAATACTCAACCAACAAATAGCTCTTTGAAAGCAAAAACTATTATCGTCAGGTATCCCTTGGCATTCTCCCAATAAACAATGAAGGCATAAAAAATGTATAAAAATGAAGAAAAATTGTGTTCTCTGTATATTTCAAGTTGAAAAGTAGAAAATAACATTAAACCACTGACATAGGGAGATATAGTGGGGGCCACTTTAGGGGTGTGCGGTATACGCGGGAGCGCGTTATACCGCGATAAATATGTTAAATAAGAACCAGAGGCCTGGACACCTCACCAACCATTCAATTACCAGTGCGTGATGAAAGTGAAATCCTGTTCCCAACTACCATCAAATCATGCAGTCACCATGTGCTCAAGAAATGGCCCCTCACCTTTTTGTATGACCCCACTCTTAGACTGAGTTTAAAATAATGCTTAAAGGGGCTGTAAAGGTTTGGTTTTTATTTTCTAAATAGGTTCCTTTAAGCTAGTGCATTGTTGGTTCACTTACCTTTTTCTTCGATTTCCTTTTAAATGTTTATTTTTCTTTGTCTGAATTTCTCACTTCCTGTTTCTCCTCAGTAAGCTTGCCCCCATCATCCGACCTGCTCTGGCTGGGGGCTAGTCAGCCAGAACAGCTTACTGAGGAGGAACAGGAAGTGGGAAATTCAGACAAAGAAAAGAAAAATTTAGAAGGGAAATCGAAGGAAAAGGTAAGTGAACCAACAATGCACTAGCTTAAATGAACCTATTTAGAAAATAAAAAATGAACCTTTACAACCCCTTTAAGCATAGCGCATGGTACATGGGATGACTACCTTCAGATCACACTTGACTCTCTCCTCTTGGCAAATAGTAGCATATGCAAAGCATAAAAAAGAGGACAAATAGTGCTCTCTGTATACTTCAAGCTTTAATAAAAAATATGGCATAAAACTACTCACGTAAAAACATAGAGTATATACATCACATTAATCCATAGATCTGAACACCTCACCAATCTATCAGGAACAATATAATGTGTGTGGCTCTCAAATTAAATAATCTCATTATGTCTCATTAAGTGTAGGCTTCTTCAGTAGGAAGCTTCCTTTTCTTCCTTTTTGTACTTTTTATACTGTATGCCATAATTGTTTATGGGGAGAATGCCAAATACCTGACGATAATCATGTTATGCACCATAAATCATTGGGATTCTTTAATACCAACAAAAATTATTCCAAACAGCTATTGTACCTCCAGGTCACATAAGGAGCAAACAGTCTTTTTTGCATGTGGTTTAAATTTATTTGGGTGATATTCAAGAAGAGGATCTCGCCATTATTGCACATTATTGCACATTGATTATAGGATTGTTTATTGAATTTTATAATCTCCCCTGTTTTTTGTTTTTTTTTCAGGAACAGATGACACACTATTCTGTACCTACCTTGTAAAGTATGTGCTGTACTTATAATTTTTTTTGTACTATTTAAATTATTCAATAAAACATTTTTAAAGAATAAAACATTTTGGCTGGAGTTTTGCTTAAAGTAAAACCTTTTTTATATCATTCATGTGTCCTCACGGAAATGTTATTGTTTCAGGATGACACAAATGTCCATCAAATACTTATTTTAGCATAATGGAAAGACAATGGGCCCTCTAATGATTTCACGATGACGCCCTGTCATTTATAGTCATGGTCCTAGGATAGTAGAGGAGAGCCATAAGGATTTACAATGTCTTTTGCTTCAGGCTTTTAGGCACTATATGAATTTGTCCAATTGCATTGTTTCAGTTTAGGAGCTAATGTTGGAAGTCCTGAGCTCAAGCCGGTAATTGTTAAAGGAAAGCAGCCAGTTTCTAAATTTTCTTCACGCTTGTTAGAGGAGAAAAACACTAGATTTAGTGGGCTTTTGGGTCTTCATTCAAGGGCCGGTGCTTCACACTTCAGACAAGTGAGAGGTAAAGCAGCAATGTGGCTGTTCAGTCTCCTGAGCAGCATATAGATAATCAGAGGCCTTAACTTGAGACTTCATCGAATACCAACGAACTTGAACGAGTTTGTACCGGCTGGGTGTTAGAAATACATTTTGCATTCGAGGCAGCGGCACAGCGGAGCGTAAGAGGCTGGAGAAGGGAAAGAAACACATTTTTATTTATTTATTTTTTATAAAGAAGTGGGGAAGATTTTTTTTTTTTTTTAAACGATTTAGTTTGATGAAGTGTGCAAAAGGGAAAGGAGGGGGGCAGAAGAGTATTGGGGTTTATTGAAAGACTTTCTCACTCTCACTCTCCTTAGATCATCGTCATGGTGTAAACAAACAAGCTAAACTCCCTGAGATTTACAGTGCCCGGCATCCGTGACTTCCTCTGCCTCGCTGTGAGATATTTCTGTACAGGCAGCCTAAGCACTTTCCATTTTATACCTCAACGGCTTTATAGCATCTTAAGGATTTCTGTATATGCCTGGCTTCACTCCCAGGGAAAAAAATCTAGCTTGTAAATAAATACTAAATATATATGAACAAAAAGGACAGACAGACAGTGTACAGACTTTCCATATCTTGCTCATGTGGAAAGAGTGCACCTGAGGCCTGTGTTTGGTTTGCAGTCTAACGATGTGTATATTGAACTGCTTTAACCCCTTTTCTCCACATTTCCTGGCAAGGGTTGATGTTCATTAAGCAAACTCTAAATTTATTCTTGGGCCCAAAATAAAATCCTTTGTTGTTGTCTTAGTGGCACCATTTTTTAGCCCTACTGCTAGGAGAAGTGAACGTTTCTTTTTTTTTTAATTATTCAGTGCCATTTGCTCTGAAATCCCTTTCTATCTCTTTCATTCTCCTGACCGATTCTGTGGCCCTATATCTGTCTATGCTAATAGGTCTCCCACCTCCTTCACACCCCACTAGCTCTCCTACCAGCATGAAACAGCTGTGTGGAAAAGACCCATAAATCCATCCCATTTCCTCAACTACAAACCATTATGGCTGTTTGTTGTTTCCAATTTCTACAAACTTTGGTATTATAATCTCAGCAATTAATCCTTATTTAGACGTGCCCAGTGAAATTAAGGTCACTCTGAGCTGCATCTCTTGCTTTTGTTATGATTGTAACAAATGGTTTATGCAGATAAGGCCGTTCTCATCTGCCGTTTTGAGAATGGAAGATAAAAGAGAAAAGTATTCTTAGCTCTGACTGTTCTAAGCATTCTGAATACTTTTCCTATCTGTCCTTTGCCAAGAACAGCCTTTGGAGGGTACCTGCCAAACCCATTACAGTAGAGAAGAACAAGTAGTGGGGAAAACTAACATACATTTGTTAAAATTAGCATAGAGCATTGAGTGAATGATTGAGGTTAACAAATTCAATTAAATGTACAGTATATTATGGAGACTAATCGTAATCCTAAACTGAAATATTTTTTTTAGAAATTCTAAAGAGTTGAGATGGGTTAGATTATGCTCCCTGTGTTTCCTCTAGGGAGATTTCCCCGCACTTCCTGTATCATCAAGCATATCTCTCCATCTCTCAATGCAAAGCTCATTCTTGATGCTCTAGCTCTGACTCAACATGGGTGTATCGGACCTCTGCAGAGAGGCCACTCATTCCACACAGAGAGCAAGGGTCCTTGCATGTAGCATGCTGGCAGGGAACAGGCTTTTCTACTCATGCTTTAGCTACTTCCTACAGAAGAGGATGTAGGACTTTGCACACCCTTTGTTTTGATGCACCTATAATGTTTTATAGGTCTCTGTTTTCTGCATCTTTGGTGTAGTTTTCTGCAAGTACATCTTCCACAGCAATGGATGATGCAGAAACCACATGTAAGGCCTCGTACACACGATAGGTTAACCAGAGGACAACGGTCTGAAGGACCGTTTTCATTAGTCCAAACCGATCGTGTGTAGGCCCCATAGGTTATTTGACCTTAGGTTAAATAAATGAGAACTTGCTTTAAAATTTAACCTATGGATTGGTAACCGATAGGTCAAAACCGATCGTTAGTATGCAAAAGCATTGGTTAAAAACCTGCACATGCTCAGAATCAAGTCGACGCATGCTTGGAAGCATTGAACTTCGTTTTTTTCAGCATGTCGTTGTGTTTTACGTCACCGCGTTCTGACACGATCGTTTTTTTAACTGATGGTGTGTACGCACGACGGACCATCAGTCAGCTTCATAGGTTAACCTAGGACAATAGTCCTTCAGACCGTTGCCTCTGGTTAACCTATCGTGTGTACAAGGCCTAAGACTCATTTGGGGTTAGTTCACATCACCTGCATTGCACATTCCCAGTGCAAGGATAGGGCAAATAGCCTTGTCTTCAATAGTGCCAGTTAATAACAATCCACACCGCAACACTCTAGCATGTATTTTGATTCCTGTTGTGGAAAAAATTGCAGCAAAATGCATTAAAGAAACTAAGCACATAAAACTTGCAACAGACACTGTAAAAAAAGAACACAAACACTGTGGTATAAATGGGTCCTTAAAGGGTTTAAGTTGACCTTTAATGGAAAAGTAATAAATGCACATATTTTTCCTCCAGGAAAATTGTGCATTTATAGTTTTTTCCTACAGGAACCTACAAAGCATTGCAATCGTGATCAGTGGATGTCAGGCTTCTGCACACTCTCCCTCCAGCTTTCTACCCGTACCTCAATAAAGCTTTCAGTTTGAAAGCTCAAGCAAGAGTGAATAGACTATGAGAGTGCTGTCCAGCAATCCATTGAGAACTACAAATGTTCTGCCGCACTGCATTGCACTGTTTCAGTTTTGGGAGGGCAGGTTAATCCAGTGTTAGTGAATACAATTCTTGTGTTCAGAAAGTACTAAAGACATATGTACTGCTACCCCCTTAGGGGCCACTAGATTTTGGGTCACATTTGCATGCACAGCTATTGTGCCGCCCCAATGGGGCATAGAAGTTATAGATTATTTCCCTAACCATTTTCTATGGATGTTTATGTTTAGTTTACATGCTGCCATCTAATGACCCTTTGTGGTATGCATTTGTATTTTCTATGTTCCCTTCTCTGATGTATGACACACTTCCTTTGTATGTAATGCTCCATCACTTCTTGGTGTGTTTGGTACTTCCTGTGTAATGAAGGCAGCTACAGGCCACATGTAACAGGGCACATGTATTCTGCATAGTAAGCTACAGACAATATCATCTTTTGACCGCATAAGTACCACAACCTATTCATCTGTTGTAACCTATCATCTGCTGTAACCCGATGTTCGGAATAAAAGAACCTCTGCGAATAGAATCGGTACTTGGTGAGTTCAAGCGATCTGATGAGGATTGTCCTCAGTGATTATATCTGCTTATACAGGCCAGGCATAGAGGTCTCACAAGGGATAATTTGCTTCACAACAATCGGAGTCAGAATAGCTAGGCAACGTGTATTTTCAGCTTGCACACAGTAGTCAGAAACCAGTCCAATGGGCTTTGTTTTGTTTTAGTTTATTAGGGGAATCAACTTGGATGGGGTTAGGGTAGTATTGGATGCCCAGAACGGTGGAAAAATAGAACTTAAGGACATATAGTACCGGGCCTCAATTTCTCACAAAGATTCCAAGGCTGCATTTCTGTGGAAAAAGTTGTACAGCCGGACTGAAAAAAATCAACTCCACTACTAATTGCAGGTAGTCTATCTTCAAGAATGCCAAAACACCTGATTCCCTGATTCCAATGTATAATCCCTAATCAGAGGTGTAAGATATCTGGAGTAGAATTGAGCAATCCCTTCCAGATAGCTAGCTGGATATTGCACCTGGCTGCTTCTCCTCTATAGGCTTTGGGGTGTGGAGATTTTGAGGTTACTCACTTCTTGCAAGATCCTGTAGCACACTTGGTGACTTCGGAACAGGCCTCCTGCTGGACAGATTCCAATGGCTTCCAGGGCGACTCAGCTAAGCCTAGCTCAGGCTGAAAGGTATACGAATCCCTCTCCTGCTCCTCTCTCTATCTCAGCACTCTTCCTTCCTCCTATCTTCTGTCTGGAGACGGAGCCCCCCCAGCACAGGGGCCCCTCCAGGCCTCAGGATCATGGACTCTCCTCCCCACATGGCCAGGCTCCAGAATACTTAAGAGCTATCTCTCTTCTGGGCCATCCTTACTCAGAGGTTGGTAGAGATCCCATAAATATTCAGGCCTCATCTCTTTTTCTCCACCATCTAAGTTCTAGAACTCTCCAGGAGCTTCTATAAGCCAGGGGAGGCGGCAGAGACTTAGCCCTTGCAGCACTGCCAACCTAACAACAAATTAACTCTGGCTCCTCTGGCTACAGCAGGAGCCTAACTAAATGTACCCACACTATGAACACAAAGACAGCCAGACAACTAGTATTCTTAGAAAGAGATCAGCAATATAGCTCCTCCAGGACTTCGCTTAACAATTTCCTTTAAATCGACTTACTGTATATACAGGTATTCTCATCATCTAAATATCCTCAAACGTTCATAGTGAAATGCAACCCAATTTGTGTCATAGTTTAAGCACTCTATTTAAGTCCATAGCATGGGTTTTAAGTGGATATTCAGCCCCCCCCTACACACACACACACACACACACACACAGAATACCTACAGCTTCCTGCACTCCCACCCCCTCTGCAATAAGAATTGACACTATATTTATTTTTTTACATTTTGTAAAATTGAAAGTTTTTTTTCCAAACCTTATTCCTGGCCCCACCCCACACCACTATTCTGGCCTAGGCCCTGCTGCGTCAGCCTCCTGGGATTCCACATCACATATCCCAGGAGTATGCAGAAGTAGGGAATGACTGCAGGTTGTAAACGGAGCTGCATGCATCATCGGAGGCCGGATACAATTCATACCTAAAAGCAGGCACTGCAAAGTTAAATTAGTAACTTTATTTTTATTTGTAACTTGTAAAGCATCTTCTGTTCTGACTCCATGGCTATGCTTAAATTACCAATACTATTCTGCCAAGTTGTAAAGTTCCTTGACAAGCATTCTAGCATGGTGGGGCATAGAATCAGTGCACAGTGGTAGTGTGTCCCAAGCTGCTACTACTGGTTTTGTCTGGAACAGTTACAGTGTGGGTCCAGGTTGGACACTCTCCAATAAGGTTTTGGATCTACTGCCTCCAATATAGTATTGGCTGCATCCATAGGATGCTAGAAGTGTTGCAGGACAGGAGAAATCTTTGCTAATTTCTGATGGGGCCACCTTAGGGGCACATGTTAAATAAGACCTGAAAAGGTTAGCAAAAAGGAGTACTGTGCATATATATTTACTTTGTTGCTGTTAAAAACACTTGCAATTGAAAAATGGGAAAAAAGTAAAGAGCACAGGAAGGAGAAGAATGAGGACGGAGTGAGGTATAAGTTCTTCTTCTGTACCGTTAATAACTGGCTACAAGCCTTTGGATTTTAGACTATATAGATTCCATTTTAGAAGCCTATAGAACATACTGGGGTAATGCATTTCAGAGCCTATAAAACATACCGGCGGTAATACATGGCTGTGTTATGATGAACAATTTTATCAGCGTATGTCACTGAGCCTGTTACAGGATTGTCAGTTGTCTGAAAAAAATATTTTTAACATGTTTCATGAAATTACATTTGGTATGCTTTTTATACATATAACTTATCTTGTGGATCCTTGAGCACCACTGAAGTCCATTTGTTTTCAACATTTGTTTACATCAAACTATAGATCCACTGGTAAATGAGTGCTCTGCCATATAGAAAAAATTGTATTATGTGTGCTAAATAATCTGCCCAGTGAGCTTTCTTCTCCACTTCTAACATACAAAGCATTTCTATTCACTCTCTCAGATGGGTTGCTTTTGGGATGATATGGTATTGTCCTAAAATGTGTTATTCCAGATGATTGTCTTGATCTTCTAAAAAGTTGTTTTTCAAATTCTCTGCCTTGGTCATGGTGCATTTTTTCAGGAAACCCACATTTAGAAAATCAATGAAAATCTTATTTCCTGGTGCCAACATGGCAACATACATGTGATAGTAATAGCTCTTCATTCTTCTACCCACAGACCAGTGCATAGCTATAAAGATTTAACACCCACACAACAGCCCATTGCCTTTTTTGTTCTTACGGAACTCAAGAAACCTTTACCTACCTTCTTTGGTGGTTTTCCGTGCAGGTTCAGCCTCTCCTGTGGCGCAGTCCCTGACCTTGAGATACTAATTGCTCTGATAAGGCAGGGAAAACCCTTTTGTGGATCTTTTGGGGTGAAAAATTGGGTGCTAACTAGCATACAGCAGTGCGGCCAGGGCTATTTTCCTTATAAGTGATCTCCTTGTCTGGAGCCTTCCTTCCAAGAAGTAAGTGGATCCATGGAACTGTGACACTGCATTTGTTTTCTACATTTTTGGAATTTTTCTGTGAATGTTCTCATCAATTGTATGTTACATGCATTCTAGTGGGCATTGTCAAAGAAAGAGCTGTCTACATTTAAGTGAATGGTGGATAATGAGGAACATGTGTAGTGGATAGAGCTTACATGGGAGCCATCTTTGGTTTGGGCAAGCACTCCCCCAGTGGCCATCTTGGAGTTGGGCAAGACTGCCTGGAAACCATCTTGGAAATGGGCAAAGTGAAAAGGTTGCCAGGAGTTGGAAGCAGGCAGAAGAGATGAGGGACATGGGTTTAAAGACCTAGCATCTTACAGGTAGGGCATTCACAGGCTAAAAATGCATGCCAGCATGCCCATAGCTGCAAACCCTGCACCAAGGGCCATTTCCTGTTAACTAGTGAATAGATTTACCCTTGAATATGTCTCAGTGCTGCATTATTATTATATTTTACTAAATGTCAGTGTTGCAGCTGCCCTACACTATGAGCTCACTGTTTAACAAAAATCTACACAATTCCTATACGAAGGGTAATTAGACAAGGTATATATATATATATAGGTATAAGAGTGCATTCAGGCACTAATGGGTCTCTACATGGCTATGGAGCTCAGCCTGTCCCACTGACAGAAACATACATGGGAGGTGCACCAGAAATCCAGTCCGAGGTATAGAAAATCCTCTTCCACTCTGCAAACCTCAGCACTGAGGAGTGTGTCAGGACTGCCTTAAAGAGGCAGACAGAAGCGCTCCTGCCGAATATTCATAGCCACAAGGGATTACGGTGAGCCCTTGATGAAATTACCATAGCTATATTATTACATTTCAAGCTGCATTTCAATGCTGTTGTTACCAACTGCATAAAGCCTCCCACAGCAGAGCAAGCCAGCTTCTACAGGCAAGGACAAGTACAAAGGATAAGCTGGTAATTTATATTCAATCTGAGGACCCTGCTGACCATTTTTCTTTAAGGCAGGTAAGTTTACCATAAATAGAAAAGAGGAGGCTCTAGGTAAGAAACCTGCTACAGCTTTTTTTTCTGTCGGAGGAAGTAGCCTGCATGTCCTTCCAGGAAAAGCACCTGTTTGAGGCAACCAAGGACAACAGCATCAGTGATGCTGCTGAGGATGAACACCCATCATTACCAGTGGAAGAAGCCTGGAGTACAGATTGCAAGGTCTTTTTCTCCCTCATTGCTAGGAAGTGTCTTTTCTCCAGGGACTTGGGACATTAGGAAATGTTGGCACTTTATCTTGGACTGTGGATTGTCTCTCTAATTTTGTTAACTTATTCTTCAAGTAAAATGTTTGAAGCTTGGCCCTTACCTGGTCTGAACTTACTAAAGGGGTGCAATGCAAGTAACTGGCACACATGGTCTACAACTCAGGTCATTAAATACACTGGGACATGAAGACAAAGGTACAAGGAGTTAGTAGAGTGTGAAGATACAGTGGTTACCAAGGGTATTGAAGGTTTCTCTAGCAGCCTGTCATAAGTGTGTAAATGTGGCAGGTGAGAAAGTCGCTTGCAGCGAGAGAGATGTTGTTGGTACTCCTTTGAACACAATCCATCTCCTATAGCAACAGGAGCAGATCTGCACCATGAGGCCCTCAACCTCTATGCTGGTATGACAAACGAAGAATTAAGTGAAGTGGAGTCCATGTTAGGTGCACAGCAGGACTTCTTACTGTTACTGGGAGTGAGGATGCAGTGATACGCTGGACAGGGGGAGAGGGCATTTGCTCTGCGTTTCCCTCCTAAATGCACACGTGACTGCAGTGATGAAGAATACATCAAGAGAATTTTCTAGAGATTGTTCATATTTAGTCATCTGTCCAGGTCTACATGGACATACACTCTCAATTTAGCTGAGCTATATTTGTCTCTCTTACGCAACTTATTTGCCTACATTATCCTTATTTACTACGTGCTTGACATACATTGTTATATGTCCATTGGCTTACGCCCAAAGTTATTGAACATGTTCACTTTAACTTTTCTATGCTAAGGGTTGAAGGTATTTTATACCTGGACCCTTAGTGGCCTAATGCATTCCTTTATGTTAAAGTGATATGATGTAGAGAACCCCCAAACTCCTGTTCTCTGATTGGAGTGACGCCTGGGGTCCGTACTGATAATCACTTGCATAAAGAAGTGCATTGTAATCTTTAAACGCACTTGTGCTTACTTACATTTATTGTAATCTTTCAACGCTAGGGTTTGGACGCATGTTGTAATACCTCCATCCTCAGTAGCTCAATGCATTCCTATATGTGAGAGACATGATGTAGTGAACCCCAAACTCCTGTTTTGATTGGAGTGACGCCTGGGGTCTAGTACTGAAATTTCACATAACATAGAGAAGTGCATTGAAATCTTTCCTTGACCACAGTTGTGGTTCACTCCCGTTCACCAGAGGTTGTGACACCTGTCCACATCCTGTTGGGGGAACAAATGGCATTGGCTCTATCGAGCACCCTAAGATGGTCCTCCAGATATTCCAGTAATTTTGATGGGTCCACAACCTTCAGAGATCATTGCTGGAACCGACACACCTTGGAAATCTGAATGGTCCTGCTGACAGCTCAGGGCAAAGTGCTTTTCATCATAGCTTTACTTTAGACACTCTGGTCTCAGATTCCAGCTGTCTGAACCAGGAGCGATCTGGATTTACACTTTTGTGCAAAAGACCTAGAACTCAGGGTAGCCTCATGTGAGGCAATTCCTTTGACCTAGTTTCACCCCAGGCATTTAGAGGCCTTTGTTCTTCAGGGGACAAGTTGACTCAGTCTTTGGACAAGTGATTTGCCTGTTGCTGAGGCTCAAGGGTCTGGCTCTGGGGCAAGGAAGTCTTCACTTCCCGTTGTTTAAGAAAACTCCACAGTGGGACACCACAGACAGTCAATCGGTCTGGGAAAGAAATCTGGACAACCTTAATAACAAGGGGCTTGGTTGCCATGGTGTCTTGTTTCCTAAAGTAACATCCAGAAGTTCTGAGTGGTTTGACTGTCCTTCTTAGTGGAAGACAATCTGGATTCAAGTAAACAATGCCATGATGGTGGTTTATATCAATTATCAGGTGGATCCATAATTTTGCAGTAGCAAAAGATAGATTGGTATCCTTGGCAAAACATCAGATTCCAGCTTGTCAGGCATCATCATTCCAAGTACGCACAGTGGCAAGCAGACTGCATCAGACAGCAGCACCTAAACCTGTGAGAATGATTCCTAACCTTGGAGCTATTCCTGGAGGTGTGTCCCAGGTAGGCAACTTTAGAGGCTGACTAGGTCAAACTAAAGGCTAGGCAGTTTTGGCTCAGGTGTAGTGGTCCTCAGGTCGATGCAGTGAATGCTCTGGTGTCTCAGTGGAATCAGTACTTTCTTCCCTTGTTTGTCTTGCATGTTCAAGATGAAAAGCATTCCGGTGTTCCTCGTTGTTCCAGGCAGATGTGATGCACCAACCTAAAGGGATGGACAGTTTCTCTGAGGGAGCTACTGGATCAGGATATTTTACAAGAAATGTTTTTTGCCATGCATTTTCCAGCTGCCTTTCACAGCTTGATGATTGAAGCTCAAGTTCTGAGAGACAGGGCATTGTGCAGTCTAGGATCTATTGATGCTATCCTGGAAGCTCTATTTCTTCTTGTTAAATCTATTGCTGGATGTGTGATGCATGCTTATCCTAGTATACGCTGCAGGACTTTATCCCCAGAGTTTCTTCGTTGGACATGTTCTCTCCTGCAGCTGGGCCTAGGTTAATGTTTGTCTCTTAATGTTGCTGATTTGTGTGATTTTGTGGGATCTGAAGTTGTTCACTCGTAGCTTTCACTTATGAAAGCTACGATCTGAAATTCCGACAAGAAAACCGTGGATTTTTTTCCGACGGAATGTTGGCTCAAGCTTGTGTTGCATACACAGGGTCACACAAAATACCGACCGTCAAGAACGCGGTGACGTACAACACTACGACGAGCAGAGAAAAATGAAGTTCAATGCTTCTGAGCATGCATCAACTTGATTCCGAGCATGCATGGTTTTTGTGCGACAGAATTGCATACAGAGGATCGGAATTTCCGACAAGAACTTTTCTTGTCCGAAATATTGAGAACCAGCTCTCAAATTTTTGTTGTCGGAAATTCCAACAGAAAAAGTCAGATGGAGTCTACACGCTCATATGGAACTTTTCTTGTCAGAAATTCCGAACGCTTGTATGCGGCATTAGGCGAGGTGAAGTGACTGTTCGGACTGGCGGACTTATGGAACACCTTCACGGGTTTTGCATAAGACAGGATTGTTGGGACCCAGTTCTCCATCTGCTTCCAGTTCACCCAAAGGAATTTTCCATCTCTTGGTCGGATGTGGTCGTGATGGAGAGTTTATCTCTCAGCCTTTACTTTCCTCATGTTTTTCAAGATGGATCATGTACTGATGCTCAGATTTCTAGCCCCACCAATGTCAAATTGACTCATCCAACCCCATGGTATAAGGTTCAGGTTCCATCCCATCATGACAAAATGCATTCTACTAAATCTACTTCATGAGCTTTTGGCTGCAGACTACGGCTTCTCAGATTGGCAAGGTTGCCACCTAGGCTTCTGTCCTCACTTTGAGTTATGGTGATTGCGGCCTTAGTGCACGTGATACAGGAGCAGTGAGGTGCTGTCTGTGGTGTTTTTTTCCATTGGTGCTTGAGTTTTCGGGGGGCTTTTGGGGCGTGCCCACTTGAAGGGGGGGTGCACTTTAGGGGCTTGTCCAGGGATTTGGATGTTGATGCAGATGGGGAGGGTATCATGGATGGTGCTCAATTGTTTTTCTACCAAGTGGACATTCAACCTTATCTGAAGCCAGTGTCTAGTATAAGAACCCTTGAGCAGGTTCTTTGAGCTGCAAGCAATCTACAGCTTTGCTGTGTCATTACATTAAGAGCCTGTGGGCGTTTGTTTGGCTATCACATAGTGTGATTGCTTAGATCAACTTTAGGTGAAGTACATCCAGATCACACATTTCACCACAGTCGTTTAGCTAGCCATAAAAGCTATTCCTAGTTCTATAGAAACCAACAATAGTAGTAGGCTCCAGTGCACAATCACCTTGCAGTTCCTAAAATGTATTCTAAGATCCCACTATATGGCTGTGCTGCAGCCACCAGAAGTAATTGCTGCACATTTGACCAGCCGCATCTGGACATCGTGAACATCATGGGCACCCTATGCAAATATATCAGCCAACACGATAGGCAGAACAGCCAATTAGGTCCTCCTATGGTGTGTTCTTTCAGCACTACTGATGAGCTTAGGAGTCCTCACTACAGCTGTCTTTGGTGGGAAGGCGGTAGCTTACTCACTTTCTTATGTAGCAGTACCCCCTCTTCCAGGATCAGCTAGTACTGATTTGCAGGCCGGACACTGGCTCAGCCAGGCCTAAAGTGAATGCCCTTTGCAGGCAGGGACCACAGGCCCCTATGCTGTAGTAAAAATATGGTAGTCCTTGGTGCTAGCTGTCCTACATGTGGCTACTGCTCCCAGTACCCCCTCTTCAAGCACTGCCAGCATTCTTGGCTGCAGCTGCCCCTCTCCACTGCCCCTGCAACCACAGTCCACTCCACTTTCTCCGCACCTATCCCAAACCGCAATCTCCCAGTTGTCCCTCTCAGGCATGCATCTCCAGTCCTCTCCTGGAGACTTTGCCTGGCAGTGCTCTCCCGATGTCCTCTCCTTGCTCCTGTGCCACCTGTCAAGGACACCTCTGTGTTGTGAGAAGTGTCCTGTCTGCACCCATGTCCCAGGCCCAAGGTCACCCCACCAGACTGGAGAGCTCCCTCGAAGGCCACGATAGCCTAGCACGCCATCTCCAGCTCGCAACCGAACAACTCCTCCCCCACTGGGCTGACCCTGGATATTTAAGGAGGAATGCCCCCTACCAATCCAAGTTGAGGATTGGTCAGGGCTCCTCAGAATACCCCAGACAGCTCCACCTTTCCTCCCCTACTTCCTTTCCAAAAGCTACACGAATATTCTGGAAAGAAGTGGAAGGTCTTGGTGATGCTGCCTGTGAGTCACCAGCTCTGCTCTGACTTACTCCCAGCCAGAATCAAAAATGTACATACTCTACAAAAAAACAACAACACTATCACTTCTAGCACACTAGAGGGTGCTACACTTATAAGGTATGATTCCCATCCTGGTAGCTAGTTATTTTTCTACCACATGTATGCTGCCATGTTGGATCAAATATTTATCAAAATTGTATCAAATATTGTATCAAATATTTACCGTAATTTTCCTCTCATGATCCAATCTATGGCAGCATACTAAACCCACCCAGTTTGTTCCAGAATGGGCTATTGTTGGTATTTCATTATAGCTTTGCACTGATCCTTTGGGCAGAAGTAGGTGGGGCTACTACCACATGTATGTTGTCATTTATTGGCGCCAGAAAAAATTACGGTAAGTGTTTAATACATTTTCCATTTTGTTGGCTGGGCATAGCAAGTGAAATGATCAATGATGGCTAAAATGTATATATAACCAACTTTGCTCTTCTCTAGGTGAAGAAAATCCACTGAGCCTAGGTTCACACTGCTGCGAATTCAAAATCGCGGTAAAATGCGCGATTTTACCACGATTTCGCGGCCGCAATTTTGCCGCGATTTCGGCCGCAATTTTATGTAAATCGCGGCCCGAAATCGCAAAAAGTAGTACAGGAACTACTTTTTGAAATCGCAGATGCGGCGTCGCACTGATTAGGACAGTGCCATTGCCGACAATTGCCGCCGATTTGAGATGCGATTTGACATGTCAAATCGCATCTCAAATCGTTCCAAATCGTACCCAGTGTGAACCAGGGCTGAAACTAGATTTAGCCCTGGTTCACACTGGGTACGATTTGGAACGATTTGAGATGCGATTTGACATGTCAAATCGCATCTCAAATCGGCGGCAATTGGCGGCAATGGCACTGTCCTAATCAGTGCGACGCCGCATCTGCGATTTCAAAAAGTAGTTCCTGTACTACTTTTTGCGATTTCGCGCCGCGATTTACATTAAATTGCGGCCGAAATCGCGGCAAATCGCAGTAAAATCGCGCATTTTACCGCGATTTTGAATTCGCAGCAGTGTGAACCTAGGCTCAATGCACCCCAACGGAGCCTATTCCAGTCCTTTTGAATGCTGTTGTTTAAACAGCTACATTCTTTGGTGACATAATCAGTTATTCTTTTTTGCATTAAACACCAGTAAAAATTCTCTCTTGTAATCTAGATTATTTTGCCTGCTCCACAATATCATGTAATGTGTTTATTCCAATCATGCATGAGATTTTTTCTTTTTCTGTGTAGGCAACTTTTGTTGACTTTGGTGGGTTCAGTCTTCTTATTCTTAAGATCCATGATAGCGTGTATGGCCGTGTCCAGCAGCTGTGCAGTCAGGAGTTTGTTTTTGTGATAATTTCCTGAATTTCAAAAACGATTTGCATCTGCAATTTGTGGTAATAGGGCTAATGACAACATCCAATGATCTTCCTCTTCCACTGCCTTGCTAATTTTCCATATAGCAGAAAAAGTCAGTTGCGTGATCAGATTTATTCTTTTTCTTCCTGACTGCATAATGGGGATTTCTGGACAAGGTATCAGGATTTGCATTCGTTCTACCTGGGTGATAACTGATATCAAAGCAGAAATCTGCCAACTCCCCCACCCAGCTGTGTTTAACACTGTTAAGTCTTACTGAACTGAGATCAAATGTTAATGGATTGTTGGCCTTGAGGCTGGGTTCACTATTGTGAATTAAATGCAGCTTTCCCAGCATTAAACTTGCATTTCAGGAGATTGAAACCGGCTCTCCGGAGCGAATTGCACCGGAGTCCTGTGCGTCATCTGGTCCATTTCAGGTCCGAATTCAGGCAAAACTTGGACCGAAATAGGACCTTAAATGGTGAACAGGTATGCACCAGACCCCCTGCAGTGAGCTGCTTCATACTGCAATGTGAAAATTATATTTTTTTCACTGGGTGTCAGTGTTTGTCAACCATACCCTATAACCAATTATTTGTCTCCTTAACATCAATAAAAATCATAAAACCTGGGACATTTACTTTTCTGTAACAGAACTTAAAGCAGTATTAAACTGAAAACCAAAATATAATATATTGTAGCTTAGCATATATTAGATGTGGTGGCTGCATTCGTTTTTTGGCTTTTTTCCCTCAGTTTTCACCTGGTGAGCTGTCCAGTAACATACCTCCTGTATTAGAGTGCCCCAACTCTAGAGAAAAGAGCACAGGGGGCAACTTTGGAAAGCAGCATTGTCATTCTGGGAGGATGTTAGATGCACTAGCAGATTTTACAAACTGACGCCAATTTCCAGCTAATACTTTAAAACCAGTTACAGAAAGCAGCTTTTATCCTTTTGGGATAAAGGGTTTACAGAATAAAATAAAATCTGATGATTGTGAGTGGCAAATGGTTTGTCCCATCAAAAAACAAAAGGCTTATTGGCTGGATCACCAGGTGAAAATAACTGAAATTAATAAAAGAACGCCTAAAAAAAAGAGATATCGGTGTTCATACATTGTATGAACACACGATCAGTCTCCTCTCCCCTGAGAGAACTAGGATCTGTGTGTTTACACACACAGATCCCAGTTCTCACTCTGTCACGAGCGATCGCGGGTGCCTGGTGGTCATCGCGCCCACCGGGCACTCGCATCGGCCCCTAGTGGCCAAAAGGCGAATCGACTTTAGTTAACGTTGTTTTGCCCAGCCGTGCCATTCTGCCGCAGTAAAACTCTGGTGGCTGGTCGGCAAGTGGTAATGAGCATTGCATTAAGGCAGACCATTTATTTGAATGGGCTTTCAAATACACCACAATGGGCCTAGGATTGATTCTGCACCATTTGTTGTTGACAGACCTGTTATGCATTACCACGCATGGTGGTTTATATGGTGTCCACTGGTTTAGTGCGTTGGGGTGCCACTCAAAATGTGCATTGCCATACACTATGGAAACCCATTTAATGCATGTCTTAATGTGCGTTATCGCAACATACAAAGGTCTTAATGAGATGTTAGGCTGGTTTTACCCATTGCCTTGTGATACAGTACTTCCAAGGTCCATGTCTATTCATCCCAGGGCCTGGTCAATCCTATCTGTTTGTAGTGTGAAAAGAAAGCTGTATCTTTTTTTGCTCATTCTAGTGAATTGAAATTCATTGAAATGAATGGTCTGCCTTAGTGCAACTCACAATGACATATATGTATCAACATACAAAGAGGGTAGGTATGAGGGGCGCTACAAATTAAAAGTGTTAAAAGTAAATGTTCACCTCACGTTAGTCTCACTTGCATTTGTTATAAAATACAGTATACAGTATGCACTGTATGCAGAAATGGAATTGCATTTGTCTATTTTCTTACCATAGATGATGTGCATTGTACAGCATTTACCAAATGAGCTGTTTATGCTGTAATAAAAATGAATCCATGCAAGGAAACTACTATGCACTTTTTACAACTTTAATCCACCTAACTGGAAGGCTTTCATGATGTACCTTTAATCCACAGTATGCTTGTAAAAACTTTTCATTCTTCACTTCATAAATTACTCAGCAAATCCTAAATCATCGTATATTAGCTGCAAATCAAATTTACAAGATGTTCTGGGTGTTAAATTCCCACACCCCACATGGCTCAAGGATTTACAGCTATCTTCATAAGGCAGAAATGTTTTGGTATTCTGAACGTTGGTGACTGTGGTAAAACATAGACTATAAATTATTGCCATCCACACTGAAAAGTTTTTCTTCATTATTTAATTAGTGATGTCCATATCTTGATGATTACTCCCTGTTATAGATATATTAAAGATATATTTTAGAAACATGGATATCAGCCCCTCTACAGCAGAAAAAGCTAAAGTTGGCTGAATATGCAGCATACCTTCCAACATTTTCAAGACATAAAAAATGCAAATTAATGCAGTTATACATTTATTAACCACTTGAATACCGGCCGCATGTAAAATGACGGCTTCACAGTGGCTCTGAAAACTCAACAGGACGTCAATTGACTGGATTCCTCCGGCCACTGGGGGGCGCGCGCGCGCCCGGCGCGTCCCCGAGATGCCGATGCGCGTGCCTGGCGGTCGCGATGTCCGCCAGGCACCCACGATCAGCAGTGAGAGAGCAGGGACGTGGAGCTCTGTGTGTAAACACAGAGCTCCACGTCCTGTCAGGGGACAGAGGAGACCGATCTGTGTCTCTTGTACATAGGGACACAGATCGGTCACCTCCCCCAGTCACCCCCCTTCCCCCACAGTTAGAACACACCTAGGCTACACATTTAACCCCTTCCTCACCCCCTAGTATTAACCCCTTCAATGCCAGTCACATTTATACAGTAATTAGTGCATATTTATAGCACTGATCGCAGTATAAATGTGAATGGCGCCAAAAATGTGTCAAAAGTGTCCGATGTGTCCGCCATAACGTCGCAGTCCCAATAAAAAAATCGCAGATCGCCGCCATTACTAGTAAAAAAAAAAAAAAAAAAATAAATAATAATAATAATAATAATAATTCTGTCCCATATTTTGTAAGCGCTTATTGCGATTTTTTTTTTTTATTATTTTTTTTTTTTTACCAAAAATATGTAGAAGAATACGTATCGACCTAAACGGAGAAAAAATGTTTTGGAAAAAAAAATTTGGCTATTTATTATAGCAACAAGTAAAAAATATTGAATTTTTTTTCAAAATTGTTGCTTTTTTTGTTTTATAGCGCAAAAAAAAAAAAATGCAGAGGTGATCAAATACCACCAAAAGAAAGCTCTATTTGTGGGGAAAAAAGGACGCCAATTTTGTTTGGGAGCCACGTCGCACGACCACGCAATTGTCAGTTAAAGCGACGCAGTGCCGGAAGCTGAAATTTCACCTGGTCAGGAGGGGGGTATATGTGCCCGGTATGGAAGTGGTTAAGGCTGGGTTCACACTATTGCAAATTGGATGTTGGTTTCCACCGCATGCAATTCGCATGTCAGGAGATTGTGACTGACTCTCTATAAATCCGGTTCACACATCTCCGGAGCGGCTCCGGTGCAAATTGCATAGGAGTCCTGTGCGTCTTCTGGTCTGTTTCACGTCCGAATTCAGCCCAAGAATTTATCCTGAAATCGGACCTGAAACAGTGACCACTGCTATGAGCCGATCTGTGCAAAAATGTGAACCCAGCCTGAAGCACAGCTCCAAACTGTCCCTGATTTGGGAAAAAAAGTCCCTCTGTCCCTCTTTCTCCCGCATGCGTCCCTCATTTTGCTCAGATCTATATAGTTGTATATAAAATGCACTGTTTATCTTTCAAGAAGTGTTTCCCAGTGCTAAACCTTTCATCCAATTTCTAAATTGCTGCATTTAAAAATGTCAAAAGCCAATATAAAAGAATAATAGTGGTAAAAAAGCACTAATCTTTTTTTGTATAATTCTCCTTTAGGGGGTGTGTCCTATGCCTACATACTTTTGCTAATAGGTGTCCCTCGTTCCCATCTCCAAAATTTGGGAGGTATGTTTAAGTATTGATTTAATTTCAAATGTTTTTTAAATCCGATTAGTATAAGTATCAAATTTTTTTTTATCACTAAAATCCACTGTGCAGCAGTACTTGGACTGGGAAATGGTTGGGAATCACTAGGAGTCAGTCACATTTTTCTGCATACACAAGGCTGCTGTTAGAAATCATAGGGCCCCTGGGTGGCGTTATTAGAAATCATGGGGCCTGTACAGTGGGAATCAGTGGTTCTTTTATGGCTGCCTGGTGCTGTTTTCAAGCAGTCAATGTTACCCAATAGGGACACAGAAGCGGTATGAACAGAGCTGCAGATCCTAATTTGAAAGGTGTGTGGGTGCAGGTGCATGTTCCCAAATAAAGACAGAGTGCATTTGGGGCCTCTCATTGCGCCTGCACACCTGTCAGATTAGAACAATTTTTTTCACTTTTGAGACAGAGAAAGAAACTGAAGACATATTCCTGCCAAAAATGCTGTTTTTATATTTTCCTGGCATGTGATTGGGTAGTGGAACATTACCTCATTTACTAAATTCTGGAGCAACTACACATGCAGAGTGCAATTGCACATTGCAAAGTGCACAATCTATTTGGCTTTGTTAAATCAACCCCAAGTGTCGCTGAGTCTTGCCTTAGTTGTCAAAGTCATGATGTCATAAACACTCCCCCAACCCAGCCAATACCATTTCCTGATTCTGCTTTGGAGAAACTTACTGTTGATACTGTAGGTCCATTCACAGGAACACATGTGGGCAATCAATTTGCTATAACATTAGTGGAATATTACAGTAAATGATTAGAAATACACAACTGATTATTTCACTTCTCTCCACAAGCTTCAGCAGTAAAGTAACCTGAAGGTCTGACAATGGACCACAATTTCCTTAGTCTGTGGAGGCTCAGTCCTATCTGGGTATCCACCTCTGAATTTCAAGAGCCGGTCCGGCAAGATATGTCCCACTATTCGGGGGACAATGCCGGGTCCGCCTCCTTTTGCCCCACATGGGACGCGTTTAAGGCGTCGGTGCGGGATCTCCAACATTGCCCAGCATTGGAAGTCCTCTTGGGCTACCCTTCTGGCCTTGGAGTCCTCCCTGGAGAACGCCAGCTCACAATATTCTGTCCTTCCCACCCCTGACTCCCATGGAGTTTTGGTGGGGGCGCATAGGGCTCTGATCCTCCATAGGGTGGAAGCAAGGCAAAAACATCAACTGTATCTGTCGGCCAGGTTACATGAACACAGTGGCAAAAATGGTAAGATGTTGGCCTATCTCTCCCGTACAGACTACGTTGACAGAACTATACTGCACATTCAGTTACCAGATGGTTCTGTTACATCAAACCCCCTACGTAAAAACCAGATGTTTAAGACCTTTTATGAGAACCTCTATTCTGCCCCATCCCCCCGACTGAGCTTGAAACGCTGGGGTTCTTTGAATCTCTTCAGTTTCCTGTCCTGGAAGAGTCCCATAACCTGATTTTAGACGAACCCCTGGCGGTCGAGGAGGTCACGGAGGCCATTTGCTCTCTCCCCCCCAATAAAGCCCCTGGATTGGACAGTTTGCCCACAGAATGGTACATAAACTATGTTAAAGAACTGGCACAGAAACTACACTCTTTGTTCGGGCAGGCACTGAGGGAGGGTGAGCTCCCCTCCTCCATGTGTGAAGCCCTGATCGTCGTGCTCCCTAAACCTGACAAAGATAAACTGTTGTGTGGGTCCTACCGTCCAATCTCCCTACTGAATAGGGATGTTAAGGTACTAGCCAAACATTTTGCTACAAGACTACAAAAAGTCATTCTACATCTTATTCACAGGGACCAGACTGGGTTTATGCCTGGGAAGAGTACATATGACAACATTCGCCGGCTTTATCTGCACATTCACAGGGCTGCCACTGAAAAGAAAAGTGGCCTGGTGTTATCTTTGGATGTGCTTAAAGCCTTTGATACTGTTAATTGGTCCTTCCTTCATTCAGTGGTTCTGTTTACTTTATACCAACCCTACGGCTAGAATTAGTACTAACAAGGATGTTTTGGGTGTTTTTACTTTGCAGAGGGAAACCAGGCAGGGCTGCCCGCTCTCGCCGCTTCTGTTCGCTCTGGCCATAGAGCCTTTGGCTCCGGTGGTGTGGCAGACAGCAAAGGTGGGTGGTATCTGTTATGGGACCCTGTCTGAAAAGATCTCCCTCTATGCAGATGATGCCCTAATTTATCTGGATTGATCTGAGCAATCTTTTGTTTCCCTACTGGGTGTTGTGGAGGAGTTTGGGAAGGTCTCCGGGTTACGAATAGGAATGGCCTTCCCTATTGGCCTTGCACTTGACTATACCTACCTCTCTATATCCAAATTGTCCATCCATCACACATTTAAATATCTGGGGATACACATAAATGCGGACCTGTCTTCCTTTGAAACTCTCAATGTTACCCCAATTATAACACATATGAAGACCAGGCTGCGTACTTGGGCCTCCTTACCACCTAATCTGATAGGCTGCGTAAATATTTTTAGGATGATATACTTACCCAAATTTTTATGTTTTTTGGGCATCCCCAATTTTTTTGTTTAAAAAACGTTTTAATAAAATCAACTCGCTCCTCCCCACCTTCCTCTGGCAGGGGTCGAACCCACGAATTGCTAGGGCCTCTCTTCAGGCTGCTAAACTTGACAGAGGACTAGCCTGTCCTAATCTGTGACATTATTTTATAGCATCACAGCTCACATATGTATATGACTGGTTCCTAGAGACCTCCTCATCCTGCTCCACCGCTCTATTGACTGCACTGGAAGGCTCAAGGGCCTCACTTGTTGATTACCTACATAGGTCTGTACCCCAGACACTGTTCTCGTGGATCCCCAATAGAAATGAGATGGTTAGCTTGGCATGAGGGTGATGGGG
The DNA here is from genome assembly GCF_905171775.1 of Rana temporaria. Classification (NCBI taxonomy): domain Eukaryota; kingdom Metazoa; phylum Chordata; class Amphibia; order Anura; family Ranidae; genus Rana; species Rana temporaria. Next base: position 98,265,733 of record NC_053496.1, read on the forward strand.
TGCTAACGAATTTGGATGGGATGTCTCCCAATGCCCCCCTATGGCAAAACCCCAACTTCCCTGAGCTTCTGGGTCACGCTCTTTCAACGTTTTGGAAGGACTTGTTTTCTTTCTTTAAGGACATCTTACATCTCACACACCGGAGGTCGGGCTGCTGGGAGTGCTCAATGACTTTAAACCTAAGACCCATGCTCGAACTTTGATACACACAGTTCTGTTTTATGCTAGGAAATTAATTCTGTTAAAATGGAAGAGTGCCTCTGCTCCGGATCTTCAAATGTTGTATCGTATGGTGAATAAGGTTATACCCATCTTCAAACGCATCTATAAGGGAAGTGCCTGTCCGAAAAAGTTTACTAAGATTTGGCAACCCTGGCTTGATATTGCAAACTCCTTTTGGAAAGACACCCCGCTCTCCCAGCCATTGCGTGCTATTGTAATGAGTTGAGAAGATATGTCTGTGGGGTGCTGGGTGGCGGGGTGGTGGTTTGGTGTGTTTTGGATCTGGTTGTGGGTGTGGGTGGGCGCTGAGGTGAGACTGGTTGTGTGCATGTGTGTATGGGTGTGTTCTAGACTAATAGGTAGATCCACAGAGATAGCCGCAACTTTAAGGCGGCATAGCGTATCATATTTACGCTACGCCGCCTTAAGTCAGAGAGGCAAGTACTGTATTCTCAAATTACTTGCCTCCTAACTTACGGCGGCGTAGCGTAAATGCGGCGGGCGCAAGCGCGCCTAATTGAAATTCGGCTGAGGGGGCGTGTTTTAATATAATTAGGCTTGACCCGACGTGATTGACGTTTTTTTGGAACTGCGCATGCGCCGTGTGCCTACATTTTCCAGTGTGCATTGCGGCTAAGACTGCCGCACGGGCCTATTGATTTCGACGTGGACGTAAATGACGTAAATCTCTATTCACGGACGACTTACGCAAACGACGTAAAATTTTCGAAATTTCAACGCGAGAAACGGCGGCCATACTTAACATTACTATTGCATCTATTTGATGGAATAACTTTAGGCCTGCTAATGCGTTACGTAAACGGCGTATCTGTACTGCGTCGGCCGGGCGTACGTCCGTGTATAGGCGTATCTAGTGATTTACATATTCTACGTTGACCGCAATGGAAGCGCCACCTAGCGGCCAGCCAAAATATTGCACCCAAAGATTGGACGGCGCAAGCCGTCGTATCTTAGATAGGTTTAAGTGTATCTCTGTTTGAGAATACACTTAAACCTAGGTTGGCGCAGATTCAGAGTTAGGTCGGCATATCTACTGATACGCCGACCTAACTCTACCTGAATCTAGCTATAAGACTATAACTGTTATGTATCTCTACTGCCTATTCTGCTATGACTTTATGTAGTGGGGCCCTAGGTGGTCCACTTCGACTACCCTGTCTCACTTGTTGTGTTTTTGAAGTTTAAAATAGTCTCAGGATATCATTTAACCCTGCTGTAATAAAATTCTTCTGCACTGATTTATACACGTGATGTAACCGTTTGTGTGCCTTATTGATAATTGTAAATGCAGAAAATCAATAAACAAACTTAAAAAAAAAGAAGCTATTTAGTTATAAAGGCTATTGTTGGATATCATGCTACTTTGGGTTTGTAATAAAACATGGTCCTGCCACCAACCATGTAGCGTTATTATTGATTATTATTATTATTATTACTGGGAAAATAAAAGCCAGCATTGGGCTTGTATTAAAATAACGTTCCATTCCTCTTGCCACCAACCATGTAGCATTATTAACTTATTATTATTGGGAACATTAAACCCAGAATTGACTAGCTTTGCCCTCAGGGTTACATTAAGTGCCTCCAACAGACTGTACCAACAAGGGAGCCTGCATTCACTATATCTGATCTCCCACAGTACACAGAACATGGAAATGCAATTATCTTAGTAAATATAAACTGCTAAATACCTTTTCTCATCAGCAGTATATAGCAGTCTTGTGACTTCTATCAGCATTCAGCCAAGCACTGGTTAAAGCTTGTAAAAGGAGTTTTCATTTTACTCTGACTGACCTATGAGGCTGCAGGACCCCTGACCCTCTGTCTGGACAGTGCTGATTGGCCCTGTGGTGATCGCACCCTCCCAAAAAAAAAGAAAACTCTTAACAGCAATACACACCAAATTGAGCATGTGCTGGGTAACTCCAAAGGTTCTGTACTATCAGGAGGTGGATTGGGGACAGTGGAAGAAGGAGAGGATCAGAGAATACAGGATCAAACAGCCTTTTTACACAATGCAGAGGATAAACTCCTTAGGTTCCACAGCAAGTATAACAAGCATACAGGTGAAACGCATTTGAGGGGTATGGTTTAGGAGGGGATGGAGCTGAAGCCTTTCTGTCACATTTGAAATTGAGCTGCCTTCAGTATGCACTTCCATCTTTCCCCTGTATCTTGTCGACAATCAGGCATGATGAGCTTATGGGAGCAGCACCTGACAAAGATTGAATCACAGGGTTACTCAGTTAGTGGAAACAGGAGCAACACTTCATGTTTGGTTGGGTCTCAAAAATAACACATATTAGGCCTCGTACAGACTAGGGGTTATCCGCTGGAAACGGTCCGCCGGACCGTTTCCAGCGGACATTCCTCCTCCGGATTTTGATCCGATGGCTTGTACACACCATCGGATCAAAATCCGCACGGAAAACATCCGCGGTCACGTGTCACGCCGTCGCCGCGACGATGACGCGGCGACGTGCGCGACGCTGGAAGGTAAACACTTCCACGCATGCGTCGAATCATTACGACGCATGCGAGGGATGGGAGCGGACGGACTGATCCGGTGAGTCTGTACAGACGACCAGATCAGTCCGCAGGACTGGATCCCAGCGGATAGATTTTGTAGCATGCTACAAAATTTTTATCCGCTGGGAATCCGTCGGCTGGATTTTTATCCGCCGGGAAATGTCCGCTCGGACGTACAGACGACTGGATCTATCTGCTGGAACTGATCAGCGGATCAATCCCAGCGGATAGATCCGGTCGTCTGTACGAGGCCTTACAGAAAAAACCTACACTGATTGAATATGCCAGTTTTGTGAATATTAACAGCTCTGTGCAATTTACTGTCAATGTACTATAAATATGTGCAAAGGTGTCACATGTTGCTTATATGACAAAATATTAAAGCCTAAACACCTAGGCACAGATTCACAACGCACTTACGCCGACGTATAACACGTTACGCCGACGTAAGTGCCAATGTGCGCCGTCGTATGTGTGCGGCAGACCCACGAACCAACATGCGCCTAAAAACAGGCTACACCCCGCCAACGTGGCTTGCACACGCCGGCGTAGGGTGGGCGCACATATGGGCTGGGCGCATGTTGCTGCTCCCATTGAATAGCCATTTAAACATGCAAATGAGGGAAATACGCCAATTCACGAACGTGCGTGTGCCCGGCGCATGCTACGCGAGATGCGCATAAGTTGTACATCCGGCGTAAAGTTATTCCCCATAAATGACATGCAACCTGGCAACAGACATGCACAGGTCTGCACCAGGGAACACAAGCCGGCGTATTGTGCGTTGGACGTGTGTCTGGCTGGGCGTACGTTATGTTCATGGCGTACGCGGTGATCCGACGTAGCTTAGGCAGTTGTGCCGGCGTGGCTGTGAGCAGGCGCAGGGGGGTGCTGTGTATGCGTCCACGTCACGGCGCATGCGCAGTTCGTGATACATACCTGTCTGGTGCTCGGCCCATAATTTGCATGGGGTCACGCCCACTTCCACCTACGCCGGCGTGCGTCTTCGAAACCTACGCCACTCTGGCGCAGCGTTGGGAGCACTGGCTTGCTGAATGCAATGCTTGCCTCTCCGCATTACGTTGGTGTGGCGTACTGTGTTTGCTCTACGGCGACGTAATGTGCGCCTTGCTCTCTGTGAATCTGGGCCAATGTGTGCTCAGACAGACAGATGTCACTACAAGAGGGAGGTAACAAGGACATATCTGGTCATCTTCCACTGATGTTCTGTAGCATCGCTTAGGCCCTTTTTTTCAATCAAATTCTCCTGCGTGATAATAAGCATCTAATGTTGAAACTCTCATGCCTTGTACACATGACCAGTTTTCACAACGAGAAAACTGCCATTTTTTATATTGGTCGAGAAAACCGGTTGTGTGTACTGTATGCTCACTAGCAGTTTTTTTCGACTAAAAAACTGCCTGCAAAAAAAATTGAAACCAGCTCTCTTTTTTCTTGTCGTGTTTCCTGTCAGTCTTTTTCTCCTTGCAAAAAACAGTCGTGTGTATGCTTTTCCGAGGGCAAAAAAAACGTGCATGCTCAGAGTCAAGTATGAGACGGGAAAGCTCCTTCTAGTAAAACTAGCGTTCAGAATGGAGATAGCACATTTGTCACGCTGTAACAGACTGAAAAGCATGAAGACTGAAAAGTGCGAATCGTCTCTCACCAAACTTTTACTAAATGAGCAAAAGCAGCCCAAAGGGTGGCGCCATTTGAAAGGAACTTCCCCTTTATAGTCCCGTTGTACGTGTTGTACGTCACTGCGCTGTGGTCAGACGTTTTTTTGCATGAAAGTGTCTATGCAAGTCAGGCTGGAGAGGAATCATGTTGTGAAAAACGACGGCTTTTTGAACGTCAGGAAAAACGATGGTGTGTACGTGGCATCATACACAGCCCAGTTATTGCAAGTGACACTTAAACTGAAGATGTGTTTTTTTGTCAATATAGGGCAAATCAACAGGTTCAGTTCAATTTCACTTTATGGTTTTTCATTGGATACTTGATATGTTAAATGATCTGATCATTTATTACATGTTTCTTTTTGTGTATAAGAGCACAGTATTTCTATACATAAGGGAAGCACAGCACTTTATTGTACTTGTCAAAAATAACTGTTATCGACCTAGATGAGGCGGTATATGGTTCACAGTGCTAAAAAATCAGAAAGGGGGCAAATACCTTTTCACAGCATTGTATATAATTGTAACCACCATCTGAATGTAGCATTGGGGAAGGTAAAGAAAGGGTAGCATGTGCCGTATGTGCATTAAACACTTAGGCCCAGATTCTCAAAGGGCTTACAACGGCGCAACGCAATGTACGCCGTCTTAAGTCCTAATCTGGGCCGTTGTATCTATGCGACTGATTCTTAGAATCAGTTATGCATAGATAACCATTAGATCCGACAGGCGTAAGGCTCTTACGCTGTCGGATCTTAAATGCAATTTTTTTTTTGCCGCTAGGTGTCGCCTCCGTCGTTTTCCCCGTCGAGTATGCAAATTAGCAAAATACGCAAATTCCCGAACGTACGCACGGTCGACGCAGTGAAGTTAATGGGTTACCGTTAGATTTGCGACGCGTAAAGTTGCCCCTGCTATATGAGGGGCAACCAATGTTAAGTATGGCTGTCGTTCCCGCATCGAAATTTAAAAATTTACGCCGTTTGCGTAAGTCGTCCGTGAATGGGGCTGGACGCCATTTACGTTCACGTCGAAACCAATGACGTCCTTGCGACGTCATTTGGAGCAATGCACCCTGGGATATTTTCCGGACGGCGCATGCGCAGTACGTTCGGCGCGGGAACGCGCCTAATTTAAATGCTACACGCCCCCTACCCGGCTCATTTGAATTAGGCTGGCTTGCGCCGGGTGATTTACGCTACGCCGCCGCAACTTTACAGGCAAGTTCTTTGTGAATAAAGCACTTGCCTGTAAAACTTGCGGCGGCGTAACGTAAAGCAGATACGTTACGCCCGCACAGTTTTACGCCCAGCTACGAGAATCTGGGCCTGTATCATTTGCCAACTCACCACACTATATATACTGCAACGGGGCAGAACATGCATGCACAATCGCATACAGGAACGTCGTGTGTCTGCACCGAGTTTAGGAGCATGCTGCCAATGCTCTTCATTGAAGCAAAAAATAAATAAAATGTAAAAAATAAAAAAATCCCGATAACACACCCTCAGAGTAGTGCAATGTTACTATGGTGATACTGAACTGTTCTGGTGAAAGTATATTAAAAAAATAATAGTTTTTCAACATACTGTCACCAGTCAGTGTCCCTGATCACTGACACGTCAGTCATATGATGATGCTCTACTATACTGGTGACAGTTTGTAAAAAACAAATAGTGAAACATTTTTTTATTCAATTTCTTAATTTCCCAAAAAATTTGTGACAACAAATTCCACCTTCAAAAAGCTCAATATTTGGCCTTAATGTATGACAATTTTCATTGTATTGGATACGTTTTATGACAGAAAGTAGAAAATATATATTTTTTCTAAATATTTATTCTTTTTTTAATTTATATCGCAAAAAAATCAAAACCCCAGTGGTGATCAATTACCACCAAAAGGAAGCTCTATTTGTGTGTATTTTTTTTTATAAAATTTTATTTGCATACAGTATTATTAAAGTAGCGCAGTGCTGAAAAGCCAAGAATGCCCTGGTCATGATGGGGGTAAAACTTTCCAGAGCTCGAGTGGTTAAAGCTGACTTGTTGCTTTGCATTGCATAGAAAATACTGGAAATTGGAAGTGAGGCCTCCTTGTATCAGATTGGAATACGTGTGTGGTGTTCCCACTCAACAGAAGCTCAAAATCAGTGGCTGCAGCTGCTGATCACTGCATTCTGGATGAGGGGATTTCTACGTCCATCTTGTTTATGTGGATGGAGGAATCTGTTCATTTTTTTTATTTCAGCCTGCTAGTTGCATCTTACCTATGCAGACTGTAAGAAATCTACAAATTTGAACGACTTGAGTTTGTGTAATGCAAACCATGATATTGTTTCTTATGGATTTTTTTTTTTTAAATGTTTTAGTTGGAGGAAGTTTAACCACTCTCGTTTTGGGTGGAATTCACATGACGGCGCACCCGAGCGGCCAATCCCGTAAAAAATAAAAGTCTCAGCAGTGATTAAATGCCACCAAAAGAAAGCTCTATTTGTGTGAACAAAATAATAAAAAACAAAATTCACATGGTACAGTATAGCTTGGCCATGCAATATTATTTCAAAGTGTGACAGCACTGAAAGCTGAAAACAGGCCTAAGCAGGAAGGGGGTGAAAGTGCCATGTAGGTAAGTGGTTAATTTACAGTCTAATATCCCTTTTTAAGTAAAAAGTACTATAATATTGTTTTTAGTTTCAATTTATTTACCCTGATCTGTGATGCTGAGCTATATACCCTGAGCTGTATACCCTGATCTGTGTTGCTGAGCTGTATACCCTGATCTGTATACCCTGATCTGTGATGTTGAGCTGTATACCCTGAGCAATATACCCTGATCCTTAATACCCTGAGCTGTATACCCTGATCTTTGATGCTAAGCTATATACCCTGAGCTGTATACCCTGAGCAATATACTGTGATCCTTAATACCCTGATCTATATACCCTGAGCTATATACCCTGATCTTTGATGCTAAGCTATATACCTTGAGCTGTATACCCTGATCTGGGATGCTGAGCTGTATACCCTGATCTGTAATGTTGATCTGTATACCCTGAGCAGTATACCCTGATCTTTATACCCTGAGGTGTATACCTAGATCTGTGATGTTGATCTATATACCCTGAGCAGTATACCCTGATCTGTATACCCTGAGGTGTATACCTAGATCTGTGATGCTGAGCTGTATACCCTGATCTGTGATGCTGAGCTGTATACATTGAGCTGTATACCCTGATCTGTGATGCTAAGCTGTATACCCTGATCTGTGAGGCTGAGATATATACCCTGATCTGTGAGGCTAAGCTATCTACTCTAATTTTATAATGGGTAGGGTTTAAGAGAATGGGAGGGGTCATAAAGGAAGTGCGGGGTCTGGCGCCCCCATCCTAAAACTGCACCAGCTGCAACTGCACATAAAGATTAAAACATTGACCCAAACCTAAATTTCCAGAATTGTAAATGCATGTATTGTAAGCATTATGGATCCCTCAGTTTCAGATAGTGTTAGAAGATTGAAGTATTTCAGCAATCTCGCTTGCCTTTGACTTGTACAACAATCTAAGAAACTTCATTGTGGAGGACACATATACTTATAATCCATTGATTGGTTTCTGGACAAATACAATTATTTCTGTGATATCATAATTGTTCTATATATCTCTAACTAGGTTAAAAATATAAGTCTTGTAATAATAAATAAAAAAAAATGTGAATACAAGCAAATCTGCAAACTAAAAAAATGTTAAAAGAAAGACAGTAGTAGATAAACAGTTCCATGTATTAGAGGGTCTACCGATGATAATGCCCCTTCTCTGGATGCCTGTAGGTTATTTTGTGCAGTTTCTTGGTTGGAAGCCTTCATACCTCTCCCTGGAGCCAAGATTCGGGGACTCTACCATCTCTCATCATTTTCTTTTACATCGATAGCTGCTTTCCCCACTCAGATATTAAGTATTCAAACCTCATTTACATCCTTATTTTTCAATTTGCTGCCACAGTAGTTTAATTTATTCGATATAATTTCTTTTTCTGAGGGGACATTAATCATTGCCCTGTGCTTTTTGGCGCCTGTGGGATATGTGTGTGTGTTTTTTTTTAAATCAATAAAATAAAGCAACTCTCCTCCTCCCCCCCACCCGTTTGCCACAGGAGAAAATATCATTTCTCACTCACTTTTTTTCCTTGCTTCTTTTGTAGCAAACTTGGCTTAATTTGTCCGTATTTCTGAAATGGAGCTAGATCTGTTTATTATGGATTGAAAGAACACTATTACATCTCAAAAGTATCCTCTATCCAGGGAAAGCTAGTACTGAAGTGTCTCCATTGATGTTTTAGGCCTCGTACACACGATAGATTGGCTTTTTTTTAACCTAAGGTTAAATAACCTATGGGGCCTACACACGATCGGTTTGGACCGATGAAAACGTTCCATCAGACCGCTGTCCCCTGTATGATTGCAACAAAGGGAGTTTGGGACTTTAAATGAAACAGTGGGCTGAATGGGGACAAAGTAATGAAACAAACCATAGATGAAATGTTCATGTATTGAGAAAATAGAATATTTGGTAGAAACAAATAACTTGTACAAAAGTACAGAACATACATTTCATACATAATACAATAGTTGGTATAAAAATACATTGAATAAATAACAGTTGATGACAACATATATAACCACAAAGAGGTTGAGCATAACCACGCAATAGGTGAAGTATAAAATGTAAATAGATCATAAAAGTACAGGTTGATCAGAATGGGTCCCATAAACGCGTATAGCTACATCTTTGTAAGCCCGACGCGGCGTTTCGTGTATATGAAAAACACTCATCAGGGGCGGATGTAGTGGGATATCTGGAATACAGATTTGATTAGTGATCAAGGTATTAAAAATTGGATCCACCAAAAAAGAGGTAGTAAGTCAGTTCTGATTACTTACATAGTATGCCAAAGTGGTAATGTAAATACAGTTAAGACCAAACATATGCCCGTCCCGGGACAGAGGTGGCAGACCAGCAGGAAACCAGCAGAGCGCATAGAGTATCCTTTCCCAGACAGCACAGCAACCATGGGTAAAATAAAATTATAGTGTATCCTCAAAGTACAGGTAGGTATCTGTAATGAATGAATGAATAGGTCCATCAAACAGTGACCCACATGGTAGGGGGATAAGGGCATAACAAATACATAGAAATTAACAGTATTAACAGTATAACTGGGAAAAAAAAAATTTCCCAGTTATACTGTGGGTCCCTGCAGGCCATTCTTGTGGGGCATCGTTGAGGCCTTTTTGGGGGTGCTAACCACCCGTATGGAGAAAAGTAACCAGGGATCCTCAGGATTATAACCTTACTCTGGTCCAAATAGAACTGAGAAACACAATCTGTGAGTTGATAACTATATACTTTAAATTTATTTTTCACCTAAATTGTACTATGTATCTATGTATTCTATTACCATATATTTATTCTCTGTTATAGTTTGCATCATATACCCTTTCCTCCGAAGAAGACCCATATGTGGGGGTCGAAACGCGTCAGGAACAACTTGACCTGAAGATCAGCCATTCATGTTGATCAGTGTCATGTAATTTTGGTGTTATATTCTAATATGTATGTGTCCTCAGTATAAACTGTACCAGAGTTCATTATTTTACGACTTTGTACTTATTAAATACATTGTTTACTTTTTTACAACAAATTGGTACGTCTCTGTAATTGTTTATATAATTTTTGCTGCCTAAAAACCCCACTGGGGAGCCCTTCCTTTTTTCATTACCTTTACAGGGGTGAGCAGCACTTTCCCTACTCCTTTGTGTCCTTTCTTCATTCACAAAACACTTACCTCCAAACTTGCGGCGGCGGATCGTAATTCCTCCGGAGGAATTCAAATTCCGTGGCTAGGGGGAGTGTACTATTCAAATCAGGTGCGTCCCCGCGCCGATCGAATAGCACATGCGCCGTCCGGAAATTTTCCCAGCGTGCATTGCTCCAAATGACGTTGCAATCGACGTCATTGGTTTCGATGCTTACGTAAATGACGTCCATCCGTATTCGCAAACGACTTACGCAAACGACGTAAAAAATTCAATTTTCGTCACGGGAACGACGGCCATACTTAACATTGGCTGCGCCTCATAGAAGAAGGGGTAACTATGCACCGTGAAAACCCTTACGTAAACGTGGTAAAAAGCCCGCGTACGTTCGTGAATTGGCATATCTTGCTGATTTACATATTCTCGGCGTAAATCAGCGAGAACGCCCCCAGCGGCCATTTTTAAATTGCAGTTAAGATCCGACGGTGTAACACAGTTACACCTGTCGGATCTTAGGCATTTCTATGCGTAACTGAGGCCTCGTACACACGACAGAGTTTCTCGGCAGAATTCACCGAGAAACTCGGTCAAAACCCGGATTCTGCCGAGAAACTCTGTCGTCTGTACAGTTTTGGCTCGATGGAGCCGCCGAGGAACTCGACGAGAAAATAGAGAACATGTTCTCTATTTTCTCGTTGTCCGCGTTGTTCTATGGGAGAAGGCGGCCCGCCGAGCTCCTCGGCGGCTTCATCCCAAAACTCGACGAGGAACTCGACGTGCCAAGCACGTCGAGTTCCTCTGTCGTGTGTACGGGGCCTGATTCTATGAATCAGTCGCATAGATACGACCGGCCTAACTCAGAAATACGACGGTGTATCAGGAGATACACCGTCGTATCTCTTTGAGAATCTGGCCCTTTCTTTACTATTTCCTGAGTTTTATAAAATATGCACTAGTTAGTTATCCATTAAATGAATGAATACAGAATAACAATTCAACAATTTTTATGTTTTTTTTTTTTTAGGGACCGATGTGTAAGCACTGGTTTGTACAGATAATGATGGTATTCATTTACAGGGTGAAAAAGTGAGTGTTATATGCCAAAAAGACAGTACTTGTCTTTTATTATTTATATTTTCCCTCAGAACCCAGGAATACTACATTGTCACTTTTATTCGTATTAGCCAGATGAGAGTCATACATATACACTGTATCTGCTAGCACAATATTTTTAGCTTAACAATAAATGCCCCGTGAATCTTATTTCTAATGCCGCGTACACACCATCACTTTATGTGATGAAAAAAAATGACGTTTTTAAAAACGTCACTTTAATTGACTGTGTGTGGGGGAAAACGTCGTTTTATGTCTTGTAAAAAACGACCAAAAAAAATTGAAGCATGCTTCAATTTTATGTGTCGTTTTTCAAAAGTGCACTTTTTACTTCACAGAAATTGACCGTGTGTAGCAAAAAACGTCGTTTTCTAAGACGTTTTTTCATCCACGCATGCCCAGAAGCTACTTATGAAGCAAGCTTCAATGGTAAAACGTGGTGGAACGTAACCTCACTTTGCAAGAACATTGTGAGAAAAACGATGGTGTGTAGGCAACTTCGTCTTTGAAAATTTAAGTTTCAAAAACGTCATTTTTTACTTCACAGAAAGTGTCGTTTTTTTTCATCACATAAAGTGATGGTGTGTACGTGGCATAACACTTGCAAAAACAATAAGGGGGAGAAAAAAGTAACTCCACCCTAGAAAATTGGTTACTTACTGGGACTATTGTGGCATATATCCAGACTGAGCAAAAGAGTAATAAAAGTTTATTTCAACCAATATTATCATAAAATATGAATGTGTTTCAAAATATGAATAATATAACAAATGACAGCCATCACCACCCCAGTGGTGAGAGGTTTGCAATTCTCACATAATCATGAGAAGCAGCAACAACAGATGAACTGCTCCTATCATCACTACACTATTTTGATACATCGGTTACAGCCACCGATAGCACTTAATTAGAAGCACTAACCCCCACTCCCATATACATAAGAGTTTTTTTCGGGTATAGTGAAAGAATTGCATCCTGATCAGCCAGTCCTACAATTGGTCACTTGTGACATGTTTTAATTGTTTATGTTAGTCTAGACAACGTTGTCTCTGGGGTGATGATGGATGTCATTTGTTATATTATTCACGTTTCGATACACATTCATATATTGTGAAAATATTGATTGAAATAAACTTTTATTACTTTTTCGCTCAGTCTGGATATATGCCGCAATAGTCCCAGTAAGTAACAATTTTTCTAAGGTGGGGTTTATTTTTTCTCCCCGTTATTGTTTTTGCATGTTGTAGTTTTGGTTACATGGAAGTACACCCTATGAGTGCATTCGGCCACCAGACACTCTTACTGCTCTAATATATTCATTATTGTTAATTTCTAATGCCCTGTACACACGATCGGATATCTGATGGAATCTAATCCGATGGATTTTTTCGTCGGATATCCGATGAAGCTGACTTTCATCACTCTTGCCTACACACAAAATCTGACCGTGTCCAACGTGGTGACGTAAAACACTATGGCCCCGTACACACGAGAGGATCGATCCGCTGAAATTGATCCGCGGATCGGTTTCAGCGGATAGATCTGCTGGTGTGTACGATCTTAGCATGCTAAGAAATCTATCCGCTGGAATCGGCTCCAGCGGATCGATCCGGTGGTCTGTACAGACTCACCGGATCGATCCGTCCGAACCCATCCCTCGCATGCGTCGTAATGATTCACATCATCGCGATGGGAATTCGGAGCGGATTTCGATCCGATGGTGTGTACACTCCATCGGATCAAAATCCTCAGAGGATTTATCCTCGGAAACGGTCCGGAGGACCGTATCCGCGGATAAATCCTATCGTGTGTACTAGGCCTTAGACATGCTGAGAAAAATGACGTTCAAAGCTTCCGAGCATGCGTCGACTTGATTCGGAGCATGCAAGGATTTTTCTCCGATGGAGTTCCACACAGACGATCTTTTTTTTCTATCGGTTTTTTATCCATAGGAGAAAAAAAAAATTTCACCGATGTCCGATGAAAACGGTCCATCGGTCCGTTTTCAGCAGACATACTGATCGTGTGTACAGGGCTTTAGACTTCCCCTTGACCCCAACCCTAATCTTACCAAAAGTATAAAACACAGCTATTTAACATTCTCCCCTTAACCTCCTAAACCTGGATTGGACACTGAAACACAACCTAATGCTGCTGCGCTATGATCTTATGCTGGTAAAAAAAAAAAAAGCTCAACAATGTATAAAAAAGCAAAAGCTGGAGTGTGCCATGCTCTTTTGTTCATATGACAGCTTCTTCGACCAATGGGATAAAACAAGGTTTATTTATCACTGGGACAATCTTGTGTGCAGCGTTTGTATAACAAACGCCGACTAACAAAATATGTGCAGCATATGTATTCAGTTCACCAGTTCATAAGATATCAAACCAATTATAAAATTATTAATTTGAATTTCACTTTCTAATTCCACATGATGAAGAGTAAAAGAAAAACAATTAGATTGGCCTTAGATTAATGAGCTGTTTAATTGACAACAATTAACAGTCCAATTAACTGAATTTCTGTTAATTAACATTTTTCCAATTTCCATGGTGAATAATTATTAAATCTACAAAAACAGGTAAAGTAGAAAAACACTGAATGTCATTTCCTCTTCTGATTTCTATGACAGCGCAAAGGGTTTCTTCTGCATTGACATTTTTTGCCACAATTTTTTTCAGGCAAAAATATCTCACCCAGCTTACAAGTTGGAAAAAGTGCCTGTTGTGCCATTCCAATTAAAAAATATCATCTGCTATACAAATGTATACATATACAAATATTATCAGATATATATATATACGTATATTTCATTTAACATGGTTTAAATTAATTTTAATTGTGTAATAACAGTTTTTTATTCTTTGAGAGGTGCTAAAAAATCTGCAGAGTGGTGCTTAGGTGGACTTGTGGAAGAGTACATGTCGTCACCAGTGTGATGATAGTCACTATTTGTCTGAAGATCAGGCAAGAAGCAGGAAGAGAATTGAAGACTAGGCATGTGCACATTGAAAAATGTTGTTTCGGAATTTCGTTTTCGTCTGAAAAATAAATGTATTTAGTTACGCCATAAATTCGTTTTTATCTATTTTGTTTTGTTAAAAAATGCATTCGTCCAAAAATCCGAATTAATTGAGGTCGAATCTGTCATTGAAGGCTTATGGTGTCTGTCGAATGTTGTAAGAAGATTCGACGGAGCAGCTAAACTGTATGACGCCGCAATCATACATTTCCGGTCGAATGTTCTGCCTACAATCTATAGAAGAATTCTAATGTTGTATGACACTAGTAATAATTACATTTATAAATTATTATTGCTAGTCAACCAACATTAGAATTTTTCTATAGCCTAAGGGCCGAGTATTTGACTGGAAATGTACGATTGTGGCGCCGTACAGTTTAGCTGCTTGTCGAATCTTCTTAGAACTTTCGGCAGACGCCATAAGCCTTCAATGACAGATTCAACGTTTGTATGTTTTTCGCTACTTCGTTGTATCTTCGTCGTTCATGTCGAATGGTCTCCCCCAACACTGTCTCTATAATGTCAAATCTTTTCTCTCTTTGTCGAATCTTTCTTCTCTATGTAGAATAATCTTGGACTAATAGAGGTTAGGTTAGGCACATTCGACTACAGATTCGATGGACACCGATTGCTATTGTCAGCGTCATGTCGAATCTCCTATCTATATCGAACTGTTGTAGCAATGAAAATGATAATAAAGCATTTTTTTATGTCGGATCTTTCAGATTCGGGATTCTGCGCATTCATTTTCATTTGTTGAAACGATAACGAAAATACCTGAAATTGGGACGAATGCATTCGGACGAAATTGAATGCACATGTCTATTGAAGACTGAGGGATTTCCATCTCTGAAAAGTGTTGTCATCATCGTCATGTTTTGCAGCCACCCAGTTCTGCAGGTGTGATCAAAAGAACATTTTAATGTTGGCTTTACTGTTTAAAAAAACCTAATCAAATCCACACTTTTAGTTAAATAGGTAAATGCACAGATGAAATACATATAAGCAAGGTGTCCCTCTGCTTTCTACTTCTATAAACATGTTTGTCAGCCCTTTCGCATTGAACACACCAACATGACTCTCAATCCTCCCTCTCCTTTCTCAGTCTGAGTGAAGTTGTATAGTGAATTGCAAAAGGCTGATACTAAGCCAAATTCACGTTCTTACACTAGTTGCATTTAGAAACAAAATCAATTTCATGATTTTTATTTTATTTGTTATTATTTTTATTGGGTTTCAAGTTGAGATACAAAACAGATCCTATTGGGCATACCCAGGCTCGATTCACATACATCACAATAAAACAGACATATATATATATATATATATATATATATATATATATATATATATATATATATATATATAAAACAAAGAACAAAACCAACCAAAAAGAAAAAAAGGAAAACAACCTCTTAACAGCAGTGCCTTTATTGGCACTAGAAAAAAATATATATATACCTGCTTCAGTAACTACTGATATTGTTAGAATATTGTAGGTATCAGCTGCTTAGGTAATACGATAAAAGTCACAATTATTAGACGTTTGGGTTTAAATGTCATGAAACTTCCTTTACTTCTAATTTTTGCATGGGCATTGCTTCTTTGAGATTATGTGCATCTAAAAGTTGGGTTTTTAAAAGTGGGAAAAGGTATTTTTTACTTGCATCCAAAAAAAAAATTCCCATTTGTTTACTTTTCTCCATTTTACCACTTATATTTGCAACATAGCAAGAAAGCTAAACTTTTATAGAATGTAGAAGAAATTGTGATTATCAGAGAAAATATGGCAGCTTTTTCCCAGCAGCCAATCAGGAGGGAGTTTCCTCGCTGGGCATGCTGGGAGAGGGTGTTTATGGGACAGACGCCATTGAGTCTGGGTCTTTTTTAGGGTGACCACATCATGGCGCCCCGGCGTTATGGCCAACCTGAACGGGGTGTGCGTGCCACACGGTCTTCCTGGTTCCGTGACCATGTTGGTCCGTAACATTTGAGCAGCGACGGGGACCCAGTGATCGACTGGGTTCCCATTCTTGAAGATCCCAAGCGGTATAGCTGTTCGGTGAGGAGTCCATCTGCGGAGAACCAATAAGAGGCTGGCGATCCAAAAGGATTACGACAAACCACCAGGGATCAAGGTAGCCGGACACTGAAGGATTGATCACCTGTCAGTCGGTATCTGGGCGACAATAAGAAGGAGATTCAGGCGCACTTCTTCAAGGGAGATTGTCTCCGTAATTGTAATCAGTGAGGGCCTGTGGCAGAGGTTTCTCCCTGAGTCCATACCAGGAGGGTCTGTGGCAGAGACTTTTCCCCAGAAAAAGGTTTGAGTGATACTTCGGCTGCCAGGTCAGTGAGAGAGGCCTGTCCGGGTACGCTAAGCAAACTCAGGCAGGAGTGGTGCGGAAAGTGTTACATATGGGAGCAGGACTGTTTCCAAATACTACGCCTGAAACTGCTGTTCTCCTCCTTCCTTCAACTCTATCCCTTTCACCACCAGTTTATTGTTTTTACCCGGCTGGGTAATAAAGAGCACAGAAAAAGACACCTGTTGCGGACATTCCGTTACTACTGCTATATGCACCATACACCCCTAGGAATTCGTAGAGCCACGAGGTAAATGTGCCACCCAAAAAATAACCAGCAGCTCCTCCGGGGGCAGTGCTACATTAACATGGCATGTTTCTACTAATAACATTTGATCACGTAAAACAAAAAAAAGGCAGTGTAGTCTTAATGTCAGTGTTTCTTAACCGTAACGTAAGTGGTGAGCGGTGTGTGCTCTGTTACTCTCCAAATCAATATTAGACTTCATCTCCTTCTTACTGTTAAATGCCTCCATACTGAAAAAGTCAGTTTTTCTGATGATTATTATCTGGACTCACATTTTCCAAAAGAAAAAGATCTACTTGACCAATTCAGTGGGGATGATTTAATAAGGCCTAGATAGCAAATAGGAAGAGTTCATGTCACCAGCCACCAACGTAGACACTTCCAATTGACTATTAATCTGTGGTCTTGTCACATGTCATGATGAAGAGTCAAGTGGTATTGTGAAATTACAACATGCCACCAGTGGTCATGCTATCTGCCAGTGGTGGACCCAAACTACAGCACTGGATCACCAGTCTCCACTAACAAAGAAGTGCCATGGAGTGTTACATGATGGCAAATGCATTAGCAAAAAGGTCTTAAAAATGTTGAATGGGTGGGAGATATGTGGTAGGTTTTATTTTTGATTGGATTTAATCATTCAATCATTTGCAAAGGAAATTCCTTTTTTAGGTTCCTCTGCAAAAATTCTATTAGCCAGATTCAGGTAGACGTGCGTAACTTTAGGCAGGCGTAGCGTATCTCATATACGCTACGCCGCCGTAAGTTAGAGAGGCAAGTACAGTATTCACAAACAACTTGCGTCCTAAGTTACGGCGACGTAGTGTAAATTTGCCAGCGTAAGCGCGCCTAATTCAAATGTGGAAGAAGTGGGCGTGTTTTATGTAAATTAAGCATGACCCCACGTAAATGAAGTTTTGAACGAACGGCGCATGCGCCGTCCGTGGACGTAACCCAGTGCGCATGCTCCAAATTACGCCACAAAGACTCATTGCTTTCGACGTGTACGTAAATTACGGCCAGCCCCATTTACGCAAACGACGTAAACATTTTAAAAAATTTGACGCGGTTCCGACATCCATACTTAACATTGGCTGGGCCATCTTTTTGGTGGTTTATCTTTACGCCTAAAAACGCCTTACGTAAACGGCGTATCTTTACTGCAACGGGCAAGCGCACGTTCGTGAATAGGCGTATCTCGCTGATTTACGCATTCTAGGTGTAAATCAGCGTACACGCCCCTAGCGGCCAGCGTAAATAGACAGCTAAGATACGACGGCGCCGGCGGTCGTAGCTTAGAAACATTTAAGCGTATCTCAATTTGAGAATACACTTAAATATACGGTCTGCGCAGATTCGGAGTTACAAGGGTGTATCTACTGATACGCCGGCGTATCTCTACCTGAATCTGGCTATATCTGTATGCTACTGATACACCTAAAGAAGGGTACCTTCAGTATTCTACGCTAAAAACAACAGTATTTACTAATTACTTGTTAATTATATGGTACGTTTTGCTATTTTTATGGTTTAATTCTATAAGTAACTGTAAACTGAAATATAATTGAAAGTGAAATTTATCTTAATTACAAACAAGAAAAAATGCAAGTGGAAGGAAGAAAATCAATCTACATAAGTCTCAACAGAGTCTTGCAAAAGGTTAGCACAACATTGTATTTAGACCAGAACAGAATCTCATTGTAATTTCTAAGAAAGATTGCTCTGGCCATAATATGACACTGATAATTACCCACTGATTAGTAGGTGAGCTCCCCATGAAACTCCAAATTAATGGGGAGGCTGATTGATTGCTTGCTAGCAGACAAAGGAACAATCCTTGTGTCTAACATTGCAGTCATTGTGTGACTTTTATGTTAGTTTCCATAGATGACCCAAACATTGTGAAGTTTTGCCAGCTGTGATCAGAAAGAGAATAACACATTTTTTAGCAGTAGCTAACAACATCAGGATACATCAGGATACAACCTGCATACAAAGTACACGAGGATGTTAATCAATGCACACATACATTAGAGATAGGTGAGAGCATTAATTAACCACTTGAGCTCCGGAAGGTTTCACCCCCTTTATGACCAGGCCATTTTTTGGTAATTGTATGGTCATGCAACACTGTACCCAAATTACATTTATGTGATTTCTTTCACACAAATACAGATTTCTTTTGATGGTATTTGATCACCAATGGGTTTTTTATTTTTTATTATATTAATGAAAATCGACAGAAAACTTTGCAAAAATAATAATAATAATAATAATAAAAAATATCAAATTTCGTCAAAGTTATGCCAAAATGTATTCTGTTAAAAAAAATATCCCAATAAGTGTATATTGATTGGTTGTGTGAAGTTTATAGCATCTACAAATGATGGTATATATACTGGATTTTTTATTTATTTATGACACTTGGTGACGGTTCACACTACATCGACTTGGGATCGGATTTGTGTCGCCCCAAGTCGCCCAACATTCGAAATTCCATTGAAGTGAATGAGAGCCGTCTTAATGTACACTACTGAGGTCGCTCAGACTTCAGAAAAGGTTCCTGTACTACTTCAAGGCGACTTCTAGGCAACTTGTACCCATTGATTTCAATGGAAGTTGCCTTTAAAGTCGGATCTTCGTCTTAACTGAAGCAACTTTACAGGAAGAGAAAATAGTTTTCTCAGGCAAACCCCTCCCTCACACAGAGCTGATTATTCTGTGATTGGTCACTGGCAAAATCGCCTGTCCTGGAGGCAAATTGAAGTTGCGTTGTAAGTCACTCCAAGTCACGCTGAAGTCGTCTCTTGCAAAGTCGCGCTGCAAGTCGTGTTGCCCCTGTGTGAACCGGCACTAATAAAGCGATCACCGTTTACACTGTCACTGTACTAATGACACTGACTATGACGGAGTTAACATCTCAGGGTAATTAGGGAGTTAGGTGTGTGCCTAAAGAGCGTAAGGCCCCTTTCACACTGGGGCGGGAGGCGCAGTGGCGGTATAGCGCCGCTAAAAATAGCGGCGCTATACTGTCGGAATTGCCACAGGATTCGGCCACTAGCGGTGCGGTATTAACCCCCTGATAAAGGGTTAATACCGCCCGCAATGTGCCTCCGCAGAGGCGCATTGTGGGCGGTATTACAGCGGTATTAACGGAGCATGCGCTGAACGTTCGGCGCGGGAACGCGCCTTATTTAAATGGTACACGCCCCATTTGAATTAGGCGGGCTTGCGCCGGACGGCTTTATGCTACGCCGCCGCAAGTTTACACGCAAGTGCTTTGTGAATCAAGCACTTACGACGAAAACTTGCGGCGGAGTAACGTAAAGGGGATACGTTACGCCGCCGTAATTGTTTGTGAATCTGGCCCAGGGTCTTTATACTAGCTCAATTCCGGGCCTATTCTGGCACTTCTCTCCTACATGTACAAATCATCATTCTTTTGCTAGAAAATTGCTCAGAACCCCCAAACATTATATATGTTTTTTTAGCAGACACCCTAGGCAATAAAATGACGGTCATTGTAACATTGTATCTTGCACGGTATTTGCGCAATTATTTTTCAAACGTCTTTTTTGTGAAAAAATGGTTTCATGAGTTAAAAAATAACAAAACAGTAAAGTTAGCCCAATTTTTTGTAAAATATGAAAGATGATATTACACCGATTAAATAGATACCTAACATGTCACGCTTTAAAATTGCGCACACTCATGGAATGGCGCCAAACTTCGGTAGTTAGAAATCTCCATAGGCGACGCTTTGACATTTTTTACAGATTACCAGTTTAAAGTTACAGAGCTGGTCTAGTGCTAGAATTGTTGCACACGCTCTAACGCACGCGGCGATACCTCACATATGTGGTTTGAATGGTGTTTGCATATGTGGGTGGGACTTATGTGTGCGTTCACTTTTGAGCGTGAGCTACCGGGGACAGGGGCGTTTTAATTTTTTTTTATTATTATTTATTTGTTTTGCTTAATGTTTTTGAATTTTTACACTTTTTTATCACTTTTATTCCTATTACAGGGAATGTAAACATCCCTTGTAATAGGAATGGTGTGTGACAGGTACTCTTTATGGAGAGATGTGGGGTCAATAAGACCTCACATCTCTCCTCCAGGCTGGAAAGCATGAGATCGGGAAAAATAAATCACCGATCTCATGCTTACTTATTTTTTTACTTTTTACTTCTGGGGGCGTTATGACGTCACGCCCGGACCTCTGACAGTCATAGAGATGACTGGTGACCATCTGATCATCGGAAATTCTTATGCTCGTTATCCGGCACCTGACGATTCTTTCTCTGGGCCCTCAATGGCACGGGAGAGCCCGGAAAAGCACCAGATGGCGACAGGAGGGGGGAGTCCCCTCCCGCCGCTTATAAGAACGATCAAGCGGCGGAACTGCCGGTATGATCGTTCTTATCATGCACAGAATTGCCGGCATGAAAGAATAATATCTGAATGATGCCTCTAGCTGCAGAGATCCCATTTGTTGACATCACATGACTATAGCTAGGTAATGAAGTGGTTAAAGAAGTTAAAGAAGTGTCCATAATGAAAGAAAGTCTATGAAAAAATGTGACCACCAGACTAGGGTGACCAGACATCCCCAGTTTCAGGGGACAGTCCCCTGATTGAGGACACTGTCCCCAGACCAAGTCTGTACCTGGTTTTGTCCCCAGATTGGATTTAATAGGGGGCAGGGGCAATTTCAAAGACAGTCAGTGCAAAATTAAAATAAAAAAAAATTGAATTACACCCCCCACGCTTTGCTGTGCCTACTAGCATAGGGGGGTTGTATTTTCCCATTATCTGTGCCCCTTTCTGATGATCATGTGTTGGTTGGAGCGGAGGGAATATTTCTTCAGTTTCGGGCGCATGCCCATTCAGCTTCGCTCGCATGTTCTTCTGCCTTGGCTTAAATCCCGGCCAGCCACCTGCCTATCTCCTTGCCTTCCCTGGCGGAGTGATCTTCCTCCACTCCCCATCCAGTAGTAGCTGGGGCCCGAAGAGTTAAGCCCTGTACACACGGTAGGACTTTTGGCCAACCAACTTCAAAATCTGCAACTTTTCAAATTTGTCCGACCGTGTGTACGCTCCATCAGACCAACTTTTTCTGGTTTCATCCAACAAAAAGTTGGGTCTGCGAACGGACCAACTTTTCGGCAACAAAAGTCCGATGGTGCTTTGTGTGACCGTGTGTACAGCAATCCAACCAACTTTTGGACAAAGTGCAAATACGAATGCTCAAAACCAATGTTAAAAGCAAAAAACAATAGCAGAAGTTAACCAAAGGGTGGCGGTAAAGAGCAGAAAAGAGCAAAAAAAAAACACATGATGTTAGGAAACTTTTAGAAAAGTTTGCAGAAAAGTCTGACTGTGTGTATGCTATGGGTGTGGCAGGACAAATCAATTAGGACAAAAATCCAAGGGAAATTTTGTTGGATGTCCTACCGTGTGTATGAGCCTTAAGACTTGAAAAGGCTGTGAGGCGGGCGGCGACGGGCAGAGAGTCGCTGATTGTTGCCATTACTAGTAAAGAAAAAATATGTCCCCGGATTTCATTTACAAAAATCTGGTCACCTTACACCAAAATAAAAGATTGCGTGATTTTCCAAAAATCCTATTTATGCACTCCACAAGGTGTACTAAACGTGCACTTCACTACACGAACACTCAAATTTTGCCTCAGATAATAACCAGAGGTCAACCAGTGCATTCCCCCAGCCTGGACAGTAATGTCAGTAAATGTATTTTTCTGTCACTCCAACCTCCAAAACTCTCCAGCCCTTGCTCGCAATATACATTGTGTCCTAAAAAAAATTGGGAACTTAAGCCGTGTACACACTATCGGTTTGTCCGATGAAAACAGACAGGTGGACTTTTTTCATCGGACAAACCCGATCGTGTTTGGGCCCCATCGGTGAAAAAAAATAGAACATGTTTTACATTTTTTCTATTGATAAAAAAACGATAGAAAAATCTGATCGTCTGTGTGGAACTCCATCGGACAAAAATCCAAGCATGCTCAGAATCAAGTCGATGCATGCTCGGAAGCATTGAACTTAATTTTTTTCGGCTCGTCGTAGTATTGTACGTCACCGCGTTTCAGCACGATCCGATTTTTGACTGATGGTGTGTAGGCAAGACTGATGAAAGCAAGCTTCATCGGATATCCAACGAAAAAATCCATCGGATAAAATTCCATCAGATGTCCGATCGTGTGTACAGGGCATTATAGTGCTCACTGAAATTTATATTGAAAATTTACCAAGAATAAAAGAACTCATAAGGGAAAATATAAGAAAATGTGCATCACAAACTGACTTGCAATGTACGCAATCAGCTCACATATACAGGCATCTCATCGCTCTGTATCTAAACTCTGCAACTGTAGCATGATGATGTCATCAGCATGTGACGGCGCCCCCCTAGAGCGTCACATGTTATTGCACAGTTTTTTAATTTAGTGGCATATAGAGAAGATTCAGTATATATTAGTGCTGCAAAAAGCAAGAGGTTCAGCAAATTATGGAATATCTTTTTCAGCCAAAGCCTGGAGGGATAGAATGATTGGGGAGGATTGATGCACTTAAAGTCCAACTTATATGAAATTACGCTCATTATCTCAGAGTTCAGCAAATAACAGGCTGGGAATATCCTACTATCATTTTAGAGATTCTGGATGAACCCTCTATACCCTTTCTAGCAAACTTTGCAATGAAAAACAGGGATTTGTAGTTCACACATATTGCAATACATGTTTAAGCTGGCCAACTGTGGCCAGTCCTACTCTGCTCTGCAAATTCAAACGCTATGGTGGACACAATGCCAATCTTAGGCAAGCAGACACAAAATGGGGGAGAGCTACTAGGTTAAGGTCTGGTCACTGACCTGCAATGCAACAGAAACAGGATTTACCTGTGCTCAGATCCCAATAGTTTGCCCATATACTGTTTATAATCTATTAGGTGCTAAAGGGGTGTGACCACATGTTAACACTAGATATGAGCACAGGTATTTCTTGTTTCTACCATCATTTTAGGGTGCAGAAAATAATAGGTTTGGAATGTCTTAGCTGTCATATCAGTGTAAGGATGCCACACTGTCACGAATACAGCTATTTTTCCAGTACAGAGGCTGGGCTTTCACTGAGATCGGGCCTGGTTTCCAATCACCAACATTTAGATTTTCTGTGTATTAGTCCATTTTTTAATCACAGGTTGGATTTGTGTGCTGGAAGACTAAAATAATAATAATAATAAAAAAAGTTTCAAGAAGTAGTAACCTACTGATGTTTACCAGTAGGTAAAGCCAGAAAGTATGCTAACTGCACTTATTTCTGGGAAGGGGGGTTTCAGATATGTAAGCTCAGTTGTTTAGAACTTCACAGAAGCTCTAGGGCAGTGGTTCTCAACTCCTGTCCTCAGGACTCACTAACAGCCCAGATTTTAAGTATTGCCTTGGGGCTGTTGCAGACTAGAATACTGCAATCACTGAGCAGCAAATTATATCACCTGTGATGTATTTCAGTTATCTTGCAAACCTGGCCTGTTAGTGGGTCCTGAGGACATGAGTTGAGTACCACCGCTCTAGGCAATTTCCTCCATTTTCCCAAAATGTAGAATGCCCTTTGAGGTTGGGTAAGTGATATTCTGATGTTTACCAGTAGGGGAAGCCAGAGGTTATACTACCTGCACTCCTGTCTGGGAAGGGGGGTCTCAGATAGTATAAGCTCAGTTGGTTAGAACTTCCCAAAATATCTAGGGAATTTCCTTAAATTTCCCAAAATGCAGAATACCCTTTTAGGTTGGAAAAGTGATATTTAGCCATGGCAATGTATTATGCCGTGTACGATCAGGCTTTTGCCCAGCCAAATCTCATCAGAATTTCGACAAAATTCCATCAGAGAAAAATAGAACATGTTCTATATCTAAACTCCGATGGAATTCATTGGAATTTCCAATGAAGAAACTCTAAAGGGGCTACACACGATTGGAATATAATCCATCTGACTTTTTCCATCGGAAATTTCGATCGTGTGTACAAGGCATTAGCATTAATATTTTTATTTTTTTACAAATAAATTTGACAACATAACAAAGGATAGTGAAACTGCAAAGCAAGAGCATTGACAGTTGATAAAAAGAAGACCCATCATATCACTTGCCAGGAGGCCTGAGTCCCAATAACTCATGTGCTCCAGGCATATGGGCTATCCTCAGAGCTGATGCCAGCATCAACCAATCAGATTACTGAGATTCACTAGAATGGTTGTAGTAGAATTGTTATGGGGATAGGCTCCTCTTCCCTTTAGTTTTTATAAATTAACTCCAGTGCTTTTCCATTTATTGAAAACATGTCCTATTGTGGCCATTCTGGAGTACGACATTTGATTGACCTAAATTTATACTATATTTGTTATATGTTTTTTTTTTTCTCATCATGTTTTTGTGGCATCCTGGGACATAGAAACCTATCTATCAATGTCAACGAACCTGCTGGGTATGGAGATATTTTTATGAGTTCACTGTATTATATCAAATCGCAGGCCATATATTGTATAATGAGAACGGAATTTCCAATGCTTGGAAAGGTACTGCGTTCATTTGAATAATGGGCAAAATCAAATTAATTCTACATTAAATAGTTCTGAATAAAGGGTTTAAGTCAGCAGTTTCAAACTTGTTTTCCTTAATTACTTTCCGTGTTTAATGTCATTAAGAAGATTAAAAATTCATTAACAAGAGTACTAAAGTGGCAAATCAGTAAAGCTATCACTCCAGGTTAAAAACTAAGCTGAGGTTGACACTTTATGTACTTCCCCTCTACCGGCATGCTGTGGAGTGTTCATGGGGAGTGGGAATAAGGATCTTAAAATTAGAAGTATCTTGCAGTAGGCATGAGATGGGAGAGGGGGGCGAATGGAACAGCTTGTAGTAAAAACACAGTGTAACCCTTGTGTATTACATTTGCATAAACACATTGTAAGCAGTCTACAGCATCTCCATGTAAACCATTACAATTACAGGACATTCATGGCTTGTAAGTGCTAATGGAAATATTGCTGCTTTCTGGGGAAGACAACTTGCAAGGAACTTAAAATATTTTAGGAGCTTCCAGAATGGGTGAAGAGAGCACTAGAAGGTTATTGTCGTGCTCACACTGAGATCATGCTGCTTATGATGCTTATAGAAGAAGGTAAAGTCTTAATCAAGTACAATTGTATTTATCTGTTTGTTCGGAGGCGTTCACTGTGTGCTCGCTATGTTATAGATCTTTCAAGTTGGTAATTCATTGTTAATGTCTTCTGCAAGAACTCTATAAACAGACAAATAAATGATGGTTGTTAAGAATCTAGCATGTTAGCCTGTTCCAAGCCATCTAAGCAATTAAAGCCTAACTCTAGCTTTGCTATCACTTTAAATAGTTTGTTTGGACCAAGCTGACCCAAGCAAACTATTTCCTTTGCTAATAATCACCATGTAAACTGTATGTAGCATCAGATAACTACAGTATACAGCGCTGTGTTCTGGCAGTGATATGGGGACTTCCCATCTCGTTACAGAACAACAGTTTGGCTGAGCACTGACCTGTCATTCACAGGAATCCTTGTATTTTTATCAATGAATACAAGGCTTTCTCTGATTGGCTGAAGTGGATATCGTGACATCATCTGCCTGCCTCTCCACCTCAGCCATTCAGCGGAAGCATTGCATTCATTTATAAAAATACAAGGCTTCCTGATTTGTGCTCAGCCTAATCCGATTTGTTCTGGGAGCTGGATAAGAGGTCCCTGTACTGCTGCTGGAACACAACCCTGAAGACTGTATATAGCTAAAGCCAATGCTGCATCCTGGCCCAGGCCTAGGGCAGCACTTTGAAGGGGGGCAGCACGGAAAGCATCCCCGCCGGCTGTTAGTGTAACGCAAGCTGCTTCTAATTTTGACTGTCCTATACAGGGCCGGATTTGCTCTCCCTGTTGCCCCAAGGCCAGGTTCCGCAATGCACCCCCTCGCCGCCAACCGAACCCCCCCCCCAATCAACGGAGAATGGGCGGCGCGGTTAGTTAAATTTTTTTTTTTTTTTTTACTTTTTTATCACATTTTTTTTTGTAGCTTGTCGCTTACTTTTTTTAAATTTTTGTATAATTTTCTAATTATTTTCCTTATTATTTTTCTTATTCTTTACATTTTTATTTTATTAATTTAATTATTATTTCTTATTATTTTTTTATTTTTTATCAATTTTTTTTCACTTAGCTTTTTTTGCTATCACACAGGAGAAAACAATACCCTGTGTGATAGCAATTGGAGGTGACATGTTCTCTTTATTGACCATGTCACCTCCAAAACAGGAGTCCTAGGATTCCCCCATAACTTACCACCCTTAACTGTATGTTCCGGGCGTCGGGGGGCTCCATTCCACTGCCGCCCTGCCGCCCCAAGGCCTGGCCTCAGTGGCCTTGTGGGAAATCCGGACCTGGACCACAAACCTTCCTCACTGTGCTATATGTTTTCTGCTGCTCCATTGGCATGGTTAGATCTTCTTAGTCCTCTCCATAAAATTATCAGAAATTTGTGTTTAAAGTAGAACTATAGGCAACACTTTTTTTTTTCATTTTGGATAGAGTAAGGGAGGGTTATAGCCCCTGTCTGTTTATTTTTTACCATCTCTGTCCCATTTCAGATATTTCCTTTTACTTCCTGCCACATAGCCAAACAGGAAGTGAGAGCAAATCTATGCAAATTAAGTGAATCCCCCCCCCCCAGGCCATCAGAACTAGTGTCCCCACTCAAAAATTTCAGGGCGTGACTTAAACAGAAAGGGGTGTGGCCTTGACAGGACGGGGTGGGTCGTATTTAAATTAGGGAATGCACAAGTTTAGTCAGGCCTAGGGCAGCACAAAACCTAAATACACTACTGGCTAAAGCTACATACAGTTTACACAGAGGCGACAGTGACTGCATGCCTTAGTAAGGAGATGGTTTGCTTGAAAAACCTTGGCCCAAATGAACTGTTTGAACCAGGGATCCTCAAACTACGGCCCTCCAGCTGTTGCAGAACTACACATGCCATGAGGTATTGTAAAACTCTGTCATTCACAGACATGACTAGGCATGATGGTAATTGTAGTTCCTGAACAACTGGAGGGCCGTAGTTAAAAGACCCATGGTTTAAACTGATAGAAATGCTGGAGTTTGGCTTTAAGACACAAGTCCAATTAAACCATCAGAATATGTACAGCTGTGAATGCGCCTCTTGACTAACTGGCAGCATGATTTGTTCTGTAGTAGGCTGTAAATAAAGCCCAACTGAACTTTCACTTTAAATTGACTGAATATATACCAGCAGCATAAAAAAAAGCAGCAGGGGAAGTGTCAGTCCTCTGCAAAGAGACCACTGCTTCCACACAGTGAGCGAGAGTCCTTCTGCTCTTCTACTGCCTTCTGCAGCCTGCCCCCAGGGGCCAGGCCTTCTACTCATCTGTGGCTGCATTCTAAAGTCAAAAAACTGTAATGCCGCGTACACACGATCATTTTTCGGAATTAAAAAAAAAAACGTTTTTCGGCATGTAGAAAAAACTAAGTTTTTCCAACTTATCATTAAAACGACGTTGCCCACACACGATCGTTTTAAAAAAATGCTCTAGCAAAGCGCGGTGACGTACAACACGTACGATGGCACTATAAAGAGGAAGTTCCATGCGGATGGCGCCACCCTTGGGGCTGCTTTAGCTGATTCCGTGTTAGTAAAAGACGATTCGCGCTTTTCTGTCTGTTACAGCGTGATGAATGTGCTTACTCCATTACGAATGGTAGTTTTACCAGAACGAGCGCTCCCATCTCATAACTTGCTTCTGAGCATTCGCGGGTTTTTAACGTCGTTTTAGCCCACACACGATAATTTCTTACAACCCGAAAAACATCATTGTTTAAAACGTCGTTAAAAAATGCAGCATGTTCGAAAAAAAAAAAATCGTTTTTCAGAACCCGAAAAATGATGTGAAGCCCATAAACGATCATTTTAAATGACATTTTTTAAAAACAATGTTTTTTCATGCCGAAAAATGATCGTGTGTACTCGGCATAAGACTTTTCCCAACTTTTGTTTTGATAAACCTGCTATGTATTTATCTGATTTAACCAGTTCCCGACCGTGCTAGGAATGGCGGCTACAGCGGGGTCAGCCAGTTCTGGGAGGCCATCATATGTCCTTGTGAGTAAACATATTCGTCAGCACACCATGGATCAACACTTCCGTCCAAAGGTTTATTTTATTGAAAGAGATCACATCACAGAACTAAGTGCAACATTTTCATCACATGCCTGACAAAGGGGCCCTGCACGGCTCCGAAACTTGCACTTATTTCTGTGACGTTATCTCTCTCAAAAAGTAAACCTTTGGACGGAAGTGTTGATCCATGGTGTGCTGGCGAATATGTTCACGTGCTTGATGTTTCCAGGACCCAACTGGTAATTGCTACAGCACCCACCATTTTAAGAGCCATACTTTCCAGGAATGTGTGCGATAGGAATATTGACAAGATATGTCCTTGGGACACATCTGATCACAGATCAGGGTAAAGGGACAATCACAGGAGCCCTTTATCATGTGATCAGCTTTTTCCAATCATAGCTGATCACGATGTAAACACGAGCCAGTTATCGACATTCCTTTCCTCACGTTGACAGCGCAAGGAAAGGAGAGCTGGTAACTAGCTTGTGTGAAAAGGGACAACTACACTGATAATCAGGGCACTCATTATCAGTGTCCTGGTTATCAATGCAGCCCCAACAGTGCCCATAAGTGCTGCTAATCAGTGCCCATTGGGGCCTCTCATCAGTGTCACCTACCAGTGTCGCCTATCAGTGCCCATCAGTGCTGCCTATCAGTGCCACCTATATGTGCCCATCAGTGCCATCTATGAGTGCACATCAGTGGCGTATATCAGTGCCCTTCAGTGCCACCTATCAGTGCCCATCAATGCCACCTCATCAGTGCCCATCAGTGCAGCCTAGCAGTGCCCTTCAGTGCCGCCTCACAAGTGCCCATCAGTGCAGCCTCATCAGCAAACTGTGAAGGAGAAAAATTACCTGTTTGCTAAATTTTATAACTAACTATGAAAAACATTATTTACTTATTATTTTTTTTTATACATTTTCAGCCATGTTTTGTTTATGTAGCAAAAAAATTAAAACCCCAGCAGTGATTAAATACTACCAAAAGAAAGCTATATATGTGTGTGAAAAAAAATCATATGGGTAAAGTGTTGCATGACTGCGCATTTGTCATTCAAAATGTGACAGCGCTGAAAGCTGAAAATTTGGCTTGGCAGGATAGGGGTAAAAGCGCCCTGTAGACAAGTGGTTAAACTGAAGGTTCAGTTGGGCTTAAAAATAAATAAGACAATGTACAGTGTCAGTAGTGACTTTTCTTATTGACTGTAGTCACATAATGATGAAACACGACCGTTTTTAATGTCATGGAAAAAACGATGTTTTTCTCAACGTGATTCTTGTCAAGCCTGCCTTGCATACACACGATCGTGAAAAAAAAATGCTTGAGCAAAGCGCGGTGACTTACAACACGTACGACGGACCTATAAAGGGGAAGTTCCATTTGGATGGCACCACCCTTTGGGCTGCTTTTGCTGATTTTGTGCTAGTAAAAGTTTGGTGAGAGACGATTCGCGCTTTTCAGTCTTCTTGCTTTTCAGTCTGTTACAGCGTGACCAATGTGCTATCTCCATTGCAAACGCTAGTTTACCAGAACTTGCTTCTGAGCATGCGCGTTTTTTTCCCGTCATTAAAGCCTACACACGACCGCTTTTCACGACGTGAAAAACGACGAGAAAAATTAGAGCATGTTCTAAATTTTTAATGCCCATTTTTCACGTCGAGAAAAATGCTCTGGAGCCTACAGACGATCGTTTTTAATGAATCTGCCCACGATTTGAAAGCGATGACGTATGAATAGAACCTGATATTTGAATGACACCTCAAATCGCAGCGCGGGTCTGCTGCGATTGTCAGCAATCGCAGCAACATACATCATGGGAAGCTTGTCGCCCAAAAAATTCAGAAGCTTCTTTTGGGCAACATGCTTCCCACGATGCATGTTGCTGTGATTGCAGCGCAATTTATCACGTCACAATTGCGGCAGACCCGCACCGCGATTTGAGGTGTCATTCAAATGAATGGCATGTCAAATGCTATTCCCGAGATTTGCCATTCAAACATCATCGCGATTCAAAAAGTGTGAATGTAGCCTTAGGATGACAATGCTTACTAACTCTACTGTATTTATAGAGGAGCCGTGTTGACACCCAAGAACATGACCAAAAGAACCTCTCCCTTTCCTACATAACATAAAGGGAGGTGTTTTGTAGTCAACAAAGATAGCTGAGAACAATGTAACTCATAAAAGTACAGCACAGACAGACAGCAAGTTAAAGTGGAGTTCCACCTAAAAAAAAAATGCACCAAAAACCTGCAAAAAAATTGTTAGGCCCTGATGATGACTTATCTACAGTGTTTTTGGCTGTGACTTGGTCTGTTGGCTTTAAATAATTGTTTATTCCAAAACACTAATTAGTTGCATTGAACCAATGTCTGGGTATGTGTTTCCTGCAAGTTGACTTTTGCACAAAGAGCTACCTTGTTCTATTTTTGTGTATGATCTATTTCTTGTTAATTCCATAAAACATTTGAACAAGAAAAATGGTGGCAGTATGTAAAAAAAAAAGTGTTAAAAAAAATTGTATTTCATTTTTAAATTTTCCGAAAAATTGTAGCAAAAAAATTACAACTTCAAAAAACTCGCCATGCCTCCTACTAAATACCTTGGACTGTCTAGTTTTCAAAAAAGGGTAATTTGTAAAACATTTGTACTATTCTGGCATTTTTAGGGCCTCAAGTAATGACCATTAGTACATCAAAATTGATTAATTTTCAAATATATATACCATAGTTTTTAGTTGCTATAACATTTACACAAATCAATTAATATACACTTATTGGGATTTTTTTATTTTTTTTACCAAAGACACGTAGCAGAACACAATTAAGTTTAAATTTATGAACAAATTTGATTGTATTGGATATGTTTTTTAACAGAAAATAGAAAAAAAAATGTATCAAATTTTCTGTCTTTTTTTGTTTATCCACTTGCCAACCATGTCACAACTATATACGTTGGCAGAATGGCACCGCTGCGCAAAGCAACGTATCTATATGTTGCTTTGAATTTCATTCTGTTCTGTCTTGTGACAGGACACTGTTCTTCTGCTCCCTGTCAGCGGGAGCAGTGATCAATGTCGTGTCACATGTAGCCCAGCCCCAACACAGTTAGAAGCACGCCCTAGGACACACTTAACTCCTTCCCCACCCTATAGTGGTTAACCCCTTCCCTGCCAGTGTCATTTACAATCAGTGCATTTTTATAGCACTGATCGCTGTATAAATGACAATGGTCCCAATATAGCGTCAAAAGTGTCCGATGTGTCTGCCATAAAGTCGCAGTCACGATAAAAATCGCTGATTTACCATTACTAGTAAAAAAAAATTTTTGATAAAAATGCCATAAAACTATCCCCTATTTTGTAGACACTTATTACTTTTACGCAAACCAATCAGTAAACGATTATTGCAATTTTTTTTACCAAAAATATGTAGAAGAATACGTATCGGCCTAAACTGAGGAAAAATTCATTTTTTAATATATTTTTTTGGGATGTTTATCATAGAAAAATTGTTTTTTTTTTCAAAATTGACGCTTTATTTTTGTTTATTGCGCAAAAAATAAAAACCGCAGAGGTGATCAAATACCACCAAAAGAAAGCTCTATTTGTGGGGGAAAAAAGGAGCCACGTTGCACGGCCGCGCAATTGTCAGTTAAATGCGACTCAGCCAAATCCCTGGGGGCTGTAATGGTTATATAATAATAAAAAAATAAAAAAACAGTGGTGATCAATTACTACCAAAATAAATCTCTATTTGTGTAAAAAAATTATATAAAATCAATTTGTATACAATGTTGCCAGTAGTCAACAACAACCACAACAATAATTAAAATATTAATAACAATAATAATAATAATAATAATAATAATAATAATAATAGTTACTAGAGAAATCATAATAAATGTAAGATAGCATGGGTTGTTCATCAAATCTTAATACTTGTGTATATGGCCATTTTTTCTGCTTCATAATTGCTGTCATCTGTAAACACATAAGCATCAAATATCTCAGAAGGGTATAAAGTAAAATCAGGTCTAAGCAACTTAAAATCAACTGTGTCTGAAGGCTATACAAACAAGCCTTTACACTGAACATTTTCAATAACATTTGTTAATGATGCATTAATTATCACACCATCACCTAATTATCAAAATGTATAATCTTCATTGTTTCCAGTGCACTTAATAAGATGGCATTATCTCTTTCAGTCTTTTCCAAATTGGTCCATAGGAGCCATTGACAGGTAATGTTCTCCAATGTCTAATTGAACCACAGTTAATATAATCAGAATATCTCTTGTAAAATGTATGTTACTGATTAACAGAGCTGTTTAACAGCAAGCAAGTGTGGGAAAGGTAGATTCTTCGTAGTTCCTGAAGACTTGAGTATAAAAACATCAGTGTGGGGGTATTTTTAAAACTAGCACATGTTGAAAAAAAAAAAAGGCATAGTGATTTTTACAGGTGTCTGTTGTCTTAAAACATACATTTTACTATTTTGTGAACTAAAGACTTTGCATAGTAATAATAACACGTTGTGTTAATGCTATACATACAGTGGTCCAGATTCACAGCAGAGATACGACGGAGTATCTCAGATACTCCGTCGTATCTCTCAGAGTATCTATGCGACTGATTCATAGAATCAGTTACGCATAGATAGCCCTTAGATCCGACAGGTGTAATTGTTTTA
Source organism: Rana temporaria (assembly GCF_905171775.1). Lineage (NCBI taxonomy): Eukaryota > Metazoa > Chordata > Amphibia > Anura > Ranidae > Rana > Rana temporaria. The sequence continues at coordinate 98,299,686 of NC_053496.1, forward strand.
CACTGTCGGATCTTAGGATGCAATACCGCGGCTGCCGCTGGGGGGAGTTTGCGTCGTAAACCAGCGTCGGGTATGCAAATTAGTAGTTACGGCGATCCACAACGGTTTTTCGCGTTCGCTACGTCGCTGCTAGTCTAGTTTCCCGTCGCAAAGTTAGTCGTCGTTTTAGGTGTCGGAATTTGAAAATTTTTCCTTCTTGCGTAAGACGTCCGGGAATACGGAAGTACGCTACACACGTCGGCGTTCGAAAAAATGACGTCACTTCGCGCAAAGCACAGCGGGAAATTCAAAAGTGAGCATGCGCAGTAGGTCCGGCGTGGGAGCGCGCCTAATTTAAATGGCACACACCCCTTTGAATTACGCGGGCTTACGCCGGAGGCCGCCGGTGGAAGTTTTCTCGCAAGTGCTTTGTGAATCAGGCACTTGCGATGAAGACTTGCGGCGGTGTAACGTATCTACGATACGTTACACCGCCGCGATTCTACGTGAATCTGGGCCAGTATTCCTAGTTATGTAAATGTATGTAATTTTTTTTCAATAAAGTCTTTCTCCGTTTTTTTTATTTATTGTTATTTATTTATTTATTTTACATTTTTTACATTTTTATTTACATTAAATTCATACTATTTTTTACTGAACATTTTAATACTGATTATAATTATTTTATTAAACACTTGCCGCCCGTCAATGACAGATTGACGTCGGCAAAGTGGTTGCAGAATCCTGACTGGACTACATATGACGTCCTCAGGATTCTGAGCCGCTGCGCGCCCCCGGGGCGCGCATCGCGGCGATCGTTGTTGCGGGGTGTCAGTCTGACACCCCGCAACACCGATCTCGGTAAAGAGTCTCTCACAGAGACTCTTTACCACGTGATCAGCCATGTCCAACCACGGCTGATCACGATGTAAACAGGAAGAGCCGTCGATGGCTCTTCCTCACTCGCGTCTGACAGACGCAAGTAGAGGAGAGCCGATCGGCGGCTCTCCTGACAGGGGGGGTTCGCGCTGATTGTTTATCAGCCCAGCCCCCCCTCGGATTGCCACATGGACCACCAGGGATGCCCACCAGGGAAGGGCAAAACAAAAAAAAATGAAAAAAAAATGGAAAAAAAAAAGATGCAAAAAAAAAAGATGCCAATCAGTGCCCACAAATGGGCACTGACTGGCAACAAGTAAATCAGTGCCGCCCCACAGTGTCCATCAGTGACGCCCCACAGTGTCCATCAGTGCCACCCCACAGTGCCCATCAGTGCCACCCCACAGTGCCCATCTGTGCCGCCCATGAGTGCCCATCTGTGCCGCCCATGAGTGCCCATCTGTGCCGCCCATGAGTGCCCATCTGTGCCGCCTATGAGTGCCCAGTGCCGCCCATGAGTGCCCATCAGTGCCACCCATGAGTGCCCATCAGTGCCACCCATGAGTGCCCATCAGTGCCGCCCATGAGTGCCCATCAGTGCCGCCTATGTGTGCCCATGAGTGCCGCCTATGTGTGCCCATCAGTGGCGCATACCAGCGCCGCCAATCAGTGCTACCTCATCTGTGCCCGTCAGTACTACCTTGTCGATGTCCATCAGTGCCATCTCATCTGTGCCCATCAGTGCCACCATATCAGTGCCCGTAATTGAAAGAGAAAACGTACTTATTTACAAATAAAATTACAGAAAAAAATAAAAACGTAATCTTTTTCAAAATTTTCGGTCTTTTTTTAGTTGTTGCGCAAAAAAAAAATCGCAGAGGTGATCAAATACCACCAAAAGAAAGCTCTATTTGTGGGTAAAAAAGGACGCCAATTTTGTTTGGGTACAGTGTAGCATGACCGCGCAATTGCCATTCAAATTGCGACAGTGCTGAAAGCTGAAAATTGGCTTGGGCGGGAAGGTGTATACGTGCCCTGTATGGAAGTGGTTAATGTCAATTTAATGATTTATTATTTTTTTTATAAAAAAAAAAAATATATTATTTTTAAAATATGTATTAAATATTGTTTTTTTTTTTTGTCTATAGTTTATCAGTGATAAAAAATAATATAAAATATACTTTTTTAAGGAGCAGAAACAAGTTTCTGGGTGATCACTGCCCACGCAGTGGCTTCAGCATGTCAGGAATTTTTTGGACCTTTGACGAATGTCTTTTATACATTCAGAACAAGGTGAGACCAAAGATAAAGGAATGTAAATAGGAATGTTGGATTGCAGTATGTCTTTTACATAATGACCGTGTGTTAGCTGCATGAAAATTTCAGTATTTTTCTTTGTGTTTTGGGAAAGGGACAAGTAATGGTAGCTGTGGCAAGGTGGGAGGGCAAAACCTTCTTATACATTTTAATTATTTAAATAGAACTTGAGCTGCCACAGTTGAAGCCCTTCTTTTTTGTTCTTGCTGTTTCCTGGAGAAGAGGGTCATTGTTACAAAAGGCTGTAATTTATTTTTCACAAGAGATCTAAGGCAGACAGGATTGTAATCTGATATGAAACTCCCACAGTCCCTTTACCTCCCAACTTCACATTCACAAGCCTTCCATCTTAAAACAGAGCATGGGCACCGATTGGCTGCTTGTTCTCACAGAGGTCCTCCACAGCTATAATTATTACTCCCCCTCCACCTTTTTCAGCCCAGGGTAATTAAATGCAACAAGCATCAATAGCAAAGACTGAATTGCCAATATGAAGGGTCCAGCTTGAGGATAAACACGATAAAGTTACAAGGGAGAGCAGCTTGCAAACTGTAACTGCTTTGATGAAATAACATTTCATTATTCACCTAGTAAAGAAGATCTTCTTTTGTCTAAACTAATTTGTTCTTGCAGAGAATTTTTCACTTTTTTTGTACAGCAGTCTCTGAGTTTGATTTATTACCCAGCAGACTAGCGCAAGTTGACCAGTCCAAATAAAGACTCAAAAGCACACACTGAACACCTTACTTTGGGGTGTGTATATATATATATATATATATATATATATATATATATATATATATATATATATATATATATATATATATATATATTTATATATATAGATATAGATACAGTATGTATCTATAGATAGATAGATAGATAGATAGATAGATAGATAGATAGATAGATAGATATCTCTATATCTATATAAATAAATATATATATATATATATAAATCTTTATATATATATATATATATATATATATATATATATATATATATATATATATATATATATATATATATGTATACACATATATACAGTGGGCCAGATTCTATAGATCCGCTCGATCTACGTGATTTAAGATCCGCTCCCGCAAGTTTGAGAGGCAAGTGGCTAATTCACAAACCACTTACCTCCAAACTTGCGGCGGCGGATCCTAAATCCCCCGGCGGAATTCAAATTTCGCGGCTAGGGGGAGTGTACTATTTAAATCAGGCGCGTTCCCGCGCCGATTTAAATGCGCATGCGCCGTCCGGGGAATTTCCCGGCGTGCATTGCTCCCACTGACGTCACTAGGACGTTAGTGGTTTCGACGTGAGCGTGACTTGCGACGCGTGTGTTTGTGAATCGGCGTACGCAAACGACGTAAGAAAATTCAAATTCGACGCGGGAACGCCGGCTATACTTAACATTGGCTGCGCCTGATAAAAGCAGGGGTAAGTATACGACGGGAAAGCCGCTACGTAAACGTCGTAAGAAGACTGCGTCGGGTCCGCGTACGTTCGTGAATTTGCGTATCTCGCTGATTTACATGTTATTCAAGGTAAATCAGCGGGAACGCCCCCGGCGCCATTTTTAAATCGAAAATAAGATCCGACAGTGTAACACATTGTAACACTGTCGGATCTCAGCCCTATCTATGCGTAACTGATTCTATGAATCAGGCGCATAGATAGGACCAGTATAAGTCAGAGATACGATGGTGTATCTGTAGATACACCGTCGTATCTCTTTGTGAATCTGGCCCAGTGTGTATATATATATATATATTCTCCAAAATGTCTTGGTATGCTGATGCCTTAAAAGTTCCCTTCACCCAACCCCTAAAAAACAATTCCCCACCAATATCCTTCTTTCACTAAATGATTTGGACCAGCGCACGCAGCAAGGTCCCCAGTTATTACCTTTTGTTCCACTTGACACTCCCTTCTAAATTGTAATGCCCTTGGATGCCTCCTGTATTTAATTGTATTGTAAGTGTACTGTCTGCCCTCATGTTGTAAAGTGCTGCGCAAACTGTTGGCGCTATATAACTCTTGTATAATAATAAAGACATGGATTTGTGAGTTTGGGATGGAGGAACTTTACTGACCTCAACCCGATGGAACACCTTTGGGATGAATTAGAACAGAGTCTGCGAGCCAGGCTTTTTTGTCCACATCATGGCCTGACCTCACAAATGCGCTTCTGAAAGAATGGTCAAACACTCCGATAGACATACTCCTAAGTCTTGTGGACAGCCTTCCCAGAAGAGTTGAAGCTGTTATAGTTGCAAAGAGTGGGCCAACCTAATATTGAACCCTACAGACTAAGAATAGGATGCCATTAACCACTTCCTACTCCACCCATTGTCAAATGACGTCTGCAGGAGGGATCTCCCATCCTGGGCAGGCATCATATGACATCCTGGGCTTCCCAGCGCACCCGCGCTCCCATGTCACTCGGAAAACGATGCTCGTGCCTGACGGCCGCGATGAATGCCGGGCCCCCACAATTTCCTGATAAGAGAACAGGACAGTGGATCTGTGTGTGTAAACACACAGATCCACGTCCTGTCAGGTGAGAGGAGACCGATGGTGTGTTCCCAGTACAGAGGAACACCGATCAGTCTCCTCTCCCTTGTGAGTTCCCTTCCCGTACAGTTAGAATAACTCCCTAGGTAACACAATTAACACATTGAGTGTCCCCTAGTGTTAACCCCTTCACTGCCAGTGACATTTAGACAGTACTCAGTGAATTTTTATAGCACTGATCGCTGAATAAATCGCTGAATAAATGTGAATGGTCCCAAAATAGTGTCAAAAGTGTCCTATATGTCCGCTGCAATGTCACGGTCACAATAAAAATCGCAGATCGCCACCATTTAAAAATGCCATAAATAGATCCCCTATTTTGTAGACGGTATCAAACCAATCTATATACGCTTATTGCGTTTTTTTTTTTTTTTTACCAAAAATATGTAGAAGAATATATATAGGCCTAAACTGAGGAAAAATCTAAAAAATAAAAATAAATTGGGATATTTATTATAGCAAAAAGAACAAAATATTGTGTAATTTTCAAAATTGTCGCTCTTCTTTTGTTTGTAGCGCAAAAATTAAAAACGCAGAGGTGATCAAATGCCACCAAAAGAAAGCTCTATTTGTGGGGAAAAAAAATATATAACAATTTCATATGAGTACAGCGTCGTATGATTGCACAATTCTCATTCAAAATGTGACAGCGCTGAAAACAGAAAATTGGCCTGGGCAGGAAGGGGGTGAAAATGCCCGGTATGAAGTGGTTAAAGTTCATGTGCGTGTAAAGGCGAGTGTCCTAATACTTTGATAATATAGTGTATATGCTTATGTTAGATTTCTAGATTTACACTAATTTTTCTTTTGCAAAAAGTTAAGTAATACCACAACATATTTGAATGTTTTTAAAGACAAAAAAACATAGTAACATAGTTCAAACACAAATTTAGGCATTTGTTGTAGGGATACAGCTATAAGAAACAGTTGCTAATAACATGTCAGTTGACATAAAGTAAAACATAATCAGCTGATTAAAGGGAATACATTTGGGAAATGGCAACCATAATAAAAAGGTGCAGTTGCAGAAGATATGGTGGTTTGACTCTCACACCATGGAAAAAGGTCTCTCCCAAGCAGAAATTTCCTTGCAGTCAGGTGTTGATGTCCAGATGTGATATCCTCGTCTGTAGAAACAAGCCATCAAGGTTAAGAAGTACAGTAGATATGGGGTTCAAGTTTGTGGAGACACAGGGTTCTCTGCAAACTCTCACTGTTCACAATTCTACTGAAAGGGCACATTCACCTACGTGCCAAAAGCAAACCTCAATCATGAATAGGTGCTGGCAAGTATGTAAGCTGCCACCCTATAAATGCCAGCTATCCGAATAGTTAGAGTGGTGAGGGACAGCTAACTGTCATTTTAGAGATTGATAGTCGTTAATTCTACAGTGCTAGTGTACTACCTACAGAGCTATACTGTGCTATATACAGTGCTGCATATTGCCACTACTACATTACATTGACATGCAACGTGGTGGGCTGCAGAGTGGCATGTACCCCCATGTATTTACTGTATTGTTGAGTGCTCCATTACTGTGAATTCCATTGTGTTATGTACCACCCTATTGTATCCACAGGGGTTTAGTGTTTTTGTTGTTTTTATTTTTTAGGAGGGCGTATATCCTTTTTCTTTATCAATTTGATAGGGTTTATTTTTCTTTTTTTTCAGGTTCAACAGCTGGAATTGGAAGAAAATCAGCATCAAAACTTAGTAGGGCATAAGCCTAGGCTAGGCTTCAACTGTGCTCCAAGTCTTCTTACCTCACCCTCATCCCCAGCTACATCCTTGACCAGACATGAATCTCTCTTCCAGGGGCAGGAGTGCAATAAAAAATATTCACCCAGTCACTCCTATGACCAGCATCTCAATGCCAGCTTGGCAAAATTGCTGGTTTTACAGGTGCTCTCTATTTAGCTAATGGAGTCTGCCCAATCCTTGAATTTTCAGCCTGTGTTGTACCATGGTGGCAGTACCCAGCTGCAACTTGTTTACCCCTGCCCTCCACCAGCATGTGAACAAGTAGTGTCTTTGTGTTGTTGTTTTTGTGTTATTGTTGACATTACATCTTCATCATGGCCTACTGGATACATTTGCTGGCAGCTGGGAAGGATGCAGGATGGGGCACGCCTCTGGTACTGCGTGATCTAACCCCATATCTTGCAATATGGTGATAGTGACCACTCAGTCACCTCTTCCTCCTCCTCTTAACTTGCCTCTTACGGTGAATGATCAAATCACTAATCCTCTCTAAACACCCCACAGCCTATGCAATGGCCCATGCAACACAATGCCACATTCTTTTGAAGCTTGTATGCCTGGAGGACAGGAGCCATACTGGGACTAAGATTCTCCAAGCTCTTCAGAGGTAGGTCAAGAAGCAGCTGACCCCAGGCCTTCCAGTGCCAGGAAAGGGTGTGTGCAAAAATATCACCAACCTGTTGTCTCACTTTTGGCAGGGAAAGTTCATACTTTTGTCTTGCCTGGCACACATCCTCAATCTGGTGATGCAGCAGTTCCTACTTAGGTACCCTGGCTTCCTTGATGTCCTGAAGTGCTCATCTGGCTGAAATTTAGTGGCAACACAAGTTTCCTGCTGACTGCCTGATATCTGAAATGCCCTTGTGCTGAAACTTGAACTTGGGAATGTTACAATGCTGCACCTGCATCTTGCGTGGCAATAATAATTATTTGTGTTCTGGCAAGGACTGGCTCTGGAAATCTAGGTTTATTATTCACAATGTCAGTAGCTCCCTATTCAGGATGCATGTAACATGTTGTCATTGTTGAAGAAGCACTCAGGGTCAGCAATGCAATCTCTTTTGTGTTTCTGCTGAAGAAAATACTTCATGGTATAATAGAATGGGAAATAGAAGCACAGCAGCAGAAGGAAGAGGAGCACTTCCTGTTGTCTCAGGGGCCACTTTTTATTTCAGTCCCCTGAGTCAGCACCAGTCACAGGAGGAGGCGGATTGGGAAACCATCAATGTGGAAGAGGAGATGGGGCAGGCTTCCAGGGGTATGTTTTACCCCTCCCAGACACCAGAAAATGTACATGGGGTGTAAGATTGAGAAAACCGTTATTTTTAGCAGCATCAAAGACTCAAGCCCTGTACACAAAACCGGTTTTCTCGTCGGGAAACAGTCTGACAGGAATCCCGATGGGAAAATAGAGAGCAGGATCTCTATTTTTCCTGGGCAGTTTTCTCGTCAGGGAAACTGTAGGGGAGTATACACATGTCCGGTTTTCCCGTCAAAAAGCTGTCATGGCAGTTTTCCCGGTCATGTGTACGAGGCTAAAGTTTAAAAAATGTATGCTGCAGTACCTGTGCAAAGGCCCCATGATTCAAGACTGGAGAGGAGATGGGAATTATAGGTTGGCCAATATTTTGAATACATCTTACAAAGGAAAAATGCTAGAACTGATCCTGCCCTCCAATTATGTACTCCAAGGGAGTACATAATTCACTGGAAAAAGATGCGCTAGAGGAGCCTTTTAACCCCATTTCCAGAGAGTGCTAGGATCCCCTTTTACGGTTCATGTGCCTCAGATACTCATGTCTGTGAATGGAGAAACAGCATTGAAGATGGCGGCCTAAGCAAAGTTTTTCATCTCCCAGGCCTGTTTGCTGGCAGCAATCAGAGGCAACACAAAACCCATATGATCAATAATATTATGGGGTCAGGGGTGAATGTTGACATCCTTAGAATGCATGGCCCCTTGACTACTGGGTGTTGAGGAAACCAGTGAACAGAGCTTCCCAGTATGCAGTGGAGCTACTGGGCTGCCCTGTGGGCAGTGTGCTTTCACAAAGGGCATTTAGTAAAGTCTGTGGTTTTAGTAAAGTGGGTGGTTTTGTGACAGAAGAAAGAATCTGTCAGTCCCCAGATTCAGTTGACCCACTTACCTTTTTAAAAGCAAATCAGTCCTGGATTAGCAATGAGTACCAAACCCCTGATGCTGATGGTACCAATTTGACTTTGCCAAAAAGCATTACCATCTACTTCCACTGCTGCTGATCTGTCATCATTAACATCTCCTGCTACAGCTGTGGGCCTGCCAGCATTACCATCTCAAGCTGCCTCTACAACTCTTCCCCTGTTTGTTTTTTTCCACACTGTTTAGGTGCTGCACAATTTTTATAGCCTGAGATCATCCACCAGCTGTTTGTAAAAGTAACAGCCTTTATTGGACTCTCAAAACAATAAAGCCGTTTTCTTCAGCAAAAATAAAAAAGCAAACAGTCCATAACCCTGGTATAATTAAGGCAACATAATAACTCACTGCCAAAATGCCAATCCCACACCTGGGTTTAGAGTTCCCATTTGCTTTGAGGTACAGGAAAAGTCAGAGGAGCCCAACAAAACAGAGTCTCAGTCTCCAGATAGTGCACGTCTTTCACAGCTGTGGACCACTTCACACTAAGAGGATAAGAGGCATGGAGGAGCTCAGCTATGAGGAAAGATTAGAAGAACTGAATTTATTCACTCTTGAGAAGAGGAGATTAAGGGGAGATATGATCAACATGTACAAATGTATAAGGGGTCCATATAGTGAACTTGGTGCTGAGTTTTTTACTTTACGGTCAACACTGAGGACAAGGGGACACTTTTTACGTCTAGAGGAAAAGAGATTTCACCTCCAAATATGGAAAGGTTTCTTCACAGTAAGAGCTGTGAAAATGTGGAATAGACTCCCTCCAGAGGTGATTCTGGCCAGCTCAGTAAAGTGCTTTAAGAAAGGCCTGGATTATTTCCTAAATGTACATAATATAACTGGGTACTAACATTTATAGGTAAAGTTGGTCTGGGGAATATCCGATTGCCTCATGGGGGATCAGGAAGGAATTTATTTTTCCCTGCTGTAGCAAATTGGATCATGCTTTGCTGGGTTTTTTTTCCTTCCTCTGGATCAACTGTGGGTATAGAATTGGGTATATGTGATTGTACAATATTATTATTTTATTTCTTATGGTTGAACTTGATGGACTTGTGTCTTTTTTCAACCTGACTAACTATGTAACTACCTTACAGACACAAGCTTACTCCTTTTTGTTATTTTTCAGGCCTCCCTTGCAGGCGTTTTAACCCTCTTGGGACATAAGTCCCTGTATTTGGGGTTTGGAGGGTCTCTCCTACCCAAAGATTCTCTGAGCCTCCCAATTCTGGGTCCCAAATGTGAATTCATCAATCCAGAGACTACTGAAATCAGTCCTCTCCTCTCCAAGCACACTACCCCAGAACCCCTCACCTTGCATGTGTGAGAACCACTGAGTACTAAAAATGTCCCTTGAACTCTCCATTAAAGGCATCAAAACCGAAATAGTGGGGGAATATATCTCATGTTAAAGAACACATCTCTGGCATCCTGTACAGAGTTGATTCTCAGCTGTCAAATTTTGGTAAATACTTTTCTTCAAGGTCATTAATGGCTTTGATGACTCTGCACTAGGAACTATGGAAGGCAATTTATCTTTGTGATTCAAGCTACTCCAGCAAGACTTAAAATGTTTAAAAACCTCTGACTCTGTAAAAATATTTAATACATAAATGTATGCATGCCTACTCAAAAAAAGCTTAACTTACCAGGAAAATAGAAATTGACTCCTATTATATTGCTAATTATGACAATGACAGAAATAAACAAAGTTAATCATCTGTGTGACAGAGTCAAGAACACTGATTATTTTATCAACTAAATGTGTAGTCAAATTATTTTTTTTGTATTCTTAATTGCATGGATCTCTAAGAACCACCCCTCCGTAATGCACCAGGAGAGCTCCCTGTCCTCGGTGTCCACATAGCAGCTGTGCTTCAGGTCCCACGTAAACCTTCGCTCACCTGGAATGTAGCACAGCATTTTGGCAAATGTCAAATGTATTTGTTTTCCTACAAAGCAGGTCATAAAAACTAAAAAGGAAAGATCCATGGCATGTTTCAAGAATACTTCCCAATTAGTCAATTTCCATAAAATAGTCATTAACCAATGCCCTGGTCTCAGGAACATCCATTAACATCTTACAAGAAGTAATTATCCTCCCACAATCCATTCTATTGACCTGATAGCTGTTATAGTAAATGATTAGGAAAATGAATAAAAGACAGAGTACTAGATCCACCACAGCCCCATGAGGAAAGAGACTTTTTATGTTTAGTAGAACTTTAGATTACTAAGGTAACTGAGCACATTTATAATATGACTGTATATCTACTAAAGCCAGATTTTTTGCAAACAAGGCGAACACCAAGATTTGTATAACAGATTGTGGCAGTTACACTTAATTTTTATCCCTGCCAGTATTATAGTCACCTGTCCCCGATCCAGCAAAATATCGACTATTCCACCTCATCAGCATTGCACAGCCACTTGCCAAAACCGTATCTGTTGGACCTGCTTCCCACATTTTACATTCTCTTAATGAGAGTTTATAGTCTCCAATGAGGCCACACAGCCAATATACTGTTTTATCAAAGACAGATGAAAATAGGACTGGCAGGTAGACTGGGAGTTTGAGGGTTGACTGTATAGGGTTGTTTTACCAAAGACTAAAAGGCTGTTTACTTTGCAAGGGTATTTTCCCCAGAGCTTAATGGATGTGGTGAAATTGCACTTTGAAAAGAATGACCAAGGAAAATGATAAGTATAGCATTTTTGCTTGCATATGATTTAACCACTTCCATACAGGGCACTTACGCACCTTCCCGCCCAAGCCAATTTTCAGCTTTCAGCACTGTCGCACTTTGAATGGCAATTGCGCGGTCATGCTACACTGTACCCAAACAAAATTGGCGTCCTTTTTTCCCCACAAATAGAGCTTTCTTTTGGTGGTATTTGATCATCTCTGCGATTTTTTTTTGCGCAACAACTAAAAAAAGACTGAAAAATTTGAAAAAATATTACGTTTTTATTTTTTTCTGTTAATTTTTTTGTAAATAAGTAAGTTTTTTCTTTCAATTACGGGCACTGATATGGCGGCACTGATGGGCACCGATGAGATGGCACTGATGGACATCGATGAGGTAGTACTGACGGGCACAGATGAGGTGGCACTGATTGGCGGCGCTGGTATGCGGCACTGATGGGCACACATAGGCGGCACTGATGGGCACACATAGGCGGCAGTAATAGGCATTCATGGGCAGCACTGATGGGCACTCATGGGCGGCACTGATGGGCACTCATGGGCGGCACTGATGGGCATTAATGGGCGGCACTGATGGGCACTCATGGGCGGCACTGGGCACTCATAGGCGGCACAGATGGGCATTCATGGGCGGCACTGATGGATACTTATGGGTGGCACAGATGGGCACTGATAGGTGGGCACTGGGCATGGATGGGCACTGTGGGGTGGCACTGATGGACACTGTGGGGCGGCACTGATTTACCCATGTGTGCCAATCAGTGCCCATTTTAATGCTTTTTTTTTTTTTTTGCTCAGACTTTTTTTTTCTTTTTTTTTGCCCTTCCCTGGTCCAGGGTGGGCTTCCCTGGTGGTCCAGTGTGGCGATCCGAGGGGGGGCTGCGCTGATAAACAATCAGCGCAAACCCCCCCTGTCAGGAGAGCCGCCGATCGGCTCTCCTCTACTCGCGTCTGTCAGACGGCTCTTCCTGTTTACATCGTGATCAGCCGTGGTTGGACACAGCTGATCACGTGGTAAAGAGTCTCCGTGAGAGACTCTTTACCGAGATCGGTGTTGCGGGGTGTCAGACTGACACCCTGCAACAACGATCGCCGCGATGCGCGCCCCCTGGGGCGCACAGCGGCTCAGAATCCTGAGGACGTCATATGACGTCCAGTCAGGATTCTACAACCACTTTGCCGCCGTCAATCTGTCATTGGCAGGCGGCAAGTGGTTAAAGATGGAAGTCTGCTTTGCTCCGGGCTTAAAATTTAAAGTCCTGAGCTACTAGCCAGGCCTCAAGGGTTGCTTGCCACCAGTTGCCCCACCCAACCCTTACCCTGCCCCTAATCACGCCCTTATATATTATCTCATGAAATGACACTTAAATGTTTTATGCAGAATTAAGTTACAAAAATAAATATATAACAACTTTAACAGTTCCCCTCAGCACAGCCTCATCAGTGCCCATCAATGCAGGCTTACCTGTGCCCATCAATGCAGCATGACCTGTGCCCATCATTGCAGCGTGACCTGTGCCCATCATTGCAGCATGACCTGTGCCCATCATTGCAGCCTCACCGTGCCCACCATTGCAGCCTCACTGTGCCCACCATTGCAGCCTCACTGTGCATTGCAGCCTCACCGTGCCCACCATTGCAGTCTCACTATGCCCCCATTGCAGCCTCACTGTGCCCCACATTGCCGCCTCACTGTGCCCCAATTGCAGACTCACTGTGCCCTAAAATTGCAGCCTCACTGTGCCCCCATTGTAGCCTCGCCAGGGCGGAGGAAGTGAAAGAGCGGCCGGATCATGACTGGAGGGAGAGGAGAGCCACAGGATCGCAGAGCGGTATAGCACTCTATTACAGCTTACATTACAATTGTCTCCGCTCTGCTCACCGTCACACACAGCCCTGCCTCCTCCTGACCCCGAGCCTGTGATAGACACAATGCATCCCAGCACTGGTCCCACTTTCTGTCTATCACAGGCGCGGGGTTAGATGGAGGCGGGGCTGTGTGAGAGTGAGCAGAGCGGAGACAGTTTCAATGTAAGCTGTTACAGTGTGCTATACCGCTCAGTGATCCCGTGGCTCTCCTCTAACTCCATGCTCTCTTCCACCTGGAGAATGTTTTACGATCAACCCCGCTCGCCGGCGGTGCTCGCCTCCCACTCCCAGGCAGCCCAGCTCCTCACCAGCCCTCATTTTCCACTTGCAAAATGCGAGTAGGTGAGTGCAAAATTTGAGGGCTGACTTTGCTTCAAACACTTGGGATCCGCCTGCCGTCAATTGACGGCTACAGCGCGGATCCCAAAAGCCAACACGCCGTCAATTGACGTCCGCCCCTTTGGGCGGTCCCCGCGCGCGCTCCAGAGCGCGCAGCGGGGAAAATCTGTGTTGGCCGTGTCCCTTGGACACAGCCAATTACAGATCGCCGCGAACGGCCAATCAGAGTGCGATCTGTGCAGCCAATGAGAGATGATCTCATATGTAAACATATGAGATCATCTCTCATTGCCGTTTTACACAGAGACAGCGGTGCTGTCTCTGGAAGGGAGAACGATCTGTGTCTCTTGTACATAGAGACACAGATCGGTCACCCCCCCCAGTCACCCCCCCTCCACCTACAGTTAGAACACTATATAGGACACATATTTAACCCCTTCCTCACCCCCTAGTGTTAACCCCTTCAATGCCAGTCACATTTATACTGTAATTAGTGCATATTTATAGCACTGATCGCAGTATAAATGTGAATGGCGCCAAAAATGTGTCCGATGTGTCCGCCATAACGTCGCAGTCCCAATAAAAATCGCAGATCGCCGCCATTTCTAGTAAAAAAAAAATAATAAAAAATAATAATTCTGTCCCCTATTTTGTAAGCGCTATAACTTTTGCGCAAACCAGTCGCTTATTGCGATTTTTTTTTTTTTAACCAAAAATATGTAGAAGAATACGTATCGGCCTAAACTGAGAAAAAAAATGTTTTTTTTTTTTTTAAATTGGGATATTTATTATAGCAAGAAGTAAAAAATATTGTATTTTTTTCAAAATTGTTGCACTTTTTTGTTTATAGCGCAAAAAATAAAAACCGCACAGTCGATCAAATACCACCAAAATAAAGCTCTACTTGTGGGGAAAAAAGGACGTAAACTTTGTTTGGAAGCCACGTCGCACGACCGCGCAATTGTTAGTTAAAGCGACGCAGTGCCGAAAGCTGAAATTTCACCTGGGCAGGAGGGGGGTTTATGTGCCCAGTAAGCAAGTGGTTAAGCTCTGGTGAAAATTCCCCTGCATGGTGAACAACATATTTTTTTTAGTAACTCAACCACTATAGGTTTAAATGTAGTAAGAGTGCAATTAGATTTCAAGGATGACTAGTCAAAGATTGCATCACTACTACAGCTTTAAATTATTTTATCGCTGTACAGTGAACAGTGTTTCCAGTTTGATATGAATGCATAGTGATTGTGCATTACTATTCCTCTTTAAAGTGCATATTGGTTAGGTCTGTTTCAAAAAATGGGGCTGAGAGAGTAAATTGGTTTGAGAGCTTTATGCAAGACAATAACATTTTTAAATACATGTTGGCATGATATACAAGTAGCGTCATGTCACAACTAAGTATAAAAGAGAAGAGAGGCGCCTCTCATGCCCTGTACACACGATCGGTCCATCCGATGAAAACGGTCTGATGGATTTTTCCATCAGTTATCTGATGAAGCTGACTGATGATCAGTCGTGCCTACACACCATCGGTTAAAAAAACGATCGTGTCAGAACGCAGTCACGTAAACCACGTACGACTGCACTATAAAGGGGAAGTTCGAATACAATGGCGCCACCCTTGGGGCTACTTTAGCTGATTTTGTGTTAGTAAAAGACGTTTCGCGCTTTTCTGTCTGTTACAGCGTGATGAATGTGCTATCTCCATAACGAACGCTAGTTTTACAAGAACGAGCGCTCCCGTCCCCTAATTTAGTCTGAGCATGCATGGATTTTTAATCGATAAACGTGCCTACAGATTATTGTTTTTTTTCTATCGGTTAGTTAACCATCAGATAATTTTAAAACAAGTTCCTATTTTTTTAACCGATGGGGCCCACACACGATCGGTTAGTCTGATGAAAACGGTCCATCAGGTCGTTTTCATCAGACAAACCGATCGTGTGTACGTGGCATCAGTGTAGCAATATGGTTACATTTAATGAAGGTACAACATTTAACAACATATTTCTCCACTTAAAGGCGCCTCTCTTATCTACTCTGCAGCTCCTGCTGGATTTTGCTTTTACCAATTTGGAGACAATGTAGAAACTTCCTGAAGAGCGATCGAAGACGATTCTTCCTTCTGCAGAATGGGCTGAGATGATGGAGAGGCTGCTGGAACAGTGAACCATCTCGTCCTGCTGGTTTCAACGATATTGTGGTGGTGCCCCTCGTGCAGCTTGTGGCGTCAGACCCACCTGAGTCAGAGCTGAGAGTGCCCGTCCTTGTTTCCCACGGCCCTGGATAGCCTGTCCATCGATCCTGAGGAGGGTCTTTGGGACTCTTCTTCCTCCAGGGCAACCGGTCCTGGCCACCCTTGCTGGTATTTGTCCCCGCCGCCTCCTGGAGACAAGCACTGTCCCGCTCCCCACACCTGCTGCTACCTGACTCTCCATGCTTGCCCAGGGCAGCACTTGATTGGTCAGTCTACCCCTGAGCCACAGAGTGCCAATGGGGGAAGGTGGAGTCACCAGTGCTGAGCACCATCAGGGAGCTGCAGAAAGAAATGTGCAGCGTCGCCACCAGCTGAAAAAATCCCTGCTGGTGCCCGCACCAACGAAACCAAGTGCTGGAACAGCTTGGGATTGGAAGGTATGCCCGCACCCCTATAGCAGCACCCCGACTGATGTGCGCTCTAGGCTGGCATCTACTTTACCTATCGTTGCTCCAGCCCTGATTGGTAACAGTGCCTAATCTCCCCCACAGCATTGCAGCAGTGATTGTGTTTTTGAGAGAGATAAGTTTGATGAGTAATCTGCCAAAGTGCTCTACAGTCATTGTTGTATCTCCTGTGAATGTGGCAAAGATCCATGCTGTTAAAATTGAAGTCTGTGAATTATTTCTTTGCAAGAGGACACTGAAAACATGTACTGTGGTTGATAACGGCCATACACAATATCTTGGCACCTGGTCATTGCAGGCACAGAAACTTCTGCATGGAATGCAAGACCTTGGTATGCCTTCCCGCTCTGCGTTTGTGACTACTTGAAGTAACCTCTGTCAAATTCAACCTTCCAGGGGAACTGAGATGTAATAAAGCAATTCCATTGAACTTGTATAAAAGGGCATTTTTTGTTTTGCGAGGAACAGCAAAACCATTGCACAGAGCAAAAAAATATAAAATGTTTGCTGTTTATAAAAAAAAAATCAAAATTTAAATCAAAGGTTTACAATCACAATTACAATAAAAATATTTTCCACGTTCTTTGAGCTCATGGGCCAATACCTTTGAATAGTGCAATGTTCCTTGCGCACTGAATAGCCTATTTACCTTTTGTAAATGAACACCAAAGTAGAAAACATTTTGCTTTCACAAGTTTGCAAACCAATCATTTTCAAACTGTATGTCAGGGTCAGGGATATGTGTACTCCATGTTTATATTGTATGAAGGATTAAAAAGGACCCTTGCCCCAGCACACATAAACAATCATGCATATATACATAGATCCAGGAGGCTGCAATTCTGCCATCACAATAAATTCAGGAAGCCAGGGAATGCACACAGCCTGCTGCAATTTAAAGTAGTGTTGATTTGCATATTGAATTAAAATTAAGAGCTAATTATGCAAATAAATTATGACATTTGGCAGGAGAATTTGCTTCAAGATCATTTATTGTCTTCCTTTTTATAACGGTGTGTGCATTTAACGGTCAAAGACAATATTTTAAAGGGGAATTAATGGAGGATTATTAGTCTAAAAACAATTTCTTATTAATGATATGTATTTCATTTTAGATTCTCACACCTGGTTAGTTAATGAAACCCTTCCCAGGGCAAACTCAGGATGACTTGCATACAAACCAGATATTGAGTTGTGCTTGTGCTTCTTGTTAGCCTTGGTAGATCTATTAGAAGAAAGAGTAAGAACAGTTCTTTAGTAGAGAAAACAACGATAAATTGAATAAATGGAGACAATTTTGACAGTATAACCCTGCTT
Organism: Rana temporaria; assembly: GCF_905171775.1. NCBI lineage: Eukaryota > Metazoa > Chordata > Amphibia > Anura > Ranidae > Rana > Rana temporaria. The sequence continues at coordinate 98,317,276 of NC_053496.1, forward strand.
ACATAAAATGAGAATGGGATTAGTAGTCCATTGAAGATGGGAAAATAAAAACACACCAAAACCATCAGTTTATCCAGCATTAAAACCTACCAATGCAACTAGCAACATGACCTGATGACAGCACACTACTAATGAGGAAATAGATTTTGCTGTTGAAAACAAATGTACTTTTTTTTTTTTTTAGAGGATGTAGATTGAGTTGTGGGGGGTAGAATTTTTTTTAAATTATTATTTTACTTAGTGTCATTTCCTCTTTGTTTTCCGATTTTGTATTTTATAATATTGCTGACGCTTTCATTTTTTTTTACTTTTTTACGGTGAAAATATGTAAAATAATAAGCCCATTAAGAGTCATTGTTTTGGATTAGGTACTAGCTCAGTTAAAATAAGCTTTTATAACCCTCAGGAGCCATTTAAAGGCCATTTCACTTTTAAAAAATGTATTTATTTATTTTAGGCACTTACATAGCACTGTCAATTACGCAGCACTTTTACATATAAATTGTACATTCAGATCAGTCCCTGCCCTCAAGGAGCTTACAATCTAAGGTCTCTAACCAGTGGCGGTGAGTCCATAAAGGGTGCAGGAGCGCCACCCCCTCTCTTCTGTCACCGCTCCTATCACCATAGATAGATTCATGCATTGCAATGCATTCGGAAGTGCAGCCACTTTAGATCTGAGGGAAAGATCTGAAATGAGTGGAAGCTCTGCTGATTTTATCATCCAATCATGTGCAAGCAAAAATGCTGTTTTTTTTTCCTAGCATGTTCCCCTCGACTGCACTTCTGAGTGCACTAGCGGTGCACTTGTAGTGCAAAGTGTATAGTAAATAAACCCATGTGCACTTCGCAAAGTGCAGTTGCACTCCGAAAGTGCAGTTGCTCCAGAGCAGAAACTCTGCTGACTTTCATCATCCAATCATGTGCAAGCAAAAATGCATTTTTTTTCCCTTGCATGTGAATGGGTTCTCTTTACAAAGCGAAGAATTACCTAATTTACTATGCAGGAGCAACTGCACTTGCAGAGGGCAACTGCACTTTGCAAAGCGCACAGTCTATCTGCCTTTAGTAAATCAACCCCTAAGAATTATATTTATAAAAACGTTGAGGCATTCACACCGCCCCGCAGAAATAATCTCTGTAATCTGTCTAAAATGTGTATTTCTTATGATCATCAAGTCAATCTAGTGCCCATTATCAAATATTTGCCTGACTGAAGTAATTCAAATAACGATCACATTAAAAAAAATCAGGTAGACATGCAGAAAAAAAATCAAGTATTTTAAATGCTTACTTGTAGCATTTTTCCCTTCTATAAGCAAATATTTATTGAATTACAATGAGCCTCTTTCTGGGAAAATTACATTGTAGAAAGCATCAATTTCCTAGCACAGTCACCTTCCTCCCTGCACATCATAGCCATATTATTCCACTTCTGGGAGTGACTAATTACTGGCCGGCCCAGCTCCTCTACCCCTACCCTCATGTCCCTACATAACCTTTTATAAAGCAGTCGGGGGGGAGAAAATGGGGAAATTATAGAGTGATTGCTCAGAATCTGCTGGGGCATCCTGTAACTTTCTCTCTCTCTCTCAAGACTAAAGTGACTGGTACCCCATTCTAACCTCACTATAAGCATAAGCATAAATGTTAGCCTGTTGCACTACTTTGTGGACTATCTTACACCACCCTGAGAGGCATGGTATATATATTCATATATATATATATATATATATATATATATATATATATATATATATATATATATATAAAAGCATCCATGGGGTTGATTTACTAAAATTGGAGAGTGCAAAATTTGGTGCAGCTGTGCATTGTAGTCAATCAGCTTGTTCAATTAACCTCCCTGGCGGTATGATTCTTTCAGATTTTTGGTGCTGAAAGCGGTACCATTATTTTGCATGGAAATTTGGCATTTTATATAGTAGGCCTGTAATTCTTAGGAATAACACACTTAAAGGGGTTGTAAAGGAATTTTTTTTTTTTCATAATAAGCACCCTTTACTTGCAGACATTCCTCCTTTCACTTCCTCATTGTTCGTTTTTGCTCAGAAGTTGCTATATTTCTTCTCTGTTCTGTTCACTTCCTGCTTGTCTGATTTTACTGACCACCGTGATGGGAGGCTTTACTGCGGGGGTCAGTAACGTGCTCACCCCCTCCTGGGAACTATATATGTGTGGCAGGACGCTCTTTACGTGTTAGAGACTTCAAGGAGGTGTGAATTACTGGGCGTGCCACAATTCATACTGGGAAATGTAGTTCTTACATGAACGAGCACCGCAAACCAGGAAGTGATGAGAGAACAGAAACTAGAATGCCAGAGGTGATATAGATGAAGGAATTTAATAGGTATTTACTCGTTTTTTAACAGAATCATTACACTATTCTGTCTGTCTACCTTGCAGACATTAATTTTAGGCAATTGTTCTTTTTCCTTTAGTGACCCTTTAAATCTGTCCAAACAAGAGTCTAGTAGACATCCCGGGTATGATAAAGTTTGAAACACAAAATCATAAATTATAAAATAATAAATAACTATAAATAATTATAAAAAAATAATAATATAATAATTATAATAAAATGAATTTCCCCACTATTCACTATCGCTCAATTCTGCAAGTGTTCTTATTTACTATCGCTGTTTTCTAGCTGGTCTAAAACCAATTTTGACATAAAGGGACACTTTTTGGTTGCTATGGACAATCCCAAGTTTCCAGGCAGAAAGAACAGTATATATAAAATAAAACTGCATGCAGGGCACTGGAGAAAACACTAGGGACAAATGGGATATGAAATAATTGTATACAGTAATGTAATCTATAAGATTACAGTGTACTGTATGTATTGTGAATTTTGTCATTTTTGAATTTGCCGCCAGGCTCCGCCCCGTGCATTGCGACACTCGCAGAGAACAGAGCCTGGCACACAGGTGTAAAAAAAAAATGATAGGGGTTATTACCTCCCTTACTCTATCTACAAACAAAAAAAAATTTTGCCTTTAGTTCTACTTTAAGTCTATGGCCCTGTACACACGGGCAAGAATCTCGTCAGGAAAAAAACTTAATAAAAATGCCTACCGTTACATGAATAATAACAAAAAGTGCTTCACTTCCCATAAACAGCTCTTGTTTTCTAGCCACAATGCTGAGCCAACAGAGCAGAATCCTGATCATGTGATCACTGTGAAAGCCAATCATAATGATCACATGATTGGGGGCTGAGGCTTGGTGGGGAAGGGGTTAAGTTCCAGATTCAGTTAGAAAAAACTAAACAAAACTGTTTGCCCGTTTTTCATAATAAGCACCCTTTACTTGCAGACATTCCTCTTTTCACTTCCTCATTGTTCGTTTTTGCTCAGAAGTTGCTATATTTCTTCTCTGTTCTGTTCACTTCCTGCTTGTCTGATTTTACTGACCACCGTGATGGGAGGCTTTACTGCGGGGGTCAGTAACGTGCTCACCCCCTCCTGGGAACTATATATGTGTGGCAGGACGCTCTTTACGTGTTAGAGACTTCAAGGAGGTGTGAATTACTGGGCGTGCCACAATTCATACTGGGAAATGTAGTTCTTACATGAACGAGCACCGCAAACCAGGAAGTGATGAGAGAACAGAAACTAGAATGCCAGAGGTGATATAGATGAAGGAATTTAATAGGTATTTACTCGTTTTTTAACAGAATCATTACACTATTCTGTCTGTCTACCTTGCAGACATTAATTTTAGGCAATTGTTCTTTTTCCTTTAGTGACCCTTTAAATCTGTCCAAACAAGAGTCTAGTAGACATCCCGGGTATGATAAAGTTTGAAACACAAAATCATAAATTATAAAATAATAAATAACTATAAATAATTATAAAAAAATAATAATATAATAATTATAATAAAATGAATTTCCCCACTATTCACTATCGCTCAATTCTGCAAGTGTTCTTATTTACTATCACTGTTTTCTAGCTGGTCTAAAACCAATTTTGACATAAAGGGACACTTTTTGGTTGCTATGGACAATCCCAAGTTTCCAGGCAGAAAGAACAGTATATATAAAATAAAACTGCATGCAGGGCACTGGAGAAAACACTAGGGACAAATGGGATATGAAATAATTGTATACAGTAATGTAATCTATAAGATTACAGTGTACTGTATGTATTGTGAATTTTGTCATTTTTGAATTTGCCGCCAGGCTCCGCCCCGTGCGTTGCGACACTCGCAGAGAACAGAGCCTGGCACACAGGCATCGGGCGGAGGACACAGCCCGTGGACATAGTGAGGGGACATCGCAGGATCCTGGGGACAAGGTGAGTATACTGCACCAGGATCCTGCAATGCAATCCCGAGTGTGGCTCGGGGTTACCGCTAATGGTACTGAAATTTAACCCCGAGCTACACTCGGGAATACCGCCAGGGTGGTTAAGCTTTAAGAAAAAAACCTGGAAGCTGATTGGTTTCCATTCAGAGCTGCACCGGATTTTTCACACTCTGTAGTTTTAGAAAATAAACTCCAAACTGTCAATATGTTTTGCAATCTAGCAACTGTTTACCATCTTTAGCTTTAGGTTTAAAATCTGATTCTGAAATGCATGTTTTAATGCATTAAAGAAACCGATAGAAGTGCAGTTTAGAATACATGACAAATTTGGTTCTTAAAAGTGGGCTATTTATACATATTAGCGTACAAAATGGAATCACTCTACCGAAGTGATAAATGTCATAAGGAAAATAGATGTCACTTTGTTACTGGTTATCAGCTTTTATTACATTTCAGGCTGGTTTAGGCCCAGTATACACGCACTTTTATAAATTAACACAGCTGCCAGTCTGAAAGTTGTTATTAAAGTTCCCCCATAGACTGACAGTGACAGTGGCATTAGAGCTGCTCAATTATTGCCATTGGTCAAGATTACCTTTTCTGTGCAAGAAATTTTATCAGACATATCATTATAAATGTATTATAATCTTATTAAATATCAGTTACAGAAACTATGCACGTTGGAACATTAATGTAGGGAAAGGTTAACATTTTCAGCAGCAGAAAATGCAAGTTCTGTATAAATTAAAGAACTGTTCAAACTACATTTCCATGAATACTATACACATGTCACATGATAGGGACAGGAAATGTTCAGCCATGTACTTCCCTGGTTTCAGAAAGCCTATGATGAGTTAAGCCTCATACACACGGCCGGTTTTCTCAGCAAAAACCAGCAAGAAAACTGCTTCTTGCCGAGATTACCCTTCCTTGTGTCGAGGCTTTCAGGTTTCTCGTCAGGAAATCTGGCCAGAATCTCGATGAGAAAAAAAGAGAACCTGCGCTCTTTTTTCTCATTGAGATTCTTGTCGGCCTGTTTCCCGACGAGAAACCCGAGAGAGTGTATACTATCCTGTCGCCGTGGAAACCCGCGCATCCTCGAAATGACTTTGACGCATGCACGGTAGCTTTCACGGCATAGGTAGGGTGAAGCAAGATGGCGGCGATGACATTGAATGTGACGAGCGCATTCTTGTCGTACGCGATGACATCACCGCGTTCTTGCCTTTCAAGAGAATCGTGGTTCTTTTGAAAAGGTCAGTGTGTACACTCGGGTGGCAAGAGATTTTTGCCAAGAATCTCGTCAGGGAAAACAACGTTTTTTTCCTGACGAGATTCTTGCCCGTGTGTACAGGGCCATAGACTTAAAGTAGAACTAAAGGCAACATTTTTTTTTTGTTTGTAGATAGAGTAAGGGAGGTAATAACCCCTATCATTTTTTTTTTACACCTGTTCTTATTAGGGACATTGCCCTTCACTTCCTGTCAAAACAGGAAGTGAGAGTAAATCACTCCAAAGTGTGGGGAATGCCTGATTTTCACCGGGGTCACCAGAACTAGTGTCTCTATTGGAAGGTTCCCCCATATTCTTGTTCTGGTAATTCTGGTGAGAATTTGGGAATTTCCTTTACTTTCACTTTCAGTGATAACTATAAACATGACAAACTGAGAGGGTGAATCTCCCTAATGGGGGCCCAGACAGCAATAAAAACTTGACTCAATCCAAAACTTAATAAAAATGCCTACCGTTACATGAATAATAACAAAAAGTGCTTCACTTCTCATAAACAGCTCTTGTTTTCTAGCCACAATGCTGAGCCAACAGAGCAGAATCCTGATCATGTGATCACTGTGAAAGCCAATCATAATGATCACATGATTGGGGGCTGAGGCTGGGTGGGAAGGGGTTAAGTTCCAGATTCAGTTAGAAAAAACTAAACAAAACTGTTTGCCCGTTTTGCCTTGAAAAGCTGGAAAATGTATTCCTTTCCCACCAAGGTTATCGTCTGCATAGAGTTTTATATTGTATTTGTTGTACTGTATTATTATTATTATCCAAGATTGATTTAGCGCCAACAGTTTACACAGCTCTTTACAATTTAAAGAGAGACAGTACAGTTACAATACAATAAAATACAAGAGGGTTAAGAAGAAAGGTAATAACTGTGAGGGTTGAGCTGATGGAAGAATGAAATGTTCAGTTGTTAGGTGGAGGTGGGATAGGTTTCCCTGGAGAGATGAGTTTTCAGGGATCACCTAAAGGTGGCCAGAGTAGGAGATAGGCCAACAGATTGAGGTTGAGTCTTCCAGAGGATGGAAGAGGCTCAAAGAGCTAGAGAGCAGGAGGGTCCTGGGAGAATCGGTGAGAAAGGCGTAGTGAGAAATCGGTGAGAAACTCGACGGGCGAAACACATAATTTTCCTCGTTGAGTTCCTTGTCAGACTGTCGAGGAACTCGACAAGCCAATTTTTTTCGATTCCCGTCAAGGAAATAGAGAACATGCTCTCTTTTTGAGTTTCTCGACAGTTTCCTCAACGAAAATGTACACACGACCGGTTTCCTCTGCAAAAAAAATTCTCCCAGCAAGTTTCTTGCTGGTTTTTGCCAAGAAACTCGTGTGTATGAGGCTTTAGGTGATATTTTAAGAGAAGATTGGTGAGGTTTGGGTTTGATTTACTAAAGTCAAACTGACTGTAGTGTTTACTTTGCAAGGGAAAACCGACTTATCTTAGTTACTGAGGTGAAACTCTACTGACTTCCCTTGTCCAATCATTTGCAGATTACAGATTATGGTCTCTTCTTGCCATGGTGTTATGGTAAATGTAGATTCCATACATGTCTTTCAGCCCCGCCTGCAGTACTATTTACCAGCATTGAATTTGGGTGTATCTGCTTTGCTTAAGATCCCAATACTGCACACAGTGAGGTTGATTTACTAAAAATGGAGAGTGCATGGCATCCAATCAGTTTCTAACTTCAGATTGTTCAATTAAGCTTTGACAAACTGGAAGATGATTGCTTTCTATAAAGAGCTGCACCAGATTTTGTTCTCTCCAGTTTTAGTACACCAATCCCATTGTGGCCCATACTATCAGAAGAGCAGTTTTGCCTCAATATTTATCATGTTGTAAACAGGCCTATGAATTGTAGTAGGCCAGAAATAGACTGAAATTCACATATGGCTTATTTATTGTAAAATTATGATTTTTGCTAGAAGATTTCCTTAAGCTCAAATCCACATATGTCCTAAAGTATGTATTTGGTAATGTAATTTATAGTGACAACGCTGTGGGGGTTATTTACGAAAGGCAATTCCACTTTGCACTGAAAGTGCACTTGGAAGTGCAGTCGTTTTTAATCTGAGGGGAAGATCTGAAATGAGGGGAAGCTCTGCTGATTTTATCATCCAATCATGTGCAAGCTAAAATGGTGATTTTTATATTCCTTGCATGTCCTCCTCGGATCTAAAGCGACTGCACTTCAAAGTGCACTTGTAGTGCAAAGTGGATTTGCCTTTAGTAAATAACCCCCTGTGTCTCTTTTATGCCGCATACACACGATCAGGCTTTTGCCCGACCAAAAGCACATCGGAATTCCAACGGAATTCCATCTTAGTAAAATAGAATATGTTCTCTATCTAAACTCCGATTGGAATTAATCGGAATTTCCGATGGAATTTCTCTGATGGGGCATACACACTGTCCGAATTTACTATGGAAAAAATAACAGCACTCATAACTGCAATGAGCCCAGGTACAATGAACTGTAACATAGATCTATAGAAAACCATCCCCCTTGCCCCCCTCACCCTATTAAATAAACACACTTACAACCGGTAGGTTGGAAAGGGCGAGGCCACAGCTTTATTAAATCAAAACATAACATATGAACACTTTTCAACCAGTGACAGTCACAGTTGTACTGTGAGCACACAATTCCAAAAGGGGGGGCTGGACAGGCCGCCTACTTTTCATCAAGGGCATAGCCCATTACAGCAAGCTGTGACATACCATAAAAAAAGGCTCAGGAGGGTGGGCAGCTCTAAACACGTTTCTTGAAAGACCCAGAATTCCCTGGGGCAATACTTTTTCCTGAGCTCAGGTCCAGCCAATTCCCCCTAACAACCAGTCCTTGGTGAGCACTCAGCCACCTTGCCCTGTACCTGGCCATGCCCCATCAGTCAGGGCTCTCTTTCCCTAAGGGGCTCAAGAGGCCTTCATACGTAGGAGGGCCAGCTATCGCAGCCATTTAGACTTTACTGCAGTGTTCATAGGAAACATGCTACTGGTAGGAGAGAGCAGAGTGATCATCGATCATTCATTATTCGAAAGAGCAGAGGGATCATTGATCATCCGCTCAGCAGGCTGGGGTATGTTTTCGAGCAAGATACAATGGTGAATTGAGAACCTGAAAATGCTATGTGGCAGATGTGCCTGGGTTGCAAAACTGGCTACACAGGATTACAAATACTTAGAAAAATCAACTGTGTATTAAAGTGGAGGTTCCCCCTAAAAAAAATTCTAACAATACATTTAGAAGACTGATTACACTGCGGGTAGGCTGTTTTTTTTTCCGTACATACCTCGTTATCGCCGTTTCATCCCTCGGCTTCCGGGTATGATTCTTGCTGGACCTAGTTGATTGACGTTCCTCCGACCGGCGCATACTGCGCGTCACGACTTTCCGACAGAAGCCGAACGTCATTGCGCAGGCACCGTATAGAGTGGGCTCTATATGGCGCCTGCGCAGCGACGTTCGGCTTCTTTCGGAAAGTCGTGACGTCAAGTATGCGTCGGTCGGAGGAACGTCAATCAACTAGGAACGCCCAGCCCCACAAGAATCATACCCGGAAGCCGAGGGATGAAACGGCGATATCGAGGTATGTACGAAAAAAAAAAAAAACAGCATACCCGCAGTGTAATCAGTCTTCTGAATGTATTGTTAGAATTTTTTTTTTAGGGGGAACCTCCACTTTAAGTTGCTTGTCTGGAATTTGGAATTATTACACGGGGCAATGGCACAGAAATTGCATGTAAATGGCCAGACGTAGTTTATAAAATGTTTGGTGTTATATAAAAAATAGCTGACGAAAAGATTGAATAAATAACTAGCTATTTTGTAAATCTGACAAACAGAGACTAGTCCTGTGACCTTGGTGATGTGGAAAGAGCTCAACTCAGATCATTCACCCAAACAACCTACACAGAAAAAACGTGCCATAACACCACCGCTATATGGGAATGCTGGAAAGGAAAAAAAAAAACCTTGCTACCTCTAGTCCTCCTCATCCTCTGCTTAATTTAAAGGGTTTATTTCTTGAAATGAATCCTCTTCATCAAACCTGCGATCCTTGAAAATCTTTGCAACCTGCCTGTGTGGATAATGAATTGATTTGTAATGTAAATTACATAGAGCACCCCTCCCATTCAGCATTTGTGTGTGAGTGTGTTTAATCTAGAACGTTTAAGTCACAAAATGAGCTTCTCCATCAAAAGTCTCAATTCCATTTACATTTCTTGCATACGAGTCAATTTGTGTCTGACCCAGCTTATAAATCACTGCCAAGCACTGCTGTATCTGTAAAAGTCTGCACTTTTTTTCCCCCCTTCCCTCCTCCCCCCTTCCCCCATATCCATACGATACATTGAAAAGCTAATTTCAACCTCCATTTGAACACATTAAAAATAAATAAATAAAGATATAAGGGAATGTATGGCACGGTGACCAGTGGCAGTCAAGCTTGTTCTCTATCCCATTTTAACATCTTCTTTGCCAGTTACAAGAAAAAAATATATAAAAATTTCGGGATCTTGGAGAAAAAGATTAAATACATCCTAATTTTTCCAGCGCACTTCTCTGTTTTTGGAAAGCTGGTTAAAAGGCCGTCAATATTTTTGAAGGCACATGTTGCCACTGTTTTTGTATATAAAGCTGAAATCCTAATGCCCCGTACACACCATCACTTTATGTGATGAAAAAAAATGACGTTTTTAAAAACGTCACTTTAATTGACTGTGTGTGGGGGAAAACGTCGTTTTATGTCTTGTAAAAAACGACCAAAAAAAATTGAAGCATGCTTCAATTTTATGTGTCGTTTTTCAAAAGTGCACTTTTTACTTCACAGAAATTGACCGTGTGTAGCAAAAAACGTCGTTTTCTAAGACGTTTTTTCATCCACGCATGCCCAGAAGCTAGCTTCAATGGTAAAACGTGGTGGAACGTAACCTCACTTTGCAAGATCATTGTGAGAAAACGATGGTGTGTAGGCAACTTCGTCTTTGAAAATTGAAGTTTCAAAAACGTCATTTTTTACTTCACAGAAAGTGTCGTTTTTTTTCATCACATAAAGTGATGGTGTGTACGCGGCATAAGGCTTGATTACAAAAAAAAGAACAATAATTTCATGTAACATTAACCATCAGATATCAGCTCTTAGTTTGTCTAAAAGTTAGGCAAAGGGGGACCCTGTTCACAAATAAAAAAAAAAATAGAACTGCTGTCTACATTTCTGTGGATCTTGTCGGTTTGTGTCAATAACATTATGTTTGATGGTTCCTAAAAGTATATGATGTTTCACTATTATCAATGGCACTAAGTAACTAAGCCAATGGTTCTCAACATTTCTGAGACCAGAGAGCCCAGTAAATTCTTCAAAAATGTTCCTGCCCAACAGTCAAATACTCGCACAATAAAATTATTAGACATGTGCATTTGTTTTCGGCCGAATGCATTTGCGTTCTAATTTTGGGTATTTTCGTTATCGTTTTAACAAACGAAAACGAACACGCAGAATTCGAAATCTGAGAGATCCGACATAAAAAAATGCTTTATTTTCGTTGCTACAACAGTTCGATATAGATAGGAGATTCAACATGACGCTGACAATAGCAATCTGTGTCTATCGAATCTGTGGTCGAATGTTAACCTTAACTCTATTAGTCCAAGATTGTTCTACATAGAGGAAAGATTTAACATAGAGAGAAAAGATTTGACATTATAGAGACAGTGTTGGGGGAGACCATTCGACATGAACGACGAAAATTTGACGAAGTAGTGAAAAACATACAAACGTCGATTCTGTCACTGAAGGCTTATGGTGTCTGTCGAAAGTTCTAAGAAGATTCGACAAGCAGCTAAACTGTACGATGCCGTAATCAAACATTTCCGGTCAAATGCTCGGCCCATAGGCTATAGAAGAATACAAATGTTGGTTGACTAGTAATAATAATTTCTAAATATAATTATTACTAGTGTCATAGAACATTAGAATTCTTCTATAGCTTGTAGGCAGAACATTCGACCGGAAATGTACAATTGCGGCGTCGTACAGTTTAGCTGCTCCGTCGAATCTTCTTCGAACATTCGGCAGATACCATAAGCCTTCAATGACAGATTCAACCTTAATTAATTTGGATTTTCGGACAAATGCATTTTTTTAACGAAACAAAATAAATAAAAACAAATTTCGGGAGTAACTAAATAAATGTATTTATTGGACGAAAACTCAGAAACAAAATATTTCAGTGTGCACATGTCTAAAAATGAAGGGAGTGCAAAATGTTCATTGGAATGCAGCTAGGCTCTGGATGGGGCTGTGGGCCACTATAGAGGGTTGGGGGGCACTATGAAAGCTGGGAAGCACTATAGAAGGTTAGGAGACCCACAGCCATGGCCCTCCAGTGGTTGAGAATTATTGACCTAAGCAATGCAGGAGTCTAGCCAACACTTTTGTTTGGATAGCACTGGGAAGGGATAAACCCACTGCCAGATTTTTACCACTGTCTGTATCCAAGGTCAGATTTCATCCAACTTCCTGTTTGTGATGACAGGTGATGGGAAATGGCCTCAAAAGGTACACAGAGTATAATAAATTCACGTTTATAGACAGGAAAGGGAACTTTTGAGATTTCAGTAATAAAATCATGCCGAAAAGGAGCCCCTGTGAGGTATTTAATGTTGTCTACATCTCCATAGGAAAATCTTCTTTCACATCCTGATGCCACATAGGACAAGAAATTAGGGAAAATATCCCCAGGAAACAAAGCCATAAATGAATAACCTGACAGAGGGTCTAACATGTTCCTTCTTATTTTGGATTGTCATTTGCATATATAATATTAATAAGTAATATTGCATGTTTCAAGTTTGCGTTTAGCATTGACAATACGTCATATTTCCCTATAGACTTTATGTCATTTATCTATTCTGTTCTTAAAGAAAAACTGTAGCTTTCTTTAAATAAACATCATTTGACTTATTAGGTAAACGTTGGTGTTACTTTTACATATTTATACATACTTTGTATGTACTTGATGTACAATAGTTCCAATGTAAGTATTATATATCCAGATTATTATTACAATGTGCGTTGCAGACGCTTATTCTAAAATCATAATTGGTATTGCTAATGAATGGGAGTTCTGACCCTTCCGTGAAAACAAATGTCAGTGGTGGCAGTTAAAGGGTTAATTGCGCAATTAGTCCAGTGACAATCGCTCTCAGGCTGCTGGCACTTAGATTGTGGTCCCGCAAGCTGGAAAACCTTTGTGCTGGGTGCAGTTGAGAGTGGCATTGTTATGCAAGTGACAGTGTGGTGTGAGGTTGGCTTGTCCCTCGTCACAAGTTAGCGCGGAGGGCGGGTATCTGACACCTGCGTTCGTCACATATTGGTAATAATAATAATTTTAGGCGCTCTAAATATATATGCAAGCATGATTTTTTATTTATTAGCACATGCTGTGCAGAGTATTAATTTAGCTTGTATGCGTACATATAAAAAGTAAACGTCTATCCTTTCTGGTACTTTAATTTATCTGACTATATAAGCATATTGTTAAATCTTAAAGAAATCACTGTGATTGACTACTAACAGACTTGGTGAAAAGAAAACAGCATGTCCTGGCAGATGTCACTACGTGACCTTATTTACCACTACAGCTATTCAATGTCTGAGCACATGTTGGGTTACCAAAGACGTGCGAAGAGCAGCACAAGCTGATAAGCAGATTGGGTCTAAAATCAATCTATTTATCTATAACAAAGCCTAAATGTGATGATGAATGTGTCGCTAATGATGGGTCACAGTACCACAAAACGCTGCATAAACTGAATGCCGAATGCACTTAATATAACTTAGAGCTGAACTTCAAGCAGCACAAAAAGAAAAGTAGCTCTCTATGTTTTTATATATATTAAATGTATTTTTTTTAATTCTATGTAAGCAGTGTAAAGCCTTGTACACACAGGCCGAATGTTAGGAGATATTGCCTGCTTTGGCCTTTTGGCCAGATTCTGTCGGACAAGCATGCTGGAAAACCAGCAGCCGACTCAATCCCGATCAGTGCTCTCAGCCAATGGTGGAGGGCACTGATCGGAATGTTCTACAAACGCAAAGAATTATCGGCCAACAAACACAAAACTATGTGGTTTTTCAGCTCTTTAGTATCACCCTTTGGGCAACTTTTGCTAAGGTTTCTACTTTGGAGTTTTGTCCGACATACTTGTGTACACGATCGGATAATCCGACTACACACATTTGTTGGCGGACAATTTTAAAATATGCTATCCCACATTTGTTGGTGGAAAATCTGACAATTGTCCGATGAAGCATACAAACGGTCGGATTTGCGGACAACAGCCTGTCATCACACAATTCCCGTTGGATAATCCAATCACGTGTATGAGGCTTTAGGTGTACCAGGCTTAAAGGGGTTGTAAAGGCAGAAGGTTTTTGCCTTCTATGCATGAAGATAAAAAGCCTCCTGTGTGCATCAGCCCCCCCTCATACTTACCTGTGGTCCATCTAGATCCAGCGATGTTGCAGGAGTGTCTCGGCTACCCGGAACTCCCCTCCTCATTAGCTGAGACAGCAGTGTGGCGCCATTGGCTCCCCCTGTTGTCAATCAAATTCAGTCAGACAATTAGGAGAGAAAGGGGGCATGGCTGGGCCACGACTAAATGGACACAGGGAGCTGTGGCTTGGCTCGGGTCCCCCCGCCCCCTCGGAGCACCAAAGAGAGACCCCAGAAATAGAGGATCTGGGGTGCTCTGTGCAAAACCACTGCACCTAGCAGGTAAATATGTTTGTTACTTTTAACAAAACAAAAAACAAGACTTTATAATCACTTTAAATAGCTGAATTTTAACTGATATCAGCTTCTTGCAGTCCCCACACAGCATAGCCCGGAATGTAAAAAGAAGAAACATTGCAGAGTAAATTAGCTTATGTGCTGATGCTGACAAGGAGCATGCTGATAGGAGGAGAAAGTAGAGTGACAGAGAGATGAGCTCATCACTGTGCTGCTTCTCTGTCTAGTCTGGGAGCAGGTCCATGAAAGCCTGGGGTCAGAGAAAGTGAGTTGATTTAGGCTGGCCATCATTCAACTCAAAAGACTGAGGACACCTAGTAAAGAAAAAGAAGGACTGTAGGCGATAGCTTTAGACTGAATGGTGAGTATTGCTGCAAAATATGTTTTATTTTTTATGTTGTTTGTTAATGGGATATTCAATTTTTTATTATTGTAGTTTTTGATCAGTTTTCTGCTTTAACAATTAGCAGCCTCAAGGTGATTGATGAAGCGATGTATGACCTGGTGCTATACAAAGGACAGCTCACCGTCGGGTCGTTAAAGTATGGGATCCTAGTCCTAGATAACTGTTTTGTCTACTTTACCATTCCCACTGGGAAGGTGTAACACTCCCTAGTGGAACACTTTTACAATGTTTCCTACAAGTCAGGTAGCTGTATGGTGCCTAAACCTGTACTGGCTATATATAGTGAGTGCTGCTACAATTTATTTCTGCACATGGCAGAGACTTCACAAATTCTTCTGCATTCTATGCAGTATCTTTCTGCAATCAGCTTTCCCAGAAGAAGATTGCCTTGCTATAATCCTCCCTTAAAGAGGAAGTAAACCCTCCGGTCAAAACTGCATAGCATACTAGCTCACTATGAATTACTTACCTGAGATTGAAGCCCCCGCAGCGGCTCTCCTTCGCCTCCTCCGACGCCGTCATGATACCCAGAGCGACTTCCGGGTATCGCTGCTCCGGCACTGGGATTGGCCGGAGCAGCGATGACGTCACTCCCACGCATGCGCACGTGAGCTGTCACTAACGGCATGATACCGTTAGTAGCGTCACGCTCAGTGAGCCATCGGTGCCGCTTTTTTTTGCAAATATCTCCTAAAGGGTTTACAACCACTATAACCTCTGCTGGCTAAGTTACCTTGGGAGATTGGGGACCAGAAAGAATCTACTTACCTAACCTAGCCCCAAGATTCTGCTTTCTGTACACCAAGGAAGGTGTCCCATATACCTTGTGATCATGTATGCCTCTGCATTGAACTGGTCACCTTTTTACATCAGTATTTCAGAGTTTTTTTTATGCCAGAGAATACTGGTAAAGTGGTAAAGTTTTGTGACACATCAAATGATTGGTGTGGGAAGGCCTTAAAGGGGCATGGTTAATGAAACCTGACTATACTCACTGTGTACATGGCACACATACTGTATGCCACAGTCCTTATAACCACACAATATGCTTTAACTACTCTGCCACAAGCAAAAGTCGAACAGATAAATACTCAACATAACTGTTTTTAGAAAATGAATATCTGCCTTTCAATCCACTTTAAAGAAGATCTTCACAAAATAGTCAGTGACTACTTAGCAACAAGTTGCTTCTGAGACAATAAATACTTTGGTCCAAAGTATGTAATGTAAAATATAGCGGTGTGATAGTCAGGATCATGTCATATATAGCCCAGCATATAGCGTGCACTGGTCGATAGTATGAAATATACAGCAAAAGTATTATAGTGCAGGGCTCAGGAGTGCATAATGCACAGGGTACAGGGTTGCATAATATACAGCTTTCAAGGTTCAGAAGTGCATATCCCACAAGGCTCAGGATTCATATCATATGGAGTACAGGGCTCAAGAGTGCATATTGCACAGGATGCAGGGCTCAGGAGTGTGTATTGCATGAGGTTTAGGGTTCTGCAGAGTGCAGAGTGAGAGACTGCTCTAGAGGACCAGCTAGCAATCACTACAGAAAGCCCAGGTTTATGTATTGCAGCCAAAATGAAGAGGAGGGTAGTACAAAATAACTGCCAGTTATTCAGTACTAAGAATTCAGAGAACTCCTTAGCATTGGCTGCTGTTTTTGGGGACGAGGGCTACAGGAGAAACTGCTGCCATGGGACTGGTGCAGATGTGTAAATCCCCTACCTCATCCTATGATGTTTGATGGTGCATGGAGAGTTCTACATCTGAGATACTCTGAGAAGCCTGCTGCCACTTGTAAACACAGAAGACTGCAAAGGAAATCATCCATTACTCTTTTTTTCTGTGGCACTGGCTGATGACATCATCTAATACAGAGCATGGCAGAGAAGCAAGTAGTAGAAGCCTACCTCTGCCAGCTGTCATAATGCTTCCTCGAGAACAGGACCAGTGCTGGGAGGTGTTGTTATGCAGTACTGTCGTGTACCAACACAAAAAAGGGCTGAGTATTTTGACAGTGCTTATCTACAATCAATTTCTGACATCTCTTTACCACAAACACCTATCCTGGATTAAGTAAACATATTTGTAGGTGCAAACATGGTCTTTGGCTGCCACTATCATTGAGATATCTAGTTTCCATACTGCTGCTTTAAAACAAAGTAAAACATAACACAGTCATGTGCTTTACTCATTTGGATTACACTCCACTTGTTTTGGGACTCTGAAGCAAGCAGAACGCCATTAACCCCTTTATGACAGAGTAACACATATGAGTGGGGGTAGGGGGAGTGGGCCTTAACATCAGGCCGCCTCTTATATCTGTACATGGGGCTATGAGGTTTTGCACTCCTTCATTATGCCAACCGAGCTTTCGCCCACATCTCCCAATCTCTTTTGGGAACCATAGAAATAGGCTCAGAGAAAAGTGTATATCCAGGGCGCTCCAAGCATTTGAATCCTGACAGATAAAGTCTGTGTTGGAGAGGGTAGCAAATCTTCACACACTTTAGGCAGCAATCAGGGAGACAAGCAGTCTCTAATGGAAACAGAAAAACCAACAAGGTGCCTCTAAATGCAGAAGTATACAACTTTGAATATCCCCTAGAGCAGGGATATGCAATTAGTGGACCTCCAGCTGTTGCAGAACTACAAGTCCCATGAGGCATAGCAAGACTCTGACAGCCACAAGCATGAAACCCACAGGCAGAGGCATGATGGGACTTGTAGTTTTGCAACAGCTGGAGGTCCGCTAATCGCATATCCCTGCCCTAGAGGGTTAAAATCCCTTACAAGATAGTGGATAAACCAGGCATGTATCAGGTAAGTGCATCCAGGAGATGTTCCAGTGGCAGGGCAGTCCCAGTCTGTGATGGTAAAGTGTTGGTAAAAGACGTTTGTAAAAACGTAAAAAGACGTTGTAAAAAAAGCGTTTCAGAACAGTGACCTGGCTGAAGAAGGAACCAATGAGCTGTTCCAAAACGCGTCCACCTCTATGACACACTTCCTGTTCACATCCTGTTTGTGTTCCATGCTGGTTTCTGTCTCGTTTCCTCTGATGTCATCCCCAGGCTCCAGCTTTATTGTGTCCTCTGAATATTCACAGCACAAGTCGGCTGTTATCTTGTGGACTTCCCTGGAAGCTTTACCATCACAGACTGGGACTGCCCTGCCACTGGAACATCTCCTGGATGCACTTACCTGCTACATGCCTTTTTTATCCACTATATTGTAAGTGTTTTAACCCTCTAGGGGATATTAAAAGATAGAAATAGGCTGACTGTTATGACAGCCAGTCATTGCTATAACCTAATTGGGAAGCCACCTCATCCTTGAGGTGTTTGCACGCCCTTCAGGGAGAGTTAAGATGAATGATAACAATGAGGAGGAAAGCCTAGTCCTTTCAAAGCCCCATGATTAGTTTGTCAAAGAGTTCTCTATGCAGGGTTAAGCACCACACATTGCCCTACATGTTAAAAATTGCATTAAAAATGGAGACCATGGTGTGGAGTAAACACTGGGGTAATAATAATGGTATCCACAGTCTTCTGTGTTTTAGTGAATGCCAGCAATTTAATACAAATAAATCTGTGGTGCTCCAGATGAGCAGAGAAATGGAGAAAGACAAAAAAACAGGGGATTAAAAGCCATGAGAGAGATCCTTCGATGGGTAGTGTTCAGTTAAACGTATAGGAAAAGTTGGTCAAAAAGTGTAGTAAGCATATTCTAACATTCATAAGGTTGCTTGATAGTTGTCTTAAGCCTCGTACACAACCGAGAAAAGACACATCGTTTTCCTCGACGAGTTACTTGTTAGGCTTGTCGAGGAACTCGACAAGCTTGCTTTGCGTACACACGGTCAAGACAAAATCTCCTCGTTCTCAAACGCGGTGACGTTTGATTCCACTGGCACAACCCTGGGGGCTGCTTTTGCTAATCTCATGTTACTGCGTGTTAAGTAAAAGTTTGACGATTTGCACTTTTCAGTCTGTTACAGCGTGAAAAATGTGTTATCTCCATTACAAATGCTACTTTTACTCCCGTCTCATACTTTATTCTGAGCATGCGCGGGTTTCTTAGCATACACACGCTCGAGTTTCTCATCGAAAAACCAGCCCAACGAGGAACACGACGGGGAAATTGAGACTCCCGTAGAGGAAAAAGAGAACTTGTTCCCTTTTTTTCTCGTCGAGTTCCTCGACAGTTTCCTCGATGAAAAACGTACACACGACCGTTTTCCTCGGCAAAAAAGCTCTCCCACCAAGTTTCTTGATGAATTCTGTCGAGTTTCTCGGTCATGCGTACGAGGCTTTAGAGTCAAGCAATCTATTTGAGCACATATGGAGAATATGAATGTCTCCATGCAGAGTGTGGGTGGTCAAATTCGATGCTCATTGGGGTTTTCTCCGGAAATTCTTGCACCACGCTAGGTTTGCGATCAGATCCAGTGAACAATGGTAGATAGAATAAGGCCCCAAAATGGAATCAGTGTGTGTTCAGCAGAGGTGCCTATTCAATTAAAAAGGTGTTTCCAAGCGGATTCTTCAGGAAGGTTGGTATTTATTGATCTTGAACACAGGTTAAAACACCATCAACGCATTTCTTGGCTTTTTAGTGGATACTTATTTCGGAACAAGTGTATAGTACATTTTAATGAGTGGGATCTGTGTGTATTCCTTTAGACCAGAGTATACTCTGGGCTGAAGAAATGCACACAGATCCCACACAGTAAAGTGTACTGTACACCTTTTCCTGATGAAATGGCCACAAAACTAGTTGAAGGTGTTTTAACCTGTTTTCATGAGCAATAGATGCCAACCTTCCTGCAGAATACACTTGAAAGCATCTTTTTATTGAATGGGTGCCTCTACTGACCAAACACCATTCTGGGGGCTTATTCTATCTACCACAATTCAAAACAAAGGAGCTTTTCAGTCTTTTGTGCAAAATGCAATAAATGAGAATTGACAAAGTTTTTGCACACTGCTGACAATATTGTCTCCTTGTTACTACTTTGTGCATACTACATCAGTTCATACTTGGGTTATTTGTACAATCTCACTGTACATTTTCATATTGATTACATAGGACAATATAGGAAAGAAGGTCCTAAAATAGCCAACTGCAGCTCAAAGTAATAAAGCTCCATTAAATTCCTATGTCAGTAGTTTTTATACCAGATTTAACCCTTGCTGCCGAAGCAGAAACGTTTTAGTGGGTTAGCCATTTGTCCTATTGGGGAACTGAAATTTCCCTGAGAAGAGACACTTATTAGCTGGACCTTGTGTTATCGCTAAGGAAAGAGGTATATAGACATGTGCATTCGTTGTCATCCAAATGCATTTTCGTCCGAATTTCGGATATTTTCTTTATCGTTTTAACAAACTAAATCCGAAAGATCCGACATAAAAAATGCTATATTTTCGCTTTTGTTGCTACAACAGTTCGATATAGATAGGAGATTCGACATAATGCTGACAATAGCAATCTGTGTCTATCAAACCTGTGGTCGAATTTGCCTAACCTAACTCTATTAGTCCAAGATTATTCTACATAGAAAGGAAAAATTTGACATAGAGAGAAAAGATTCAACATCCTAGAGACAGTGTTGGGGTAGATCATTTGACATGAACGACGAAGATTCGTCAAAGCAGTGAAAACATACAAACGTCGAATCTGTCATTGAAGGCTTATGGTGTCTGTCGAAAGTTCTAAGAAGATTCGACAAGCAGCTTATCAGTACGACGCTGCAATCGTACATTTCCTGTCAAATGCTCGGCCCATAGGCTATAGAAGAATTCGAATGTTGGTTGACTAGTAACAATAATTTATAAATGTAATTATTACTAGTGTCATACAACATTGTAATTCTTCTATAGCTTGTAGGTGGAACATTTGACCGGAAATGTACGATTGCGGCGTCGTTTAGCTGCTCCGTCAAATCTTCTTAGAACATTCGACGGACAGTCGGACACCATAAGCCTTCAATGACAGATTCAACCTTAATTAATTCTGATTTTTGGGCAGATGCATTTATTTTAACGAAACTAAATAAATAAAAACAAATTTCGGGAGTAACTAAATAAATGTATTTTTCGGACGAAAACTAAATTCCGAAACACAATATTTCAGTGTGCACATGTCTAGTACTATATGCATGTTACTAAATTGGAGTGAACTTGTTAAAACTTCACTCAAACGACAGCAATGTCTGTCTTTTCGTGCAAGATGTGAAGATGTTAAATAAGGAAGGGTTGTGTAATTCACACCTGTAGTAAGACATAGCAGATATTAACACACTCCAAACTGAAAGCAGCAGATTTCTGGCACACTGCATGTTCTTCTGATTCAGAAACGAATAATAATAATAGTAATCATAATCATAATAATAAAAATTTCCATGTGCTCAGCAAGTCTAAAACGGCTTCCACTGTATGGGCTTGTAAGAGCCAAGATTTCAAGGACTGACTAAAATGACCCTATTTAGGAGTCTTTATCGCATTTGATTTTATTGAAACTGAATTAACTTTTTATTAAGATTAAATGTGAGTGACATTGCATGGGAAGGAGCCAGATAGAGAGCTGGCAGTTGTTGTGAAGTAGATTCCTATAAACCCCTTCCAACACCGATCAGTCATGATTTGCTGGAATATATTTGCAATACACTGCCCATATGCAGGGTCCTATAATGGCTCTGATTATTTTTAATTAGGTCACTTAGACCTAACGAGAGTCCAGGTTGTTTTAGGATGCTATTCTTTTCTAACAAACTGTATCTGCTTTGCATTTATTGTATCTTAGGCATCCCTGTACCTTTTGAAGGCAACATTTTTCAGTAAAAATAATAAAACAACTTCTGTTCAGTATGTAGCCTATTTATAATGATCTGGAACATTTTTCCACCTACCCGTAAAGGTCCAAAATTAAAAAAATCAAAGCAAGCTGAAAAAAATTAAATAAAAAATTATTTGAAATCATATATTGGATCTCTCGAACTCACCCTGGATCCCATGGGCCAGTTACTATAATGATTTTTAATGAGAAGCAAATACTATTGTGAATGAGGTTATTTAATAAAAGAAAGACAAAGGGAGATTGGACATTTTGTGGATTGAACATTTACCTCTTATAATAAACTGGGTAATAGTAGAGAGAGTAATGACGTTATTACAATAAACATGTTTTTTTTTATTTGATTTTTATGTACCTTGATTACCTACTTAAGAGACAAAAGAACCACTATGCCACATTACAGGGGCTAGCAACTTTACTGGCCTCCACAGTTTACCCAGAACTTTTCCTGGAGCTCAGGGAGCCTGGAAGTGCCCTGTGCCAGTAAGCATCAGATATTGATGATTTTAGGAACACCCTGTCTGGAAGCTCCTGCCCAGTGCTGAAGATTTATGAACTAGCATCAATGGGTGGCCATATGTCCTCTGGCCTTTCACTATAGTGATCTCAGCTGGCCTTGTGCACTAGGCTGGAATCTTCAACAGTTAAATGGCATAGCATGTATTATAAAATCTTGAAAAATACTTTTATAAAAAGTAGCAACACTTTTGTAATATTCATACAGAACTAACCTAGTGTACATCTATTAAAAAAGCTAGACTGCACTAGGTTCAGTGTGCAAAAACTGCAATAAAATGTACTTATCGCTGAGAATGAAATGGTAGTAGAAATTACTGAAATGCCAAAAGGAGAGCAGAAAAAGAGCTTTCTCATCATAAAGCTTACGTTCAGCATTTTGACCACCAATAATAATAGGCATTTTTATCATAAAGCTTTTATAAACGTAGCTGCTTTTTTGATCAAATTGGCCACTATAGCCAGTAGGTGGCACTGTACCCACCTTGGGAATAAAAAATAAAAAAACAGGCAATGTGGATGCATTATTTTTTTTTGACCAGCATCACAAAAAAGTTATTGACGATGCCAATTTTTTTAGTTTTTTTATCTTTTGGATTACCTAAAAATATTGCCATGGTATTTGTGCATTTGACAGTATTCCGATCTAATTGAAATAAGATTCAAAATCAGCGTGCCTACTACTGCTCAATCCATATTACAGACAATTATCTTATGACTGATTTCATACCCACATCACAGAAGATGGGCTGTGTCACCTTGCATTTGCTAAGGATCTGATACAATGACAATATTTGCTAGCTTTGTGCTGTTTATACAAAAGTCTTTTTTTAGATGACCGAACAAAGATTTAAAAGCTGCTTACAATAACACGCAGGTTGTGTCCAATCAAAAAATGTTTGAGAGGCATAAAAATAAAGGAACCTACCTATTCAAATTGTTTCCAGCATGCTGAAAATTTTATTTTATTCTGGAGCCATGGACACCTAAAGAGAAACTGTGAGAAATAAAATGACATCCACAATGCATTCTTCAATTGCAATAACATAGAGCAGTATTTCATTTTTTGAGTCCCCTGAAACATCTTTTTATTATCTGTTGATCCTGCTAGTAGATGCAGACAGATCCATAATGTTTCTACTTTCTTCTTAAAACTTTTCAAGTGGTTACAA
The DNA here is from genome assembly GCF_905171775.1 of Rana temporaria. Classification (NCBI taxonomy): domain Eukaryota; kingdom Metazoa; phylum Chordata; class Amphibia; order Anura; family Ranidae; genus Rana; species Rana temporaria. The sequence continues at coordinate 98,340,651 of NC_053496.1, forward strand.
CAGAAGTGCTTTTTTTATTTTAGGAAAAAAAAGTTTTAAACCTTATGAATAAAAGCTGACTATTGTTAACACCCCAATCAGTGTTAAATGGTTTGTCTCAATCCCTGTAATGCCGTGTACACACAATCGGAATTTCCGATCGTGTGTAGCCCCATCTGAGTTTTTTCATCGGAAATTCTGATGAATTCCATCTGAGTTTAAATATAGAACATGTTCTATTTTTCTCCGATGGAATTCCGTCGGAATTCCAATGTGATTTGGCCGGGCAAAAGCCAAATCGTGTGTATGCGGCATAAGTGCCATTTTTGCTGGCTTGATAAAGAAAATGGAAAACATAACAGACCTACTGGCAGGGTCAACAGATAATAAAATTGGGGAAAAACAGGCAGAACTTATAAACTACTATGTTATTGCTAGGGACAAAATGTATCATATCCAATGGTATTTCATCTTTCATTTTACCAGTGGTTCCATTTCATGTAGCTTCTGTAAAAGGAAGTAAGACACTAAATAGATCTTTTCTCCATGTAGTAACAGTTGAAGGGAATATATTGCAATTTTATGATGATTGTCAAATGATTGTCATGATTTTTGACTGGATCTTGACATATGCCCAGCATTATGGGGCCAGATCCACAAAAGAGATACGACGGAGTAACTGCTGTTACTCCATCGTATCCCTTGTCCTAACTTTGGAACTGATCCACAGAAGCAGTTTTCCAAAGTTAGGCAGAAGATCCGGCATGTGTAATTGAATTACACTGCCGAATCTTAGGATGCAGTACCGCATCCGCCGCTGGGGGCATTTCGAGTCGAAATGCCGCTTCTAGTATGCAAATTAGCACTTAAGGCGATCCACAAAGCTTTTCAGCCTCGTTTTTTCGCCGTAAGTTTTAGTTTGCAAGTGTAAAACTAGGGCTGGTGTTACAAAGTGTAAACTAGTAACACCATGTAAAAGCCCATTCAAGCGACGGCATTTGGTATGCATTCCCGAGGGAGAACTCCACGGCAATTTGTAAAAACAAAACCGGCATGGGTTCCCCCCCCAGGAGCATACCAGGTCCTTAGGTCTGGTATGGGTTGTAAGGAGACCCCCCTACGTCGATTTTTCCCCCTACAATCCATACCAGACCCGTATCCAAAGCACGCTATCATGCTCCGGTAGGTACCCACGTGGTGGGTGCACGTGGGTAGGCACCCACCACGTGGGTACCTGCCGGAGCATGATGGGACGGTGATGCCTATATAAATGGGATGCAAGGCGCGCTTCCATCATTACAGTGACAAGAGGCGACGAGTCAACATCGGAAGAAGGGAGAAGAAGAACCTGACGTCACAGAAGACCGCGATGGCTGCCTGCTAGTAATTGAGCTAACACACGAAGATAGCAGGCAGCCAGCGCTGAAGGAGAAGGCACCGGACAGCTGCAGAAGAACCGGGGTTCGCCGAGTCAACAGCGGAGAGCGGCGAAGATAGAAGAAGACCCCCGGAGAGCGGAGAAGCCCCCCCCGGAGAGCGGAAGAAGAAACCCCCCCCGGAGAGCGGAGAAGACCCCCGGAGAAGCCCCCCCTGGTATTAGAGCTAATAAAGAAGACAGGGGGGTGCCTCCGGAGCAGAATAATAAATTATTTTAAAAACCCTTGTGTTGTGTGTTTAATAACTTTAACTTTTTGCCTCCAGGTGAATGGGTAGGGGTACGATGTACCCCATATCCATTCACTTAGGGTGGGGGGCCGGTATCTGGGGGCCCCCTTATTAAAGGGGACTCCCAGATTCCGATAAGCCCCCGCCCGCAGACCCCGACAACCAATGGCAAGGGTTGTCGGGAAGAGGTCCTGTCCTCATCAACATGGGGACAGGGTGCTCTGGGGTGGGGGGGCCCGCAGTGCGCCCCCCTGCCCCAGAGCACCCAACCCCCCCATGTTGAGGGCATGCGGCCTGGCACGGCTCAGGAGGGGGGGGGCGCTCGCTCGTCCCCACTCCCTTTCCTGACCGGCCGGGTAGCGTGCTTTGGATACGGGTCTGGTATGGATTGTAGGGGGACCCCCTACGTCGATTTTTCACCGTAGGGGGGTCTCCTTACAACCCATACCAGACCTAAGGGCCTGGTATGCTCCTGGGGGGTGAACCCATGCCGTTTTTTTCTTTGAAAATTGGCATGGAGTTCTCCCTCAGGAATGCATGCCGAGCGACGCTGTCAATTTTTTTTTTCTCCCGACGCAACTTTTTTAAGCCGGCGCGATCCACAAAACTCGGCGTAACGTAACTTCGCGCATGTGCAGTACGGCCGGCGGAATTTTAGTTACACGGCCTGAAATTTCTAGATAAGTGCTTTGTGGATCGGGCACTTAGGTAGAAATTTTAAGGCAGTGTAACTTAAATGGGATTTTTTAAGTTGCGCCAGGTTTTTGTGGATCTGGCCCATGGTTTTTGTTCATGGGTTTTCTCGGAGCCGTGTGTTGGCAGTGGCGTATCTAAGGTATGGCAGCCATGGCAAGTGCCATGGGCACCATGGGGGAAGGGGGCAGCCACCCTCTGCATAAAAAAAGCCCACCCATCCTCCTGGACTCCTGCTGGATCGCAGTGCCAGTGTTCTATTAGATAGCCGTTGGGCTTGGCTTAGGCTGAGGGAGGCTCTGTCAGCAGGGAGGGGAGGGGCAGGGAGCTCCACTGACGCTCTGACCCTGCCCTGCCTTATGTACTCTGTATGTGCTTGGAGTGTTGAGATCGCCTCTTCGGACTTCCAAGAGCAGTACCCTGGACCACGAATATTCCTGCCACTACATTCGCAGTCTGGCCATCTCCTGTAGTCGCATTTGCAGTCTCTGTTTATTTCCTGTAGTCGCATCTACAGTCTATTTAAAAGCCATTTTCACTAGATACGCCTCTGTGTGTTGGTATAATGTAACTCCACCACATTTAAGTTACACCATCAGTGGTGAAAAAGTTGGATGCAAAGGAAGCGGTGGAGAACATGGCAGCACTGGAAGAGGGCAAACTGAGAGATAAGACTGGTATAATGAGCAAGTAAGCTGTGAATAGCACATTATGGCAACTAGTTCCAAACACACACACACATTTTAGTTCCTTCTAAGGTTTTCGTTGTACTAAAGGTTCAGCTATGTTCTAGCGATATGTTTAGTGGTTTGGAAAGAGATAAGACTGGTATAATGACCAAGTAAGCTGTGAATAGCACATTATGGCAACTAGTTCCCCCCCCCCCCCACACACACACACATTTTAGTTCCTTCTTATGTTTTTGTTTTACTAAAGGTTCGACTATGTACTAGCGATATGTTTAGTGGTTTGGAAAGCTGGGAAATTGGAAATGAAAGTAAATGGTACATTGGAGCATTCCTTTTTAAAGTGATTTTTTTTTTACATAACAAACAGGTTTATACTTACCTGCTCTGTGCAATAATTTTGTACAAAACAGCCTCAATTCTCCTCTTCTTGGGTCCCCCACCGGTGCTCCTGGCTCCTCCTCATCTCCGTGTGCCACTAAAGAAAGCCACATCCTATGGGGACGCACCAGCAAACACAATCCCAAGATGGACCGCTTGTGTCTATAGACAAAAACAGCGACTCTCAATCCCTCTTAACCCCTCTTCCTGCTCTGCTGCTCTTGGGTAATTGCGATGATAATAGTCCATAATATAATATTGTATGATTAGTCCCATGTTGAATACAAATGGAAGCAAATACGGTTTACTCAATTCTTCTTTAGGAAATTATAATAACACCTTGTGAAAAACATGTTTACCGGACAGTAGGCCAATTGAGCAGGTGGCTTACACCCAGCCCAGGCCTTTATTTTGCAGGATGACCCAAACACTCCTGAAATGATTGAAAGATCTCCAATTGCAGGTATCTTTGACTCAACTAACAGGCAAATCTAGCAGGTAATCTTTTCCATGAAAGGCACCCTTTGGGTGAATCACAGCATGCACTACCACCATACAAAATGTCTCCTTACTAGATAGCAAATCAAATATCGCTGAACAGATATTCACCGAAAGGAAAACAAGCAGAGGCTGGTGGATGGATGGATGAAAGGGACCCTCGGCGGTCAAAAACATATACTTAGTTCTCGTGGAAATCAGTTGCATTCAGCCTGTCACGCAATGAGTCCTCTGGGCACAGGTCCGGGGAGGGCGGCCGTCCGTTCGCAGGGATGAAGTGAAGGTGGGAGGAGGGAGGGTTTCCAGCCTCCGGGATCGCAGAGAATGCATTAAAGTGATTGTAAAGCCAATTTTTTTTCTTTAAAAATAACAAACATGCTATACTTACCTGCTCTGTGCAGTGATTTTGCACAGAGCAGCCCAGATCCTCCTCTTCTCTAGTCCCGCACTGGTGCTCCAGTCCCCTCCCTCCTGCTGAGTGTCCCCACAGCAAGGAACTTGCTAAGGGGGCACCCGAGCCAAGCCACTGCTCTGTGTGCCCATGCAGGCACAAAGCCATGGTTCGGCCCCACCCTCTCTCTCTCCTCATTAGCTCACTCACTTTGATTGACAGCAGCGGGAGCCAATGGCGCCTGCTGCGGTGTCTCAGCCAATCAGGAAAGAGAGTCCCAGACAACAGAGAGTCTTGTGCACATCGCTGGAGATGGGGCTCAGGTAAGTATTAGGGGGGCTGCTGCACACAGAAGTGTTTTTTTTATCTTATAGTATAGAATAGATTAAGATATAAAATAAAAAAATAAACTTCTGCTTCTACAACCACTTTAAGGTAAAAAAATAGTCTTTAGAACAACTTTAAGCTTTAAAAATAATATTTCCATACAAAAAGCATATTTTCATTCAATGAATTTAGAAAGTGATCATGCTCAAAAACATAGTGCCTAATTTATTATAACAAAAATGTATTTACTGATAAAAATGCTATACTCTTAATGTCTTACATTCTCTTAAATGTATGTACTTATGCATAGAACAACACATCTGTGTTTATTTTGTTTCTAAAGCTCTGAATATAAATTCAGACTGGAAAATGATAAGAGTGTGAGCCCTATATAATATGCAAATGAATATGTATTTTGCACTGAGTACTCAGTAGTTCAAGTAGCTCTTTTGCCTCTAAATAAAATCAATAATCCAATAAGAAAACCCACTAAACAACTTTTGCCCTCTGGTGTAAATCCTCTTATCTGCTTGGCAAGAAGTTTAATGTCATTGAAATGACTTTAGATAAACACAATTTAACCCACAATGGCTCCGCCAGTGGTGAAATCTGTTGGAGAAAATTAGGAAACAGACAACCCAATTTAAAGCTGTTGCGCATATTTCAGGACGACTTCATAATGGGGTTGCTTCACAGGGAATCAATTTCATCCAATAAATAACAAAAGAACCCCAACCTGCCTAATTGGGACATTAATTATCCTTACAGAGCTGACACTTTGCATGCAAGAGATGGGACAGTTTTCAAAGTACACAAGCTATTCCATCTTTCTTTTTGAAACCTCTCATTTTACTTTTGACATGAGACAAATGTTCTCTGTGTAAAATAAAATCATCTGGCTCTGACTTTTTATTTTCATGTTTCATTTTTAAAAGTCTGAAAATGTCCACAAGGCATTAAGTTACAAGATTAGAACTTCGTGAAACTGTGCTCAAATATCTTTCCAATTAGAGTACAGAGTATTTTTAATTCCTTCCGCCGCTGACAGCAAAATGTGATCATTAATTATTTTTTACTGTTCTTTTTACTAATTATTTTATTACATTTACTGTAAAAAGGAGCAAAATAAAATGTTTCAGTACCTATTAATTATTACATTAAAATATTTAACTGAAGATGTCCATAGGGGACATAAGGACCCAGTATCCAACTTACATCGTTTTTAGACTAGTTTATAAAAAAAGGCTTTAAAGCGGGGGTTCACCCTAAAAAAAAAATTCTAACATTACAATGAGCTGACCTGTGACACGGACATTATGCTGGTCTTTTTTTTTTTTTTTTGTACATACCGTTTTATCTGTATTTTTCCCCCCGGGTTTCCCGCGGGAGTGGGCGTTCCTATTCACAGGGTAAGTGATTGACATTCTTCCGACCGGCGCATACATCGCGTCACGAGTAGCCGAAAGAAGCCGAACATCGGTGCGCAGGCGCCGTATAGCGCCGTATAGAGCCGACCCGACGTTCGGCTTCTTTCGGCAACTCGTGACACGCTGTATACGGCGGTCGAAAGAATGTCAATCACTTATCCTGTGAATAGGAACGCCCACTCCCGCGGGAAATTCAGGGAGAAAATACAGATAAAATGTTATGTAAGAAAGAAAAAAAAAAGACCAGCATAATGTCCGTGTCACAGGTCAGCTCATTGTAATGTTAGAATTTTTTTTTAGGGTGAACCTCCGCTTTAACAATATTGATATTTAACCACTTCAGCCCGGAAGGATTTACCCCCTTAATGACTAGCCCCTTTTGTTGCAATACGGCACTGCATTACTTTAACTGACAATTGCGCAGTTGTGCGACACTGTACACAAACAAAATTGATGTCCTTTTTTCCCCCCACAAATAGAGCTTTCTTTTGGTGGTATTTGATCACCACTGGGGTTTTTATTTATTGCGCTATAAACAAAAAATACCCCCAAATTTTTAATAAAAAACAATGTTTTTTTAATTTTTGCTATAATAAATATCCAAAAATACATAAATAAATAAATAAATAAATACATATAAATTCTTCATCAGTTTAGGCCAATATGTATTCTTCAACATATTTTTGGTAAAAAAAAAAACAATAAGCGTATATTGATTGGTTTGCACAAAAGTTATTGCGTCTACAAAAGAGGGGATATATTTATGGAATTGTTATTATTTATTTTTTTACTAGTAATGGTAGTGATCAGCAATTTTTAGCAGCACTGCGACATTGAGGCGGACAGATCGGAAACTTTTGACACTTTTTTGGAACCAGTGACATTATTACAGTGATCAGAGCTAAAACTAGCCACTGATCACTGTATAAATAAATAAAGTGTTCCTTAGAGAGGTGTTTCTAACTGTGGGCGCAGTGTACTGACAGGGAGTAGATAGAGATCACTGTTCCTGATCACTAGGAAGAGACGATCTCTCTCTCTTCCCTGACAGAATGGGGATCTGTTTGTTTACATTGACAGATCCCCATTCTGGCTCTCTGTGGAGCAATCGCAGGTGGCCGGCGGACATAGCGGCCGCTTTAAGTATTTGACTTGTTGGAAAAGTTAATCTTCTACCCCACTGTACTGAATTGACAAATTCAGCACCAGGATGTACTCCCTCGGCTTATACTCGAGTCACCTTTTTGCGCCTAATCTCCCGGACCTTGGGGACCTAATACCGGCTGGCCGTAGGTCCCCTGGACTCCAAGCTTGGCACACATATAGCCCCACTCTTCCTCTACAAGTGTGCAAAGTTTGTTGTCCAGGGGACCTACGGCTGGGGAGCACCGATTTTTCAAAGTCGGGCACCCCTTCCATAGACTCCCATGTCAAACGGTAATTTCTATGGTAACTTTGGAGGCCCGGTACCGGCCCAAACTTGGCACACATGTAGCCCCCGTTCTCCTCTACAAGTGTGCAAAGTTTTCTGTCTGGGGGACCTACGACCAGGGAGCACCGATTTTTCATGGACACAGTGAGGCATGGGCACAGTGAGGCATGGACACAGTGAGGGACAGTGAGGCATGGGCACAGTGAGGCATGCACATGGGCACAGTGAGGCATGCAGATGGACACCCTAGGCTTATACTCGAGTCAATACGTTTTCCCAGTTTTTTGTGGTAAAATTAGGTGCCTCGGCTTATATTCAGATCGGCTTATACTCCATGGCCCGGATTCAGGTAGATCGGCGCATCTTTCTGCCGGTGTAGCGCATCTCATATGCGCTACGCCGACGTAACACAGAGAGGCAAGCAGAGTATTCACAAAGCACTTGCTCCCTACGTTGCGCCAGCGTAACGTAAACTATTCGGCGTAAGTCTGCCTAATTCAAAGTAGGTGGACAGTGGGCGTGATACATTTAAATGAACCGTGACCCCATGCAAATGATGGGCCGAACGAACGGCACATGCGCCGTACCGTGGACGCATCCCGGTGCGCATGCTTAGAATCACGTCTAAAATACTCCATAAGTTACATCGAATTACTGCCTACGACGTGACGTAACCTACGCTCAGCCCTATTCACGTACTACTACGTAAACAACGTAAAATCCGACGGCTGTTCCCTGACCTATACCTTAACATGACTTACACCTGCTTCAAGTGGCTTAACTATACGCCGGACCTAAGCCTTACGCAAACCGCGTATATTATGCGCCAGGCGCAAGTACGTTCGTGAATCGCCGTATCTCCCTCATTTGCATATTTGCAATGAGGCGGCCAGCGTATATATGCGCCCAAGATACGCCGGCGTAGGAAAGTTACATCGGTCGGAGGAAGCCTATTTTCAGGCGTATCTAGTTCTATGGGCACGGGGGATAGATACAACAGCGCACATTGACACTTACGCGGCGTATCTGTAGATACTTCGGCGTAAGTGCTACGTGAATCCGGGCCTGTGTATATAGCTAAGGTCACACAGATGGCAATTACAAGAAATGTAATAGGTAAAATGAAATGATTGGTTATAGAATAACACTATTGGGCTTATTTACTAAGACTCTTTTCACTCTCTGAGGCGCTTTTCAGGTGCTTTCACACAAAAAAAAAGCGCCTGAAAAGCTCACGAAAACCTATTTCCATTAAAATCCATGAATCCTTTCACACTGGGACAGTGCGCTGGCAGGGTGGTGAAAAAAACTCCCATCTCCATTAAAATGAATGGAAAGCTCTTCAAAAGCGCTCAGTGTTTTACTGACAGTTTACAAGTGCCTCGGTCATAAAGGAGTTGAGAATCTCTATTTAATTGGCCTGATTTACTAAAGAAGTTGTGAATTGTCACACAATTACTTGTGTGAATGTTCAATTTAAATTTTCCGGTCATGTAAAAAGCAAAAGAAATTCCTGTTAAATTTTGACTAACCAATCATGTACAAATGAAAGACGTAAACCGGAATTTGCTTTTCACATAATTCAAAAAAGGTTAGTGAATCTTAATACAATTTATTGATTGAAGATTCTCAACTCTTTTAGTAAATTAGTTTCTATCTGTTATAATATTATGATATTAGTGTTCAGTGTATTACTGTCCATTTTTCGCCAACACCAAAAGCCTGTGTGATAAGGGTGACTGACGTTCAAAAACGTAGTTGTGCTTTTGTATGCCTATATTATTTTAACACCAATAATATTTAGACATTATTTGTATTTGTATTTGTCATAATCAACTGAAAATCTATCTATCTATCTATCTATCTATCTATCTATCTATCTATCTATCTATCTATCTATCTATCTATCTATCTATCTATCTATCTATCTATCTATCTATCTATCTATCTATCTATCTATCTATCTATCTCATTGTTTAATATGTGCAGTATATATATTATATATTTGTATATCTTTTTTTTTTTTTATTTAATTTTTAATGTATTTGTTTTTAATAGTATCTAGTATATTTTTCTCTGGCAGTATTTGACAAGCTGTATAGATAATAGCTATACTCTCAATTTCAAATGATGCCTAATGAGCCTGTGAGCCTGTTAGAGTGTAATGTCGCCAGTATAAGATGCAAATGACAGTTGCAAGGTGACAAGTGCTGAATTTTGTAAGATTTGTAAGCAGACTCCAAACAAACTTGTTTACCCTCTCCCGTCCTTCACAATTTCCAGTGCCTGCAGTCCCACCGGCCACTGCTGAGGGTTTAATAAAAAGTGAAACCAACAGTTTATCTGAGCACAGCAGGGTGAAAAAGCAGCTTAGAGGGGGGCTTTTGTCAGGCAATGATGAGACAATGTATCCATATGGAGAACAGAAGGAAGGCTGAATTCCATGTAACCCAGGCCCCTCTGTTCTGAATGAGCAGTACAGTCAACGCTTGAGGGCAAAGGCTCTTTTAACATAACAACTGAGCAAAACAGGGTTGAGGGAGGGGGGCCTTGTTCTCATTACAAACCCAGATTCCGTGAATCATCTGTAGCATCTCCCAGATACAGAACGAAGTCACATAAGCTCTCTGGATGCAGCATACCCAGCTCTCCTGACTAATAACTTACCCAGCGGAGCTTTTGTCCCGATGCCATTTCAATCTGAAAAGCCTGCCCCTGGGTCTCTTCTGTAAAGACCAATAAAATAAAAAAAAATCTCTTGAGGGAATTAGCCCTTTGTAGTTTGTGCTTAGCTATCAAAATGACACGCAGTTCCGAAATATGTTGCTCTTGTGACACTTCCCAAGGGTGGGAACGATAACCTTTCACTATTTGACTAATAGATAGACTTTTCATGGTAATTTTAGTTTATCATTGTCCGAAGAAGACACGTTTAAGATGGATTTGTAATCTGTTCACTCCTTTGAATTGCAATTTTGATTTTATGTATTATTTCCTCTTTGGGTTGGCTGTAGACAAGCAGATATCTTACCAAATGGAGCTACATCTGCCCGTCTTTCAATGCACTGCCACACATCATGCACACATTACGTGAATGCTCGTTCCCTTTTATCTATAGAAAAGGGAGATATGTGCCCATGCATGCAGAGATTGGCAAGCACACCGGCCAGGCACGCCAGCTAGGCAATTCACAAGGACTCATGTTTGCTTACCTTGTCAAAAGTGATACTCAAATTGAACATTTCACCTGCAAAGATGACACTGTATGCCCTTAGGCATGAGGTGACACTTGTGAAAAAGTGAAAAAACCTTGCGCCATAGAACTAAAAAATATATGAAATGAGCTGCTCCTATCAAAGTGCAAAGTGCTGACTTTAAGTATTGGGGTGTGTTATGATAGGGGGTGCAATAAACCTATGGAAGGATTTAACTACACCTTTACCCACATTACCATTTAATTGGAGGGCAGCGCCATACACCTCAATATCACACATCTTTTACACAATTTAGATCCCTTTTTACTAGGGACCTCCAGGGAAGGCAGCAGCCCAGGAATATTTCCTAAACGCAGATTTAATAAATACATATAATATGTGATTCTGCATTAGGAATAACAATCTTTTTTAAATTTAAATAATAATAAAGTGCATAGTGCTGGTGATAATTATGAACACTTCAACAATAGTAACCGTACTTCAATAATGATAGTAACAGTGAATATTTCTTCAAAACAAAGTCCATATGTCTTTTGTAGTGGAACTCCAGCCCATACTCCATCACCAGTGACAAACTTATATTGAATAACCCGATGAGTGGGAGTAAAGTGTCTACTCACTGGACACACATGACCTCTTTAGCTAAAAAGAAGTGGCCGGTCCCAGTGGCATCCTGGTCACGTTGCTTCCTGCCCCTTCAGGTTTTCCAACATCACGGTGGTGGAATACACGCCGATCATCAAGTGGAGACTAGGCAGCTACAGACCATTCTGTCTGGTGTTCATGCTGCTATCCTTGGTGCAGGGAAAGGCACCCAACAATGTAAGCAGGCACTTTGGCATTTGTTTTTACCTATTTTTAAATAAACCGTGTTATGTTATGGTCCCGTTTTTATATAATTTTTAATTGGCTATCGTGGTGGAGAAACGCAAAGGATTCCAGATACATCTCCATTGGTATACCAGCAGGATTGCTGACCTACAAAAAAAACAGCCTGTTTTGACCTTCTTTTTAGATAAAGAGGTCATGTGTGTCTGGTGAGTAGGCACTTTACTCACACTCATCGGGTGATTCAATAAAAGTTTGTCACTTGTGATGGTGTAGGGACTGGAGTTCCACTACAAAAGACACATGGACTTTGTTTTGATTAAATATTTTGATTCACTGTTACTATCATTATTGAAGGATGATTAATATTGTTGAATTGTTTATAATTATCACCAGTACTATGCACTTTATTATTATTTAAATTTAAAAAGATTGTTATTCCTAAGTCAGAATCACATATATTTATAGCGCCCCCCTCATAACACACCCCATGAGGTGACACTTACCCAATCCAGACATTTTCTCATGTTTATATACAGGTTGAGACAGTCCAAGCCGAAACAAATTGGAGGAGCAATTGACTAGATGGGTTAGAAAATATGGTCCAATCACTACTATTACTCTGGATATAAAAAGGTACATGAACTGTACCTCTCTCTTTCATAAAATTAACAGGAACACTCATGGGACCCAAACCATTATGTTTATGATAGAATCTGGACCAAATTACCATAGCAGGCATGTTGGTCTGTATGTTGCATATTCAAATGGGCTTCTATAACCACTTTATATGTTCTGATTTTGTCATTGTTTACCTTCAGCTATATTGTTTTTACCTTCACAAAGAAGTGTCCTTGATAGCTATTCCTTTTTGTGGGAGTTAATAACAATGAATCAACTACATTGTAAATCTGCCAGTATCCTGAATACATGTGTTATTCTAATCAACTCAGAGAGAATTAAGAGGACCAAAGAATAGAAATTGATTACTGGAACTATAGGTTTTTATTACTGCTAATGTGCCACTTAGTGGTTTGCTTGGTCTATTGTATTTTTCATCAGCAGGTGTGGCTGTCACAAAGACTACTATACAGTGGGATGTGCGTGTGGTCCCCAACAGTAACATAAAAAGGCAACTACAATTGTTTTTATGTTGCATTTAAATATTAATGTAAGGTCAACAAAAATACAAGGGTAAGTACTGAGGAGCGCCCAGTACACACACTACACTATGCACTGTAACTTCAATACAGATTGGCTCCTGTGCAGGAAGAAGCATCCCATTGTATATTCATCAGAACCAAGTCTCACAGGTCCAGGGCTATGACACACACATCAGATAACATTAATACAAGGGTATACTTATAAAACATATAGGTTGAAGGGATAATGTATTCTGATTTGCCTACTGGAAAAGCTTCATTGAGTTATATTGTCTAATAATTAATATTCCCAAGATGTTGACATTGTGTTTTAAACTGGTCAGTCTTCTTTCTTTAGAAAATCATGGAAACTGAAATTCCTACCACTGCTAGAAAGTATATGCCAAGGATAGCCAGATTTTAGGAAGATACAGTGATATACAGTGGCACTTGGCTTGATGTACTAAAGTAAGGCCGGCCATGCACAATTTGAATCTTCGGACGGTTCAGCAGGAACCGACCGAGATTTGAACTGTTAGGCGGAGTTTTAACGGCGGACCTGAACGGCCGCTCCATGCAGTCCTATGGAGTGTCGGATGTCAGCGGAGATATGTCCGCTGACATCCGACCCGATCCGATCCACCATCCACGGATGGATGGCGATACGTCCATATCCGTGGATGGTGGATCGGTTCGGGTTTCATCAGATCTCCCCATAGGAGACAGCGGTGCTGCACAAGCCCCTCCCCGCTCAGTGAACAGAGAGGGACTTGTCATCCGCCTGGTCAGCAGAAATCAGCGGAGAGATCTCCCACTGAGCCGCCGGGAGATGGCGCCTGTGTGGAAGAGGGCTTAATGGGCAGACCAGGCTGAAAGTAGCAAGTTCATCGTTTGATCAACTTGGGTGCAACCAGCCTGCAGGATCACTGTCTTCTCCCGGGAAGCAGACAATTGCTTGTCAGGAGGGATTGCCCACCCGTGGTTGCAGGAAAGAAATTTGCACCGTGTATGGTCTGCCTAATAGAGATTTCATTCCACAAAATGAATGTTTATAGTAAGTAAAGTAAATGTTCACTCAGCATAGTTGAAGCTCGATTCACTTTGCATACCCAATCATATGCAAGGGAAGATTTTTTCTAGCACATGATTGGATCATTGAAATGAACACAACTTCAGCTAACTGAACATTCACTATGCTAAGTGAACGATCTCTCTTCATTTAGTAGACCAACTCAATTTTCTCTAAAATCAGTGCAAGCAATACTGACATGACCATCTTATAAAGCAATCTCTCTGCGTTATAGGCAATGCTATTTGTACTAAGTCGCCAAAAGAATACCTTGTATGTGGAAAGTTAACATTAAACTAAATTGCCTATTTTTTTCATGACTTACCAAGATTTAGTTTTTAGATCTATCACCATAGGAATAATCACCATATTATAATAATCGGAGGATTCTGTGCCGTTTTAAATGCCTTCTGCTGACGACAAAAGTGAATATCAGTCACTGCTCATTTCTGTTTTATAGCCACAGTGATATGTCCTATGTGTGGCTATACAGCTGTAAAAATGTGAGTAGCAGCCAGACTGAAAAGATGACCATTGGTCCACTAAATGTCCTGAAAAGATATAATTCACTCCAACTTGTTCAAAGGAGCAAATGAGTTTAATTATTAGTTACAATCTTGTCAATAATTATCACCCCATCTGTGTGTAATAAATGGCCACATCTCCAAACCTGCATCATTATCTTTTAAGGACACCAATGGGTGCATTAAAATACTGAAAGAGGCATTGATCTAGTGTAAAAAAAAAAAAAAAAAAAAACAATTCTTTGTTTCTAGACATACTCGCAAGAAACATGTTTTGCTGCATGATCTGAATATTTAGAAGTTTTTAATTTGCAAACTAGATTTTTTTTACATTTACTATTCATCCATTAAGGTTTGGACTCTGCATCTGCAAAAAGTAAAAAGCTTTTTTATTAAGGTAAAAGATAACGGCATTGATTCACACCAAGCACATCCTATGTAATAAACATAGCTGTGATGAAATAGTTCACCATTAAAGGGAATTGAAGGATATTTACTTGACCACTTAAAAATTAATTTAGGATCTGAAGCCACCCATACATGGAAAGAGTTTTTGTTAATGAATAAATAAATACAGCATCTGAATTTCCATACCTCTATTTTTGGTTGTGCAGGTTTAATCGACATTTCAAGGTATCTTCCAAAGTATTACACACTTCCTAAAATATATCTAAAGCCTAAACCGTATAGGATAGAATAGAAGGTTGTTAAAATCTCTGTACTTCCCCTCTTCTTTTGTAACAGGTGTCAACATTGATGGCTTTCCCCTCTTATTATTTTCTGGTGGCAACTACTATATTACCAAAAGTATTGGGACACCTGCCTTTACACGTACATGAATTTTAATGGCATCACAGTCTTATAGCCAGATTCAGAGAGACTTAGGCTGGCGTATCAGTAGATACGCCAGCCTAAGTCTGAATGTGCGCCCGCGCTAATTTAAGCATATTTTGGTAACCAGATACGCTTAAATTAGGCTCAGATACGAGCGGCGTAAGTGTCTTACACCCTTGTTTCCAAAAGTGTAAATAGGCGTAGAATATGTAAATCACTACTTATGCCTATTCACGAACGTACGCCCGGCTGCCGCAGTACATATACACCGTTTACGTAATGCATTATCAGGCCTATAGTTATTCCATCAAATAGCTGGAATAGTAATGTTAAGTATGGCCGCCGTTCCCGCGTCAAAATTCGAAAATTTTACGTCGTTTGCGTAAGTCGTCTGTGATTAGGGATTTACGTAATTTACGTCCATGTCGAAACCAATAGGCCCTTGCGGCGTACGTTGCCGCAATGCACACTGGGATATGTAGGCGGACGGCGCATGCGCCATTCCAAAAAAACGTCAATCACGTCAGGTCAAACAAAATTAAAATTAAACACGCCCCCTCAGCCTATTTTGAATTAGGCGCCCTTACGCCCGCCCGCTTTAGGCTACGCCGCCGTAACTTAGCAGGCAAGTACTATGTGAATCATGTACTTGCCTCGCTAACTTACGGCGGCGTAGTGTAAACACGATACGCTACGCCGCCGCAAAGTTAGGACGCCCTTTGTGAATCTAGCCATTAGTCCGTAGGGTTCATTATTGAGTAGGCTCACCCTTTGCATCTAGAACAGCTTTAAATCTTGTGAGAAGGCTGACCACAAGGTTTAGGAGTGTGTCTATGGGAATGTTTGACCATTGTTCCAGAAGTGTATTTGTGAGGTCAACAACTGATGTGGACAAGAAGGCCTGGCTCACTCTTATTCATCCCAAAAGTGTTCTATCGGGTTGAGGTCAGGACTCACTCATCCATGTCTTTATGGACCTTGCTTTGTGCCCTGATCCAAATCATTTGGTGGAGGGGGAATTATGGTGTGGGGTTGTTTTTTCAGGGGTTTGGGCCCTTAGTTACAGTAAAGGGAACTCTCAAGGCGTCAGCATACCAAGACATTTTGGACAATTTTATACTCCCAACTTTGTGGGAACAGTTTAGGGATGGCCCCTTTCTGTTTAAACATGACTGCACACCAGTGCACAAAGCGAGGTCTGTAAAAATACGGATGAGTGATTTTGGGGTGGAGTAACTTGACTGGCCTGCACAGAGTCTTGACCTCAACCCGATAGAACGCCTTTGGGATGAATTTGAGCGGAGACTGCGAGCCAGGCCTTATCAGTCTCTGACCTCACAAACGTGCTTCTGGAAGAATTTTCAAACATTCCCATAGACACATAGCTGTTATAGGAAAAAGAAAAACAAAAAAACTGCGCTACAACACAAAAAGATCACCAAGGCAGCAGCTAACGTGTGAAGTACACAAATAAACATAAAAGACAAAAAGCCGCGCCAAGAATAGATTAATAAAGTCCACTATTAGTAGATTATATACGATGGATAAAGTCTGTGGTTTTTAAAGCAGAGGCAGGGTTGCACTCAATGATACAAAGACTCTTGTTCCATATAGTGTGGCAAGACGATGTAATGATGGATGTAATTCCTCCAACACCCAGTGACATGCATGCAGTTTGTGAAATCCTCCACCTGAAAAACAAAGCCTCTTACCGGACGGTAAGAACTCAAAGCGGATGGCTTTAACCCAGCCTCGGCCTTTAATTTCTCCAGGGATCACAGATCAGGAGTCCGCAGTGTCACAATCAAAAGATCACAGTCGCTTTGCAAGTGGGGCCATCTTGTTCATATCCTTCTTTACATACACAATCCTCCACTGATGTGCTTCCAGGTGGTGATGTGTGATTTGGATCAGGACACGAAATGCAGGTGCTCACTCCACCAGGTGAACCCTCGGGTTTGTAGGTTCCAGATGGACAAGCTTCTTGAGGCTTTTACCAAGCTGTTATAGCTGCAAAGGGTGGGTGAAATCAATATTGAACTCTATACACTCAGACTGGGATGCCATTAAAGTTCATGCGGACCAGTTTCAGCAGACATGTTCGGTCGTCTGTGCGAGGCCTAAGAGGGATGAGACAAACCATTTCCAACTGACAGGAGGTGCTTACAATGATCAACATTTATTTATTCATGTTAAACCTTTATCCCAAAGGGAAGAAAACTGTTTACTGTAACTGATTTTTAAAGTGTTACTGTAGGTGGAGTTCAGCTTCATTTTTGTAGTGTATCTAAATCTCCAAGTGCATTCCCCTCCCCCGAAACTGATAATGCCGCTTTCCAAAGATGTCTCTGTGCTCTTTTATTCAGAGTGTAGGCAATAACACAGAAGCTGTGTTACTGGCCAGATCACCAGATGAGAACAGAAGGTAAAAAAAAGACATGGGCTATCTCCGTACCTTAGGCACAATAGACATAACTAGGTAAAGGTATTTTTATTAATACAAGAAAATATAAAATCGGACTATAAGGATACAGTCAAAAGGACACAATGGTTAAAATTCAAGGATTGTGATGGAATACAGTCAAACTATTACATTGGTTCCACTAATACTTAGTTCACTCCGTTGGGGAGTCAAAGGATTTAGTGGTACAGAGATTTCTCCTGTTTCCGCGTTAATTGTCAGAAGTCGGAAATGCTGAGTGTATCTATGCCAAGCTCAATGACTAATCTTCTCCGAACCTATTTTCCTTTCAAATTGGCTACATCTCACATAAAATACTTGTGTATTTCTTTGCCAAGGACAATATCTTCTTTCTCAATTTTCCTCTTTTATTGGGTTTTATGTGTTGACCCGTTGGTATCACACACCTGACAAAATTCATAGAATGTTCACCCAATGCTCGGATCTCTGTTGGAGGTACGGGGAGGAGTCTAGTTCTCTTCTCCACATTTTCTGGTCCTGCCGCTTAATCCAGCCTTACTGGATAGAGGTCCATAGAATAATCCAGAAATTCACAGATTGTGAGCTACCAAAGGACTCAGAGCTCTTCCTTCTACACCATTACCAGTTCTTGAGTAAGACCTCCATTCTTCCCCTCTTGATTACAGCGGCAAAGAGCTGTATTCCATTGTTCTGGAAGCAAACGCAGGCACCATCATTAAAAAAAATAGTTGAAATCAATGAGATGGAGGACGTGATGTAGAAGGACCATCAGGAAAAATTCCTTAAAAGGTGGTTTTGTTGGCATGAATTTGTCTATTCTAAGGAATACAAAGCTTTGTTCACTTAAACCCCATTACCTGGCATGCACTATGGTGGGACCTCTTTTTCTTTGTGTTACCTTGTAGTTTTTTGGATTTTTACTTGTAAAATTCAACACGGTGTACAGAGAATTCTTAGTACCCAGGGTTGTATATCTATATAGTGTCTCACTCATTGATCTGCATCCAATAAATGTACTGGTTTGTTATGTTGACCTTTGCATGTATATATACCATGGTCGTTATATTCATGTTGAGATGTCTGTACTATCCGTGTGTTCCTTAAAAATAAAGTATTAAAGAAAAAAAAAGGATTTAGTGAGTCCTCAAATGGACGTAGACTAATCTTACACAAAGTAAGCTTACAGACTTCAAGATCATTCAGATTTATAGGAGAAGGGTATAAATAACTGAAACATAATGTGTAAAATGAAAAAAAGATTTTACATTTTTACCATTTATTCTCTTTAAATCAAGGGCAAAGTTGGCCACACTAATAGGAACATCAATAAAGACAACTACTTTAAAGATCAAGTATTAAAATATATTGTCAAGATTTAGCAGATAACTCTTCCTAAAGACCCCTTGTAATGCCTTTGTTGCTGTGATGTTTCTATAATTTTCTCATCATCATCTACTTGTGACTCTCTCCCTCAATGGGTTCATATATGCCTTCTAATAGCTCGCAGAGCCCTCATGCAGACCTGGATTCACCCCACCCCCTCAAATTGTTTCTGTGAAACTTGCGCTTCAAAACCCTATTCCTCATGGAAAAGCTGGACACTGTCACCCAACACTCTAAGTCCGTGAAACATTTTATTGCCAGATGACACCGCTTCATGGAACATTCCTTCTCACCAGAAGTGATTTCTCTTCACATGACACCCTTCCGACATACAGACTGGTATCTACGTGGAAGAGATCGGCTCAGATTATTCCATACTCAACCATACATACTGATTCGGTAACCTTTTGCTATTTAATTTAAACTACATAACCTCTGAAAAAGACCCGATTAAGGGTTGAAACGCGTTAGAAACTGCCTTATGCTTGCACCTACCCAAGCCAAGCTGTATGACACTTGTTTTTGCTGTACTGTTATCTCTATGTATGGAATTTTAATCATTTTTTGTAACATTGTAACTCATGTCTTAAATACTACTTTATCCCTTTTGGTACGTGTTATTGCACAATAAATACCCTCTTTTTTACATACTGCCTACAATTTATTAATTGAGCTGCCAAAAAAAACCACTGGGGAAAATACCCTTGATACAATTTTTCGGGGTGAGCAGCAATATCTCTCTACAGATATGTGTTTTCTTTTTCTACGTGCAGACCTTGCCAACACACTGGGCAAACTTAGGATCCGAGATACCTCTGACTCCCAGACCCCTTTTATCCCTCCCCCAGTCATTCCATATCTTTTATGTGATCTTTTACTGCTATGTTTAACTTAAACTGTGCATTTGTCAACCTTAAAAGTCTCTCTTTCCATATCCAGTTAGAATGTCTACCCGCTTCCACTCCTCAGGTCACTTCTTTGGTTGACCTCTTGGTTAAGTACTTACATTGGGCCATATACTTTGTTATTGGGTATCTTATGAATGTTTACTGACTTTAAGCCATGCCGTTGAGTCTGTTTACTACTGTTCTCTTTGTTCTGCTCTGTGAAGACTTTTTTTTGTGTTTTGATGCCTTCGCTGACATATGTCACTTATTTATGGTATTTTTCTTCTTTTACTTTTTATGAAAAACCTTAATATATATATATATGTATATATATATATATATATATATATATATATATATATATATATATATATATATATATATATATATATATATATATATATATATAATAAAAAGACAGCAAAGTGGTTGATTGCCCAAAGAGCAAGCATTAAAGAAGATCTATTATTATCTTATTTTACAGTTCTGTCCCCTAATGGGACAAAGTACATGTAGCAATTTGTCCTATGTTTCTAAGTGCTTTCTCACCATAGTTATGATGTCCATAGCTGATCTGACAACATCTTAGAAGGAGATGGCTTATTTATGATTTGCGAAAGCATGTCTTGACTGTGAACACTTTCCACAGACAAGCAAAGAGGAATGATGAGCCTGATAATTTTGCCTTCCTACCACATTAATCTTGCCTCTGCTTGTGTGCACAAAGCTGCTGGCCATGGCAGGAGGGAACGGGAGAAGGTCAGACCCCATAACTATGGCTAGAAAGAAACATGGGATAGTGCAGTATTCTAACAAAAAAAATAATAATAATATGATAGATTTTCTTAAGGCCGCATACATGCGATCGGTCAAAACCGATGAAAACGGACTGAAGAACCTTTTCATCGGTCCAAACCGATCGTGTGTGGGCCCCATCGGTCAGTTAACCTTCGGTCAAAAAAATGAGAACTTGCTTTAAAATGTAACTGATGGACTGATAACCGATAAGTCAAAACCGATCGTTAGTATGCAAAACCATCGGTTAAAAACCCGCGCATGCTCACAATAAAGTCGACTCATGCTTGGAAGCATTGAACTCTGTTTTTTTCAGCACATCGTTGTGTTTTACGTCACCGCGTTCTGACACGATTGTTTTTTTAACTGATGGTGTGTAGGCACATCAGACCATCAGTCAGCTTCATTGGTTAACCGATGAGAACGATCCTTTGGACTGTTCTCATCGGATGGACCGATCGTGTGTACACAGCCTTAAAGTATTGTTTTCTAACTGACCCTAGTCTTTCCTTAGAAAGTCTATCAGCTTTCTCTATAGACTGACACTTCTGTTGTTCTGTTCATTCCCCCTTATATAGTGAGAGGGTTGGAACATAACAATGCTCCATTATTGGAATATTCAAGCCAACTGACCAAAGATCAACAGTCCTTACAGTGCATTATGGTTGCAAAAAAATTTGGCTTGGTGAAATTCAACATAAATTAGTTGGTATTTCAAATCTTTAACCTTCAGGATTTGCCTTAGGCCTTGTACACACGATAGGTTAACCAGAGGACAACGGTCTGAAGGTCCGTTGTCCTAGGTTAACCTATGAAGCTGACTGATGGTCCGTCGTGTGTACACACCATCAGTTAAAAAAAACGATCGTGTCAGAACGTGGTGACGTAAAACACAACGACGTGCTGAAAAAAATTAAGTTCAATGCTTCCAACCATGCGTCGACTTGATTTTGAGCATGCGCAGGTTTTTAACTAATGCTTTTGCATACTAACGATTAGTTTTGACCTATCGGTTACCAGTCCATAAGTAAAATTTTAAAGCAAGTTCTCATTTTTTTAACCTAAGGTTAAATAACCTATGGGGCCTACACACGATCGTTTTGGACTGATGAAAACGGTCCTTCAGACCGTTGTCCTCTGGCTATCCTAACGTGTGTACGAGGCCTTAAACTCATGGTAGTGCAGCACCTAAACCTCATCACTAGTGGTTGGTCGAGGCACAAAAAGATTCCCAGTTCTATCTTTGCAGCAGGTTCTTGGTAACTATTGTTTCCCCCTTGAAAGATACCTCAGCTACTTAAAGTCAGAAAACAAACAGCTTTTAGTATTAACAGCCCAAAGCCTTTGAACTTCTATCTGTGTACCTTTTTCCATTAAGAATATCAGTTCTTGTACCTTTCCTCACTTTATAATTCAAACAAGGTCATGAATTGTTTATTTGTAGTTTACAATTTTCCTCTAAAACACATATTGCAATGGGCTAGAGAAAAATAAATTCACAGATAAAAAATATGTTTCCCTACTTGCCCTGTTAGGTAAGATGAACAATATCCTGGTAATATGCAAAACCTGGAGCAGCTCTGCATTAAAACCAATCAGTTTCCCAGTTTCTTTGTCAAAGCTTAATTAAGCAAGCTGACGTTAGAAGCAGATTGGGTACCATGCACATCTGTACAAGATTTTGCACTCTCTAATTTTAGTAAAGCAACCCCATAGTTTTATATAAGAGTAGTATTTTTTACTCTCAGTTAGCTAAGTTGTGAAATAATTTGTGTTCTAAAAATGTATCAGTTTACTGGGATTTATATAGCTATCTATGGATGCAACCCTTGCCAAACGGAAAGAAAATTCAGCTTGTTCTGATACACATGGAACATTTATTTGCCTTTGTCTGTATGGATCAATTCTGTTTACTTTCTGGAGCTTCTTGAAGGGACAATGATTGAGCTACTTGTGTTGCACTAAGGATTATGGGAACTCTTTAAACTAGTTGTTGAGAAGTGCAAGGGTTAAGTACTTGTCACTAGCTTTAACATGGCATTTGGACTTAACCTAATGAGATGCACAATCCACCTCAGAGGCTTTTAGTTGACTTCGGTACTCAAGATAAGCGAATATTTTAATGCTGACACAGGAGGGATGGCAATTCTATTACGCCTGGGGACATTCTGTCCATATATATTGTAGCACAACAGTAATAATCAAGGGATTATGACAGCATTCACCATTTCTACACAATGATATATAACCAATGAGGTGACCAAGGAAATATGCCTTGCATTCTGAAGGCTCGGAGACTAGGCTGCCTGAATAGCTCTGACTTATGAAATGGATTCTTGGCCTTAAAAGGCTTTTTTATTGTTAATGAAAAGGGGCAGCAGGATATGATATGCAGAATCTTTCCTGTGTCAAGATGGATAAAGACATCTCCCATAATGTGGCTATAGAATTATACATTAATTCACGCTGGTTCGAGGACAGAGGGTTTCAAAAATCGAATAAGTTGAGGAACACAGTCTAAGAGATGGCTTTTAATAAGAAGCCTTGTGAATATTGTGTAATGTAGTAAATTTACATAGCAATACAATGAACAAGTAAAGTGTTTAACCAAATAAACTCAATTCTTTATAGATGGCGTGCTAAAACTCCCGACACATTGGTAATTTGGCGACAACTACAAGTTTTGTAATGTTAAATGACAAAATCACAAATAGCAGCAAACACAAACAATTGAAGGGAAAGAAGAAAATGTTTATCCAAGCATACAAACATTGTATTCCTTTCCAAACCCCAATTTACTAGAGGTTTCACTATTGAAGGTATCCTACAGCTATATAAAACTTGCCAGTTCATTTGATTTGTTTTTTTTCCCTCATGTAAACCTATGAGATTGAAAAAAAGCACAATGTCAGGATGCTGAAATCCAGTAAACAGAACGTGATTTTAGTTTTACTGTAGAGAATTTTTTTTTTATTATTCCTACATCTGAAAGACACTATGATAGACAGATTCATTTAACATTTAAGACTTTTTAAAATAACACTTGACTATATATTATAAATAACACTTTTCGATGTAGGTGGGTGATGGCGTAGATCCCTCTACTTGGTATGTGAAATGTAATCTCAATATTTTTCTAATTTGGAGACATTAGTTATAACAGAAAAAACCTTAAGAAAGGTTTTGAACGTCTCTTCTGCCACAAAACTCTTCTCCTTGTAAATTTGTTCACTGCCTGTGGTGCATGTATGTTGCAGTTTTCTCTCTCGGTCCATTCATGAGAATGAAGCAGGGTGACAGTATAATGTAACTCCACCAAACATGAGTCTGAGTTAAATCATCAGCGACCACCCAAAGGCCACTGCTCTTCATGCTACTATTCCACTTAAACACTGTGCAAAATGCAAACCTCACAAATTAAATTTTCAGACTTTTCATAATAGTATGAAGGAAGCTAGCTATAGGCACGCTTTGCAATTTATGTGCAGCAAATATCTGCTAAAGTTATCCATGATTCAAAATAATTTAAAAAATAACAGAACATTTAAACCCACTCTCATTGAAAATGGACACATTTGCAAATATTTAAACAGAGGACAGAGCATGTTCTATTTATACACCCCCTGAAGACGTAATTAACGAAACGTACGTCGAGGCGGTAAATGGTCACGCTGTCTTATGCCATATCCAGTTCTCTGGCTGTCACCTGTGGACGATGGAGAGCATGCCATCCACGGAGGTGGACGGAAACTTGATCCAGCTGATCCATTGTGACAAGCCAGCAGTCCCAGTGCCGGGTAGGCACCCACAAATGTAAGAAGCCATTTGGCTATATCTTTTTAAACACATATTTTAATAAAAAGTATTATGCTATGGATGTCCTATATTTTTTGCATATTTCCCATCTGCAACTCTGAGGAGGAGGGTACAGTACATATCTCCAAGCTATACATTTATGTGAGCAGGCACTGTCCTGTCAAGATGACATTTGACTTTCTAACCAGAGAAGTCAAATACATCTGGTAAGCAGATCTTATCATCGTTCACTTTGAGTGTTGAATATCTGGTGAAGGACTAATCTCATCATTTGTTTTAATCACAACACCTTGCAATCAATATTCTGTCACTGGACTTTTTTTTGCAAAACCTTTTTTTCGTTTGGGACTATGTTTTTTTAATATTTACACATGTCCTTTCAAACAGGACTTTTTTATCTGAGATTTATTGATTCAAATGTCAATGTGTTCACAATATATTCAAGCACTATTTCACTATTAATGAAAATAATTCATGGACAGCCACACACCAAAATGAACCTAAAAAGGTAGCCTTTATTGGTTTAAAAAGGATAAAAAGCACTACAAAACACAGCACAGCAAGCAGTGGTGTAAAAACTGACGCGTTTCGCACAATCAGTGCTTAGTCAATGCTATGACTAAGCACTGATTGTTTGTGCGAAACGCGTCAGTTTTTTTTACCCCACTGCTTGCTGTGCTTTGTAGTGCTTTTTATCCTTTTTACACCAATAAAGGCTACCTTTTTAGGTTCATTTTGGTGTGCGGCTGTCCATGAATTTGTTTCATTGATTTTTTTCCTTGTGCATTGCCAGCAGCCACGGTCTTTGAGGAGGACATTGATTGCTTATTGCATTTGCCTGGAGCGGCGGTCTCTTTTTCACTATTTCACTATTATATGGTGTAGTAGAGATGCACAACAGTTTCTACACAGCGCCCCCTATATTCACTATAATTGCCATTAGAAGTTTATAACACTTTTTTTAAGGGGAGCAGACATTTTTTAATTGTAATTTTTTAAACATTCATACATTTAGATTTGGCGCGGGGTCATTTTGCATTCATTCATGTTCTATTTATTGTTGTGTATTTGCTAAAGGAGTAGATCGCTTTCAGTTCACAAAGTTAGGGATTAACTTCCTTGTTTAGGAAAAGATACAATCACTTCAATCAGCAAATCATATGCAATAATGTTTAAATCTCATTTTACATGAGTAGGGATTTTCAAAGGGAACACGACTTCACCATTCACTAAATGAACACTCACAATGCTAAAGCTGGATTGAATTGTATTCGGTTCAGCAGGGACCAGCCGAGAATCGAACCATCCATGTGCAGGCTGATCGTACCCAAGTCGAGCCATCAACTGGGCAACCAGCAAGTTGGATTTCCACAGTAAAGCCCCATACACACTATCAGTTTTCCTGCAGGTTTTTCTGTTCAGGTTTACCAAAACCATCTAATATGAGGTCAAACCTTAACAGTTTCAATTTGTATAAAATCAGGCAGGCCCTTGCACTACATGGTTTTGGTAAACCTGAAGAGAAAAACCTGCAGGAAAAATGATAGTGTGTATGGGGCTTTAGGATTTCCACAAATAATGGTTAATTTACTAAAGCATGATCACTTTCAATATGAATGTTCACTTAGTAATCTTACATGGAAGAATATGAGAATACAAATAGGGTTTTTGTTTATACATTTATTTTACTTATTACAGGTACTCGCCAGCATGCACCGATCAGTGAAGCCACGCAGGGGGTGGTGCCACCAGGTGACGTCGCTAGGTGGCTCTGCCCCTTACCTATTTAAGAACTGTGAGATGACAGGCAGTCGACGGTTAGACTTCGTCACAGGCGAAGCTTCTTTTTTTTTCCTTTTTCCAGGCCTGGCTGTGTGGCGGGCGTTGTGATTGCCAAATCCGATGGAGCTACCTCGGGGGACATTGTTGTTGTTTTTTTACTAAAGGAAAAACTGTGTGTGTGTTTCTATTTCTATGTTTTTGCCACAGGTTTTTGGAAAATGCGGAGTGAAAACGTATTTGGTTTTACACAAAGTTGTCAACACAAAACACACTGTGACTAGTGTGGCAAGGATCAGGGACACAGTAAGGCCCCTTTCACATGACCGAGTTGGTCCAGATTTCTGTGGCAAGAATCTGCAGGTTCTTACCATAGGAATCCAGCGGCCTTATAAACCCACAATGTAAAGAGGGCCTAGCTGGTGCGGGGTGGTGATCGGGGACACTGAGTGGGTAGCGCTGATTAGGGATTTTTTTCCTTACAATTTTTTTTTTTTTACAATTTTCTTTTTTTGTTTCATACTGTGTCTTTTGTTTCATAGTGTCTCTGTACTACTCAACAAAGGTAATCAGAATTTTGTTTTTGTACACTGTGATTGCTTGTGTAGCAGCTGCTGATGCCCCCTGATAAAGTCTGGAAGACCCTCAAACCACTCTGATGGCAGGAGATTCAGAAGACTTTTACTCTTCTGAGAAGAGTGAGCCAGATCCACAAGAAGAAGAGGTTGCTGTACATGAAGAACAGGCGAGTGTGCCTACAACACTTATGCCCAGAGAGAAGAGAGAGAGAAGATTAATTTGTCTACCAAGAGACTGACTTCTGATGCTCTGGGTGAAAATTCTAAAGAAGTCATTCTCACCTATCAAAGGACTCTTGACACGCCCAATCTCCCTACTACAAATTTGGTGGAGGGTGACCCCAACTCACCCCCTGGCATATCTAGATGGGCCATGCCAATAAAGGTGGCTTGTAGGCAGGACAACCTTTCCTCCTATAATAAGTGGTGGGAGATTCCGCTGTCAGATTCCTATGTGTATGCAAACTGTTTATTTTCCTATTCGCATTAACTTGTTTTGCCTCCTGTTGTATCTTAAAAAAGCATGTAACAGGTTATGGACTTTTTACCTCCTTTGGAGGTTCCAAAGGTTCTTTGGTAGGGGGAGTGTGTAGCCAGTGCCAATGTCCCCCCTGCTCAGCTAGCTAAAGTGCTGCTGCTGCTGCCGGACACAGGCAGCGGCGTTAAAACACAGCAGCAGCTGTGGGGGTTTTCTCCCTCTCCCCCTCACCTTGTCACAGGAGAGCGGGGTGCATCAGTCAGCCACCCGCTCTGTTCTCATGCTGATTGATTGAAGCAGGAGACCAATCAGGAAAAGCTGAAGGAGCAGAGGATCTTGGGATGTGCAATCCCAAAGACAGACAGTCCCAGGTTGATTCTCTGGGGGGAAAATACAGTCCTCAGCATGCCCAGGGAGGAGCTGGAGTTAAGGCAGAGGGGAGAAGTTACCCAGGCAGCCAGGAGGAAGTGGACCATGAGGCAGAGGGGTCCATGAGGTGGCCAGGGAAGAGAGCTGAGTAAGACTTGCTGCAGGAGAAGGCAATCTTGCCTTCTAGTGATCTGTTTAGCCAGCTGTTTCATCCTTAAATGCAGGTCATCAGTTGGGGACCTTTTGTCAGCCACAAGGACACCTGGGTCATCTCCAGGCACATCTGTACAGACTTGGCTGGGTCATCAGGTCTTCAGTCTGGCACCCTTTAACAGCCTGTTCCAGAACACTGCATACAGGCACTTTTACTTCACCCTTCATATGAGCCTTTAGAGGAGACACCATATACCAAATGTCCCCTTTTGCTGAGTGTCATTGCATAGAGGTTTCTTTGGGCCTTTTGAGCTAGCTGAACTCACCAGACATCTCCACTATAAGGACTCCTATATATATTCTTCTACAATGCCAAGGACTCAGTGAACAACACTGGTACATATAATAATGGGGGACTCTGACCTTTAAAGTGTAAAGTCAATGTTGCATATTGTATATTTTACTGTACATTTGTGTTCTAGATCTGTGATCTCAAGACTTTAGGGAGATAGATTGACCTGTAATCATTCATCTTTATTGCCCTTCATACCTGAGCACGTAGGTCATATTTAAGGGCTGTGAATTGGTTGAAACTGTGCTCTAGCTACTTTCCATGTACCATAGGTAACTACCTATTAAAAGTTATTACTGTTTGTTTGCTGCAAAAGTCTTTCAGTAAAATACTTTTGCTTTACTATATATCGGTGTCCTTTAACTACTGTGTATGCAATAACATTTGTTTAACAGGTGTGCCAGAGGGGCTGAGACTGTTCTTGGGGTTGAGAGGGAACACATAAACATTCTCAAGCAGCTCTTTCAGTGGTGGCGCTAAACTTGTTACAATGATAATCACTGTAACATCAATAATTTTAACTGTCATGAATTGCTATCTTTCATGACTTGTTTTACTCTTGTTTACCATTGTGATGCTGTGATTGGTCACAGCTATCACAGAGTACAGTGACTTCTGTGATTGGCCCTTACACCATGTGATCACCATGACCAACCACAGCATCACAATAGTAAAAACAGGCATACCCCATTTTTAAGTACACAATGTGGTTTATTTACTATCGCTGGAATGTGCAAAATCAGGCTCACTTCTGCATTGAAACCAATGAGCTTCCAGGTTTTATTACCAGGCTTAATTGAACACGCTGGGGTTAGAAGCTCAATGGTTTCTATGCAGAAGTGAGCCTGATTTTGCACTCTCCAGCAATAGTACAGTAAATAAACCCCATTGTATACCTAGAAGTGGGGTATGCCTGTAATGTATCATGAATCGCTACTATTCATGATACCTTTCATTACTTGGTGAGGATGTAGTCAGTGGGGTTGGTCACAGCGATCACATGGTAGCTGGGATGATCACAGCATCCTGGTACCAATCGCTCAGTTCTGCTAAGTCCTGCGGACACAGTGATTGTAGATCTTATTGCTCCGAGCCCCAGGGGGCATGAGCAAGGCGCAATGCCCGAGAGGACAATATGTGACGTCTACCTAGGATAGGAAGGCTCCCACCCAGCCATCATTTTTTTATAGACTGGGTGGAAAGTGGTTTATATTCTGTAATATGAAAACAATATGTAGGACAATCATAGAAAATGTATTGAACAGTTATATATTTATCATAATGAGGAAAATTTTACAAACAATATATGTGATATTAAACACAATTCACCTTTTTACAGCCTGACTTACCTATCCCCACATTGTACACATAATGGACCTAATACACAAATAAGATGCAATATAGCACATTGAAAATAATAAACTAGTAACCTGGGGTAGTAAAAGGGTCCAATTAGCTCCAAACCAATTACTAGACATGAATTAGTTTAGGCAACTAAGAAATTTGTGCAACCATCATTGGGTGAATGATGAAAATATATCAAGATATATAGATAAATAGATAGATTAAAAAAAAAACAGGTAGCATAATTCATGGAAGGAACAAGGTTAACCAAGTCAGCCCTTGTCTGACAGTATCTTACAAAATAAATACAAATGTATCAACTAAACAATAAAAACGGACGGACATGAAAATAGCTGCATACAGGAACAGTGAGGCCCCATACACACGAGAGGATTTATCCGCAGATACGGTCCAGCGGACCATATCCGCGGATAAATCCTCTCGAGGATTTCAGAGGATTTCTATGCGATGGCGTGTACACACCATCGCATTGAAATCCGCGCTGAAATCCTCTGCCGATGACGTGTCGCGCCGTCGCCGCTATTATGACGCGGCGACGGGCGCGACGCTGTCATATAAGGAATTCCACGCATGCGTCAAATCATTACGACGCGTGCGGGGAATCCCTTTAGACGGATGGATCCGGTAAGTCTGTACAGACGAGCGGATCCATCCGTTGGAATGGATTCCAGCAGATGGATTTGTTGTGCATGTCAGCAAATATCCATCTGCTGGAAATCCATCCCAGGGGAGATTTCTCTGCGGATAAATATCCGTTGGCGTGTACACACCATAGGATCTATCCGCAGAAACCCATTTGATGGGATTTATCTGCGGATAGATTCTATGGTGTGTATGGGGCCTGAGATGCACTGAGGAGGGTGGTGTCAAATACTTTATTTTATATGTACAGGAATTTAAAAAGACCTGTATCCCTTCACACTCATTTTGCATGTTGAATATTGTTCACAGTCTATGGTCGTTTATGTTAATGATGATTGTTTGACTGGTATCTTTTTTGACTTGTTGAGTAGCAATAAATAAGAAATAAACAACTATATTGCAATAAATATATACAAAGATCGGGATCATACATATGTCACATAAAATTTGAGAAGAGTGAAGAGCTGTAAAATAAATTAGTATGTAGTCACTATAATGTATCACTAGACAAAATGGGGTTGATTTAAGTTGGGTTCACATATATTCAGGTCCGGTTTTGGTGTAGAGTCTGGTGCAATTTCCATTCAGTGGTTCAGGTGCGATTCATGTGCAAATTTAACACTGAAATCACACCTGAACCGCACAGGCCCCTTTTAAACTTTGCACTGCAACCGACCCACATATATGTGAACCGGCACCATTGAAAGCCAGTCTGGTTCACATGTTACTGGAATGGGATGTGGTTCAAAGCGGATTCACATATATATGAACTGAGCCTTACTAAAAAATGGCGCAGCTGTCCTTCTACACAGACCTTTATGGGGCGAGGGATGATTACTCAGATTCTGATCTTGAGAATTACCTCTCTGGTATTGACTTACCCTCCCTGTCTGAGGGGGCCAGACAACAGTTAGAAACACCTCTAACTTTGGAGGAGCTACAGAAGGCAGCATGCCTGCTCTATGCTCTCGCCATAGAACCTCTGGTGGAACTGGTGAGGGCCAGCCCGGGGATTACGGGTTTGAGATTTGGTGATCTTCACGAGAAGATTATGTTGTATGCTGACAACATGATGCTTTTCCTGGGGGTACACCACTGCCTCTTTAGCCGAAGTGACAGCCGTAACCTCCAGTTTTGGACACTACTCAGGTCTGACCATAAACTGGTCTAAATAGGCCTTAATGGTGCTTGACCGGGATCGAGAGGTGGATCTGCCTGATTCTTGTCCAATCCCAGTAGTGACCTCTTTTAAATACCTAGGAATACAAATATCACCTAGACCCACATTAAATGTGTACTCCCTACTATCCCGATTTCGGGACAAAATTATAATAAATGGAATAATCTTAAACTATCGCTGGTCGGTAGAGCCAACTTAATAAAATAGATATTGATGCCACAGCTGCTAAATTTTCTTCACAACTCCCCGGTAGTAATTCACTTGAAAATGTTCAATGTGGTTAACACCCTCTTTAGACGCCTACTGTGGCCCCCCCAGAATTAAACTAGAACAGTTGCAATACCCCAAGTACAGTGGAGGACTGTCAGTGCCCAATCCTTGGCTGTACAGCCCAGCTTCAGCATCAGACTGGGTCCATGGCCCATGATCCGGTGGGCTCATCAGCAAGATTGATGCTGATCGGCTCTGGAGCGGAGACGGTTTTGATGGGTCTGGAAGCACATATGTTCCATAAATCGAATAAACAGACGCCCCCTCTTACTCTAATCCAGAAAATATTGAACAGGCAGATGAAGGAAGTGCTGACTACAACAGGGACCCAAGTGGCGTTCCTTCGGTGAAACTTTGCTGTCACACATATTTCAGGATGGCAAACTGCTGCCTTTCCCTGAGTTGCAAAATAGGTTTAATTTGCCCTTCACCATGTACTACTCCTATCTCTAGCTCAGGCACACTGTGGGCGCGCAGAGGGATGCTAACCACTGGGTTATGTCCAATACCCCCAATTTCATTCTTTTACAAACAAGTACTGAAACTAAAGGGATCATCTCACATTGTTACCAAATGTTACTGACACACCATTTAGTAGCTCACCCCACTAAGGCAACGTTCCTATGGGAAAGAGACATAGGCCCACTCATGGGAGAACAATGGGAGGAAGTCCTGCAATCTATTACTACCTACTCTCTTAACGTTGCCCAAAAAGTCTCCCAATTATACATTGTATTTCGGTTGCACT
This sequence comes from Rana temporaria, assembly GCF_905171775.1. Classification (NCBI taxonomy): domain Eukaryota; kingdom Metazoa; phylum Chordata; class Amphibia; order Anura; family Ranidae; genus Rana; species Rana temporaria. The sequence continues at coordinate 98,372,980 of NC_053496.1, forward strand.
ACACCCCGCTTAGACTACATAAGATGGGTAGGCGGCCAGACCCCCTGTGTGGCAGGTGTGGGCAACACCAGGGGGATCTCATCCATCTGCTCTGGAGATACCCAAAGCTCCACCGGTACTGGAGTGTGGTACTTGGGACGCTTAAACAAGTGTTCCAAACGACGTCCCCTTAGACCCAAATTAACTGTATCTTAGGAGTTCCGGAAGAAGTTATCCCAGGGGAGATGGTTAGAATAGCATTCTCTAGGGCACCGTTTCAAGCCTGTAAACTCATCCAGATGGGAGTAGTCTCATGGATAACACACATGGGGAACACCTTGGTCATGGAAATATACATCTATTAACACAGGGGAAGCCCAGGTAGATTCGAAAAAAATATGGTCACCATGGCTAGATAACCCTGGGTTAAGTCCCAGGGAACTGGTGATGTCCAGAATCTTGTAATGCCCTAAGGGAGTACCCTAATGAGCTAGGGTTGCCTCAACACCAGATGTAATGTATAAGTATATGTGCTTCAGCATATTGTGGACTTGAAGGTCATGATGATAGGATTAATGTTAAGGGTGCTAAGATAACCATGAAATGTATCAATAGATGTAAACAAATGCATTAGTTGTACATTGAAAACTGTCTAAACTTGTTCAATAAACACCTTGTTGAAAAAAAAATAGACAATTGCATCCTTAAAGGGGTTGTAAAGGTTAATTTTTTTTTCTAAATAGGTTCCTTTAAGCTAGTGCATTGTTGGTTCACTAACCCTTTCCTTCGATTTCCCTTCTAAATGTTTTTTTTTCTTTGTTTTTTCATTTAGAAGGGAAATCGAAGGAAAAGGTAAGTAAACCAACAATGCACTAGCTTAAAGGAACCTATTTAGAAAAAAAAAAAAAAAAAACCTTTACAACCCCTTTAAACTCCAAAGTAAACTACTGACTCAAATCTATTTTGACAATTGAGCAAATATTGTGTCAGTGTCCCAATTTTCGCAGAAAAAACAAAAAGGTGAAGACCCTCTGGTGTACTCATACCTACAGTAGTTGGCATAAGTAACTCAAGATACATTTCTAAGTTAGTTCTCATTCACAGTGGCTTTTCGTTTTTTTAAACATAGGAGAATGTAATGCTTTCCAGATATCTTTTGTCCTGGGTTTAAAACAGGTTAAGACTGGGGATGAGCCGAACACCCCCCCAGCAGAACATGCGAACAGGCAAAAAATTTGTTCGAACACGGGAACACCGTTAAAGTCTATGGGAAACGAACGTGATAAATCAAAAGTGCTAATTTTAAAGGTTAATATGCAAGTTATTGTCATAAAAAGTGTTTGGGGACCTGGGTCCTGCCCCAGGGGACATGTATCAATGCAAAAAATGTTTTAAAAACTGCAGTTTTTTTCGGGAGCAGTGATTTTAATAATGCTTAAAGTGAAACCATAAAAGTGAAAATATTCCTTTAAATTTCGTAATTGGGCGGTGTCTATAGTATGCCTGTAAAGTGGTGTATTTTTCCTGTGTTTAGAACAGTCTGTGTGCAAAATTAAATTTCTAAAGGAAAAAAGGTAATTTAAAACTACTCGCGGCTTTAATGAATTGTCTGGTTCCGGGATTACAGATAAAAGTCATAGAAAAACTCTGGGTCTGGTATGAATATTAATGGGTATGAATATTAATGGGAACCCCGAACCAAAATTTAAAAAATAAATTGCGTGGGGGTCCCCCCAGATTCCATACCAGGTCCTTCAGGTCTGGTGTGGATATTGAGGGGAACCCTGCACCATACATGTCCCCTGGGGCAGGACCCAGGTCCCCAAACACTTTTTATGACAATGACTTTCATATTAACCTTTAAAATTAGCACTTTTGATTTCTCCCGTAGACTTTTAAAGGGTGTTCTGCGGCTTTCGAATTTTCCGCGAACACCCCAATTGTTCGCTATTCAACTTACGTTTGACTCAAACATCGGGCTCATCCCTAGTCAAGATGCATTTAGACGCATTCTGGATGCACAAAAATTATATTTTCTTCAAATGCCGCTATATTGCTCAGTGTAAATGACACCAAATCATTCCAGCATATATATGCATTTAGAAATGTCCTTTAAGCAAAGAAATGCAGGTTTGACAGTGTCTGTGTGATTGAGACCTAGACATGTGCACACTGAAATATCTCGTTTAGGAATTTCATTTTTCTCCAAAAAATAAATTTATTTAGTTACTCCCAAAATTAGTTTTTATTTATTTTGTTTAGTTAAAAAAATGCTTTTGTAAGAAAATCTGAATTAATTAAGGTCGAATCTGTCATTGAAGGCTTATGGTGTCTGTACGACGCCGCGATCGTATATTTCCGGTCGAATGTTCCGCCTACAAGCTATAGAAGAATTCCAATGTTGTATGACACTAGTAATAATTATATTTATAAATTATTATTACTAGTCAACCAACATTCAAATTCTTCTATAGCCTATGGGCCGTGAGCATTTTACAGGAAATGTACGATTGCGGCGTCGTACAGTTTAGCTGGGAACGGATTCGTCTGCCAGACGAATCCTAATATGGGGAAACGCCTGGGGTGGAGCCACAAGTCCTTGACGTCATTACATTCCAGCTAGCTGGTGAGAACCACGACTGGGTTTGAAAACTGTCTGTTTTTATGGATGTTAGTATGTGATGAAGTTTGTGCAATAAATGAATTTTTAAGAAGACATACTGCACCATGAAGATTCTTTCTTCTTCCCTTTACTAATTAACGACCTTGGGATACCATCTCTGTTCTGATATTGGATGTAATGCAAGACAACACCATTTCATCTCATTGCTAATGAAGGATCAACAGAGTTGACAGTGTCAGAGATCAGGTGTGCACCGAGATTGCCTCTTGGAGTCTATGATCGATCCAAGTGGGTGGAGTACCACATATTGATTGACCATAGGCAGGTCAGCCTGGTTCAGAGCGCAATATCTCCTGGACCTGGTAAGCAGCCATTATCTTATCAATAGCTCGCTGGATATGATTTTTCTGACAGCATACCATCTACTCAACATATTTGATGCTGCATCTTCACATTAATTTTGTGGTTGTGTGGTGGATTCATCAAGTTTTGGACTTTTTATTTTCAGATTTACATATGGACTTTATTTAAAGTTAATCTAGGTGGTTTTATTTGCACGTGATTAGTGCTATTTCACATCTCTTTATCTGTGATTGGACATTGGATTAACTCCTTATATCACACATTTATACACATTCAATATATATTGTATATATATATATATATATATATATATATATATATATATATATATATATATATATATATTTTATTTGAGTAATTGGGTTGCGCACTTTTTGATGTTCCTTATCCACTGTTTTTGAGTCTTATTCAGGCTAATTCAATTGCAGCACCTAGTTTACGTATATAATCATTTATTTCAGGTGTAACCTGTTATCACTTGTTCATTCTTTCACACCTTTAGTTTATTTAGCACATTTATTGTATTTTAGAGATTTGGAGGGCAGCTGATTTTTTCCATTTACAGATTGCTATTGTCAGCGTCATGTCGAATCTCCTATCTATATCGAACTGTAGTAGCAACGAAAACGAAAATAAAGCATTTTTTTATGTCGGATCTTTCTGTTAAAACAAAAATGAAAATACCTGAAATTCGGACGAAAATGCATTCGGACGAAAACAAATGCACATGTCTATTGAGACCTATAACAGGTGATCTACGCAGAGCAGTGTGGCTTCAAAGATGCTTCCAGATACCTGTGATAAAAAATTTAACAATGTCATGAAATGTGAAAAATATTTTAAAGAAAATTACTCGTTTAACCCCTTTATGACTGCAATACAACCAAATGTAAAATGCCGTTGCAGCAAAACACTTGAAATGTGCAACTGTACGCTATTCTCCTCAATCTCAGACCCAATGTTAATCAGAAAGAAGTAAAGAATCAGCAAAGAGTAAAGAATCAAAATGAAGTTTCAAAGAATATACATTTGTAAAAGCAAAATCGACACATGACAAAGGCAGGGTTAAAAAAACACAATGTTGTTCAACTAAGGGGAAGAATGCTCAGACAATGTCTGCGGGAGGCATTAGGGATCAAAAACTTCTCTATGCATTACATAGACTCATGTCCACTTCCTTGTGATAATATCTAGGAAAATAAAAACTAATGTACCAATGAAACAATAAAACTATATGCATTAAAAAATGCTGTAAATACTGATGGAATAGTCTGATGAACTGTGCAACATGTTAGTTTTGAGGAGTGTACTTGAAGAGAACCTGCTTTATAGAGAAAAGAAATATGATGAACCAACACTGGAATGCGGTACACAACAGGACTTCACAGGGCACATACGGAATGCCATGTCTGCAACCCAGGAGCACGTAATTATTGCAGTTAAAGCCACTAAGCAAGTAACATAAGCCTGTCATGAGAGATATAAGAGGGTTGCCACAGCTGATCTCCATCTGGATATAGTAGTTGTCTGCTTGGGTTGCTGACCTACTGGGTTTGCTACTCTGAGTCACTGACCTGGAAGTAGTATACAGATCAGAAATTCCATATCTTCATGCTTGTTCTGAAATATTGACTTCAATTATTGAAGCTAAAGTTTCAGAATGATAGCCAGGTAACTAGTATTTTTTTTATAGGCGATCAGCCCCTTCAGATACTAATTACTTGCAAGTACTTCTTTCCTTGTCGAGTGGCAGCCAGGTGCACAGCTTTGACAATTTTTAATATCCCACTGTAGGAGTATGACGATTGTATACGTGCCACCTGGACATCTATCAGGCTCTAGGCTTCTGTCTAACTTGCCTTGTTGATGGTCTTGCTCTGATCAAGACATTCTCCACAATAGGATCTACATTGTCCCAAAATATGCAGTTGTATTCAGTAATAAACCACTTTAAGGACCAGGCCTTTATGATACTTTGTTTTGCTAGAAAATTACCTAGAACCCCAACCATTATATATTTTTTAGCAGAGACTACCTAGAGAATAAAATGGTGATTGTTGCAGGTTTTTAATCTCACACTGTAGTTGTGCAGCGGATTTTCCAGTGCCTACTGGGCAAATGCTGACACTCATATATGTAAAAACAGTGTGTTTTTTGCTAGAAAAATATTTAGGACCCCCCAGAGGCCTTAGAGAATAAACTAGCAATTGTCACATGGTTTTCACGCAGCGATTTTTCAAACACAATTGTTTTGGAAAAAATACACTTTGATGAGTTAAAAAAAATCAAAATCACTATATATAACACATTTTTTTGGTAAAAAACTTAAAGATGATGTTATGCCAAGTAAATAAATAACCAACATGTCATGCTTTAATTTTTTTTACAAGTTGCCAGTTTAGAGTTACAGAGGAGGTCTAGTGCTAGAATGATTGCTCTTGCTCGGACGTTTGTGGCAATACCTCATATGCGTGGTTTAAACACTGTTTACATATGTGGGCGTGACATACACAAGCGTTCATCACTGCACACGAGCATGGGGGGTGCTTTAATTGGTTTTTATTATTATTATTTATTATTTCCATTTTTTTTTCACACTGTCGCTTTTATTGCTATCACAAAACATGTAAACGACCCTTGTGATAGCAATACAGCAAGACCCAATATCTCTCCTCTACCTTTAAAAGCAAAAAAATAAAAAAATAAAAAATGTGATCCTTTGGTTTAAAAAAAAAAGCCTAAGTTCAAATAGTTTACTTCTGCCCTAGACCAGAAGTGACGTCATGATGTCTCTTTGGTCCTCCTAGATCACAGAGATGAGGAGAGTTGATCTTATCTCTTGTCATCTATGTGGCCAGCCATGTGAACTACCGGTTCTTTCCCGGGCTCGCCAGTGAGACTGGTAAGCCCGAGAAACACCAGTGAGAGGCGGGAGGTAGGGGGTGACCCCTCCTGCTGCTTCTAAAAGTGATCCAGCGGCTAACCAGCCACTCGGATCCCATTTTATGAAAAAGAGATTCACAGGTTGAAAAAAAAATAGTGGGGTTATGGCTGATAGCTTTAGCCGTAACCACCATAAACCACTTCAAAATCACAACATGTTGGTGGTGGCCCCATCAGCTCCACACACTTGCCTTCTGTTTTACTTCACCGCTTATCCTGTTTTCTGTCAGGGGAGAAGTAGTTCTGTGAAAGTTCTAAGTCAGGACTTGGAGAGTGTACAGGGCTGAGGAATCTCTTCCCACCCGCACATGACAGAACTGGGTTTTTGCTACTTACTAAGTAGGAATGAGCGAAAGTACCTGGGTGAACAATTTCATGAATATTGCTCAAATATTAACCACTTGACCTCTGTAAGGTTTCACCCACTTTATGACAAGACCATTTTTTTCTATTCAGCACTGTGCTAATTTAACTGGCAATTGCTCAGTCATGAAACACTGTAAACAAATGCAGTTTATATAATTTTTTTCCGCAGAAATACATATTTATTTTGGTAGTATTTGATCAACACTGGGTTTTTATTTTTTGTTATATAAATGAAAAAAGACCAAAAATTTTAAAAATAAAAAGTTATTTTCGACTTTCTGTTAAAGAACATATAAAAAAAAATGTCTTCAAACATTTAGGCCAACATGTATTCTACTACATTTCTTTGGTTAAAAAAAACTCCCATTATGTGTATATTAATGGGTTTGTGTAAATCTACAAATGATAGTATATATATTTGAAAATGTATGTCCTGACCTCATTTCTTGAGACCCTTAAAATACCAGGATGGTACAAATACCCCAAATTACCCCATTTTGGAAAGTAGATAGTTATAGGTATTTTGTAAGAGAAATTGCAAGTTTTTGAAGTTGTAATTTCTTGTCACAATCTTTTTTTTTTTTTCACTTTTTTTTGTAGTGTAGTACAGCATTTTCTTTCTTTACATACTTTCATCAGAGAAGTTCAGTATCACCATAGTGATAGTTGATTGGGGATTTGTTACACTCTAATTGCTGATACAGTTATTATCACTGTAACAGCAATGTTTTGAGCTGTTGTAAAACTATTGTGGGTGGGCAGAGACTGGTTAAAGTTCCCAAATGTCATAGTAAACACCAGTAAAGGGCTAATAAGCAAACTATTGTCAAACAAAAGGTATGGGAAGCCAGACAATGTTATGCAGAACATACACCAATGCCAAAAAAAAATGCAAACAAAAAGTTTCTCCCATTAAACAGAATGGCTGACACTGACAATATGGCTCCCATGAACCAACCATTTTAAAGAAAGCAGGCTGCATTATCCATTTCTTCAAATTATTGAGCACAGCAAAGACTATAAACTGTATCATTATTTTCCTTCTTGGTCAAATATTGGCTAATTATGAATACCATACATCCCAGGGATTTGTTGTAAACCTATTGTAGAAGCAAACCCCAAACTCACCCCTATCACCGAGCAACAGCATTATCACATGGGAGGAAGTAAAGTGAGTCTCTGAGGCCGGCCATAGACGGTTTGAATCCCAGCTGGTTCAGCAGGAAGAGAGAAAATAGAGAGAAAAAATCACCACTCAAGGATACCAATTAGGAATCTCCTCACCAAATCCGAAGCCACGGGTGCTGGTAATGCATGAGATGATGCAAAATGAAGGAAGGATTTCTTGACATCCGCACTCCAAAACCTGTTGCTTTTATTGTAAAATGAAAAACACAGGATACATGCCAAAGCAAATGGGGTACAAGCTAACGCGTTTCACACTAAACTTTAGTGCTTAATCATAGCTAACCTGCGGAGCTTTGAACCCTGTGTGGGCAGGCTAAATGTACCAAGTTAATTGAACGATCAACTTGAGTGCAACCAGCTTGCCAGATTCACTTGTGATTATTGCTAGCAGCTGATATAGCCGCCAACAATAATCATTGTCTTCTACCAGTGGGGGCAGCTTCCCCCGCCCCCACCCGTGGTTGCATGAAAGAAATTTGCACCGTCTATGGCCTACCAAAACCTGTCATACCGATGTTTCTGGGTGTTTCTTTTCTCTCCTGTAGGCTAAAAAAAACAATAAGAAAACAAAGGAAGATAAGTATATGTAGGGGCAGATCCTCAAAGAAATTACGTGGCGTATCTCTTGATACGCCACGTAATTTCGAATTTTGGTATCCACAAAACAAGATACGACGGCATCTGTGTTAGATCCGACAGGCGTACGTCTTCGTACGCCGTCGGATCTTAGATGCAATTTTTCGGCATCCGCTAGGTGGCGTTCACGTCGTAATCCGCGTCGAGTATGCAAATTAGCTATTTCCGACGATCCACGAAAGACCGGCCGTCGCATTTTTTTACGTCGTTTCCGTTCGGCTTTTTCCGGCGTATAATTAAAGCTGCTATATGGTGGCGTACTCAATGTTAAGTATGGCCATCATTCCCGCGTCTAATTTTAAAAATTTTACGTCGTTTGCGTAAGTCGTCCGTGAATGGGGCTGGACGCCATTTATGTTCACGTTGAAAACAATGATGTCCTTGCGACATCATTTGGAGCAATGCACCCTGGGAGTTTTTACGGATGGCGCATGCGCAGTTCGTTCGGCGCGGGGACGCGCTTCATTTAAATGAAACACGCCCCCTACCCGCCCAATTTGAATTCCGCCGGTAAGTTACAGTGGCGTAGCGTATCTTACATCTGCGCCGGGCGCAGTGTATGTATGTGGATCTGCCCCGTAGTCTTTTGGGACAGATATTACATTTCACCTAGTTCACTTTAATACCCAGTTTCCAAAAAATCACTTGAATCTGTCATTTTCCTTGTTACTACCAGCCAAAGCTATATTTCTTAGAATGTATTAAAGTACTATTGGCTTTATTTAGCAGGGTAAATTACCATGGGCTGAGTATATTAACCCACTGCTAACATATAAAAATTATCTTGACTTTTCTGACTGCTCTAAACTCAATAGTTAATTCAAATAGTCATTTTGGTATACTTCACTTTTGCATATCTTCATTGTTCCTTGCAGCACCTTAGAAAAAAGTGTGTACAAATAACCCAGACAAGACATCAGTCTACATAACCATACACATAGGTTCTCACTCAGGGCACGAACAACACATGTAAGCATCAAAAAAGTCTGCCTTGAGAAATCATTTTAATGCCTGCCTCTAAGCTAAAAAGCTCATATTATTAGATGGCGTGGCGCACATATATCTGAATGCCTACATTTCTGTATTTAATGCTTCAATAAACAATAGCTTTTTCTTTTATTATTCATGATTTCCAGCCTGAAAGAAAAAGTTGGTTCTTTACGCCCTCACCCATTCTGGAGCTATCAGTTTTAGAAAATGCTGCACTAAATAAATCGCTGTTGATATTGCAGTATCCATTGCACTGAATATCCCCAGATACGCCACAGCAATTTCTCCTTTTGTACTGTTCACAGAACAATCTTGGTGAAATACGGCAGTAGACCTTTCCTTGAGTACTGTACTAAACATCATCCACATCAGAGGCTTAAACATTCCTTTGAACACTACATTAAGCACACACCACATTTAAATATCACAAATAGAATACAGGCCATCTTTTCTTCACTACATTACATGCCTGACGGCCATATTAGAGGCTGAAAGCAGGTCTACATCTTCGTTTTTTTCCTTCGCAGAAAGAAATACATTTTCTCGAAACCTGTCCTTTATTGTTCCTTTCAGGAAAAAAAACACCTGATACAACAATAACCAGTAATGATCGCTTTTAATGTGGTCCATAGTGAACTTGTTTTCTGTTCAAATTAGTTCCAGGCTAAGGTGAAAATTAATTGAAGCTGCAACTTCGGATGAGTTTCATACTGGTTGAAAATGAGTATCCTCACACTGAGGAGGTGGCAGGCGGTAATTAATGTAATAGGAGTTAATGAAGTGGAAGGTTCTCAATCTACCTGGCTGGAAACTCATTTTACTGAGAAGTTAGTGATCGCTTTTCAACATATTTAAGAAAAAAATGTAAAACGGAACTATGCACTTTTAATTCAGATCTCACTTTTCCTAACAGCAGAGTTTGCAATGTACTACTTCTCCACATTCTTTTATGGAACACATAAAGTATATCTCACAGCAATTTTTCCAAATGATGATGGATAGAAGCAGGTAGGCAGTATTTGATATGTAAATAACAGTTTAGGCTCACCATTTTTCTGCTGATTCAGTCACAGCCTGCATATATTTGTTTGCCTGTATACAGTATAGCAGAGTAGATTCCCCTGTTAGCTTTTAGAGGTACAGCCCGTGGCAATAGTAAACTGTGAGAACTGGAGAAGGCAGATTGTAGACGGTACATTTCTTGGAGTTTTCCTTTTCAGGACTGCACCAGGCACCAGGCTTTCAAATGAGGATATGATGGAGAACTACTGGCATATGAGACTAGGATGGACAGTTGGACAAGTTATAGTTGAACTCTGTTGTACTCTGATAGATTGCACTTTACAATTTTTATTTTTTTAAAAGCCTCTGGAAACCATTGACTGTATATTTATGTACATGATTATGCAAAAAGCAGCTAGTAAACATTTTATAAAGGTTGAATGAAGGATGGATGGCCGCACTCCAAAAACCGTACAGGTTGTCTTTTATTAAACGAACAGCAAAAGCATTACCAGATCACAGCAACAGAAACAGGGGACAGCCGACGTTTCGCACAAAATCAGTGCTTATTCATGAGCCATGAATAAGCACTGATTTTGTGCGAAACGTCGGCTGTCCCCTGTTTCTGTTGCTGTGATCTGGTAATGCTTTTGCTGTTCATTTAATAAAAGACAACCTGTACGGTTTTTGGAGTGCGGCCATCCATCCTTCATTCAACCTTTATGCTTGCCTAGTGCACCGCCAGCACCCTTGGAATCCTGTACCAGTGTATGACCATATAGTAGACCCACCTGGAGCGGTGACTTTCTTTCTAGTAAACATTTTAAGCTAACAGTCCAGACTATCAGCATGGGTAAACCAAGCTTGGCTTAGCAGACGTCTTTACACAGTGTAAAGGGAATGTTTTGGGCTGCTTTCATAAGTGCTGGACTGGTCAAGTATTCTTCCAGAGAAATCACTAATACAACCAATACTTTGGGGGTGTTGATGATACAGGTTCAGGTCAGGAATGGGTGGTGAAAGGGGTAGTAAAGGGGATCCACCTACTTGATGGTGGAAATAAGGTTCCCTTGGGTGCATGCACCTGGCCTCCATGCCTCATAGACCTCAGGTGTTCAGCAGGACTCCCAGTGAAGTAGACATGGGAGACCAATCACAAGTATATAACATGTGATACTCAACATGGCCTCAGGTTCAACTTTATTGAAGAACCTGTGAAATGTAGTGAACCAGCGGGATGGTCGTGGGGGTCTGATACCCATTATCACAGAAAACATTTACTGTAGGCCTTGGCATAGGAACTGGCTTAACAACCCACCAAGAGGGTGCTACATATAGCTTCCAAGACCTGTGATGTGTGTGATGTATTTTACATAATAAAAGGGGGCCTTGAAGTCATAAATACAAGACTGAGCCACGCAACTTAACTATGGTTCAGGTGTGATATAAATGAGACCAAAAACATGCACACTATATGACCAAAAGGTTGCATACCTGATTATCACAACTATAGGAGCTTGTTTGGAGATTATATTCACAGGCAATAATATGGAGTTCTCCCTTTGCAGTTTTAACACCCTCCAATTTTTGGAAAGGTTTTCCACAAAACTTTAAATTGTGTCTATTGAAATTTGTGCCCAACATGTAGCTATGTTTAATTAGAAGAGCTGCCTCACAACTAGAGCTCCAGTTCATCTGCAAAGTGTTTAGTAGTATTATAATCAGGACCCTGTACAGGACAGTTAAATTTGTCTATACCAAACTTATCAAGCCAGTACTTGGACCTGGCTTTCTGCACAAAAAAAACATTCATGGCTAAAATGGGCCATCCGTCCACAACATTTTGAGCATAAAGTGCCCATAAATGTGCAACACTACCCCTGTAGGAGCTGCTGGTAATAGTTGGTTCTTCCCTAATAGTACAGAGGCTGCAAACCACCACAAGCTCAAGTCCATATACTCCGGCTCCAAAAAATCAGTCTAGGGAATGTCTTTTTGAAATGTATTGCTTGCAGAATTTTAAACAAGATAGAAGTTAGGGCATGGAATACTTCAAAATGTTGCACGGTAACACTCTTCTATACACTACCACTTCAGCATTCTGCTAAGGACAGGGGATCTGCCAGGATTCTGAGAATCAGTGAGAGCTGTCTCAGTCCACAGCTACTTATGGCACTTACACCCCAAAAGTACACAGTCAGCCAGGGATCACAATTCAGGGTCAATACCCACAAGTCCCCAGGACAGCTGCACATCTTCCAGCTTCCTTTGGTCCAGTGAGAGAGACAATCCTTCTCCAGACCTGATCCCTAAGACCCCTTTCAAACTGGGGCAGTTTGCAGGTGCTATTGCGCTAAAAATAGCGCCTGCAAACCGACCTGAAACAGCGGCTGCTGTTTTTCCAGTTTAAAAGCCCAAAGGGGCTTTTTGGAGCGGTCCTGCTAGCCGTATCTTTGGAGCGGTGAAGGAACGGTGTGTTTACCACTCCTCCACTGCTCCTTCCTATTGAAAGCAATGGGAAACCGCAGCTATACCGCCAGCAATGCGCCTCTGCAGAGGCGCTTTACCAGCGGTATTAACCCTTTTTAGGCCGCTAGCGGGGGTAAAACCACACCTTTAGCAGCTGAATACCACCGCAATTCCGACGGTAAATCGCCGCTAAAATTTGCGGCGCTTTACCGCCACCGCACCTCCCGCCCCAGTGTGAAAGGGGCCTTATGGTGAAGTCCTACAGCCTGATACTCAGGAACATCACTACAGGTCCTCAGTTCTGCCACAGCTGAGACCTCAAAGAACAGTTACACAGTCTACAGGCTGGCTCATTCATATTGTAATGTTTGGGGGTTGTTTAGCTTTAATGTTGAGCTCACCAGTGAACAGTGAGTAGAGTCAATCCCAGAAATTGTTTTGTTGGATTGTGAGCTTGTTGGCCCACTTTTATTAAAGTTCAAACTAATTTCCAGAAAACAAAATCAAGTGTTTCTTTCACAGGGGGTTTTCACCATCAATAGAATAAAGGAAGATTCAAACTCCTAGCTTACACATGCAACATTGCACCTGTGGCCTTTCAATTTAGGCCCTTGTCTGTCTCCCACAGACCATTTTCCACCAAAATACTCTTTGTATAGCTAGCAGCACCTTGCTGCTCCGACCCTCAGGCTTGGGTCTCTGTCTTTTCCAGTGCAGACATGCACCCTTCTGGCTTCTCCCTTGCACACCTGGAGTCATCAGGAGGGTAAAGCCCAGAACCATGGTCAGGTCACTACTAATAGCCCAGCACATACCTGATCAATTAATATGCTGGTGGTTTCCGAAAACCTGGATCCAGGATTTGAGATTTCACCCCACCCAGTTCTCTAAGAAATCTCCAGGCTCCAGATCCCAAAATAGATTTTTTAAACAATGAGGAAACTGAAAATCCAGTTTCCTTCTAATTAAGCAACTCCCCCAGAGCCTCTCAACCTGCCTAGTTGAGAATCCTGGGCCACATACACCATGACAGGGAACCATACTGTCACAATACATATACTAATCCTTCATAGCTGCCAGGAAAAATCTGCTTAAGCCCATTCTTAAGCCAATGCTTGATTGCATACTCAAAGGAATATGTATGTGTACGCAAGACAGTCCATAGAACTGTGCAGAGAAATAGGGCCCTGCTTACATCTACAAGAGCATGCATGTTTGATGGACTTTGGTGCCCAATGGTTTATTTAAAGCCAGCCCTACAGGACTCAGGACCATTGCTGAGTGATCATCTCCTACTGCTTGTGACCTGATCCTATGTACATCTGTATCCTGACCCAGCTTGTTGAATTAGCTTGTTTCTGAAACCCTGCTGCTGACTCAGCTTGTGACCGACCCTGCTTCCTGCCTGCTGTTCTGGTATCTCCTTTGTCTCTTAATATTGAATATGGCCTCGCTCTGACTCCACTCCTGGTTCCTTACTTTGTACTCTTGCAGCTAGGTTGTGCCATCCTCTGCCTGTCTGACTATGTATCCAATATAAAGTGACAAGTGCTTTTGCGCTAAAATGGATCCTAAATGAGTGAATCCACCAAAAATATATAGTGCAGCAAAACCTAATTATGTTTACATGACATAAAACAGGAATATAAATAAATGGTGATTCTGCGCAACATATCACACTAATGGAATAGTGATATCACATAAGCAAGATAAATGTAAGAGCTGACAAATAATCAGCATATAGTATTAAATGCAAAGAGAATAGTGAGTCCAAATATAAATATATATATACTCAAATAGTGAATAGTGAGTCCAAAATATATAATACTCATAAGGCGAATGTGCAAAAATATATAAAGAATATTGTGCAAAAAAAACGGAATGGAAGTTCAATCCCAATAGTAAACACAAATCAGCTGTCAGGGCAGATATTCTGAATGCACTGGATGAAGGTGAGCACCAGCTCTATGGTGTGAGTGCACGGCCGTGCGATAGAAGATAAACCAGATCCCTGGCTGAGCTCCCGGGACTCTTACCTCTCAGCCCTCCTAAATGGGCATTGATGTACAGGTCACTCGCAGCCTTCTATGGGTGGTCCCTGATGTTTCCTCTCTTGATCTGATGGATCCTTCCTTAATTGGGACAGATGCTCCTCAAAACCAGATGGATGATGTGGGTTATAAGAGAGAGAGAGAGGGGACTCCCATAGTGAGGTAACGTTTGGTGCAGGTAAAATATGTTTATTGAGGAAAAACCTGCACTTACATTAAAAGAAAAATAAAAGTGCAACGAGGAAACAAACAAGCGGCGTTTGAATCGCCAGCTTACGTCACTCCGGGTGTACGTCCTCCAATTCCTACGCGTTACGACACCACGTGTCTTCGTCTGGGGAAAAACTTGGTTTTTCCCCAGACGAAGACACGTGGTGTCGTAACGCGTAGGAATTGGAGGACGTACACCCGGAGTGATGTAAGCTGGCGATTCAAACGCCGCTTGTTTGTTTCCTCATTGCACTTTTATTTTTCTTTTAATGTAAGTGCAGGTTTTTCCTCAATAAACATATTTTACCTGCACCAAACGTTACCTCACTATGGGAGTCCCCTCTCTCTATCTCTTATAACCCACATCATCCATCTGGTTTTGAGGAGCATCTGTCCCAATTAAGGAAGGATCCATCAGATCAAGAGAGGAAACATCAGGGACCACCCATAGAAGGCTGCGAGTGACCTGTACATCAATGCCCATTTAGGAGGGCTGAGAGGTAAGAGTCCCGGGAGCTCAGCCAGGGATCTGGTTTATCTTCTATCGCACGGCCGTGCACTCACACCATAGAGCTGGTGCTCACCTTCATCCAGTGCATTCAGAATATCTGCCCTGACAGCTGATTTGTGTTTACTATTGGGATTGAACTTCCATTCCGGTTTTTTTGCACAATATTCTTTATATATTTTTGCACATTCGCCTTATGAGTATTATATATTTTGGACTCACTATTCACTATTTGAGTATATATATATTTATATTTGGACTCACTATTCTCTTTGCATTTAATACTATATGCTGATTATTTGTCAGCTCTTACATTTATCTTGCTTATGTGATATCACTATTCCATTAGTGTGATATGTTGCGCAGAATCACCATTTATTTATATGTATCCAATATCCTGCATCTGCCTGCTGCCAGCTTGCTTACTTCAAATCTGCAAATAACTACCAGGATACTCCAAACCATATCTCCTACAGGCACCCATGCCACTATGTGCCCTGTTATAACTTGTCATTATCCCCTAGGCAAACAGGACAAGAGGCGTAAGGGCAGCCTTATCATCAACTCATTCTTAACCAATTACATGACAGTACCACTCAGCCATGTCTGAGGCCATAAGAGGTGCTGCTCCTTTGAAGATGTTATGTCGACAGATCGCTGCATTGACTCAAGCCATCAAAAATCACCAGGACGGGTATTGTGCGCTGGAAAACTACTACCATGGTCTCTGGGGCTCAATCCACAACTAAATGACACCACATTGTTTCACAAGTACAAATACCATGGTAATGTCACCTGGTAACTAGACTCCCCACTCTAGAATGTTTTTTGGGAGACTGGAGTAAATATGGGGCCTTCAAGGATGCCTGTATTTTGCTTTTACAACCAAGAACAATTTTACTTGAAACAACAAAAGTGAGGTTCCTGATCTCTCTGGGGGGATCGCAATCTTGGGCTCACCAGTTACTGAAACAATGTAGCCCAGTGTTGAACACACTGACCTTGGGCCATATTCTTAAACAAGTTACGTAGGCGTATCAGCAGATACGCCTACGTAAGTCCGTTTCCTATGTTTAAGTGTATTCTCAAACTGAGATACACTTAAACATGCCTAAGATACGACGGCTTGCGCCGTTGTATCTTAGGCTGCAATATTTACGCTGACCGCTAGGTGGCGGTCAGCGTAGAATATGCAAATGACTAGTCACGCCGATTCTCTAACGTACGCTTGCCCGCCGTAGTGTTTTAATATCGTTTCCGTAAGCGATACGCGGCGTAAAGATAAAGATGCCCCCTAGGTGGCGTACTCAATGTTAAGTATGGCCATCGATCCCGCGTCGAAATGTCAAAATTTAACGTCGTTTGCGTAAGTCGTCCGTGAATGGCGCTGGACACCATTTACGTTACAGTCAAAACAAATGACGTCCGTGAGACGTAATTTAGCGCAATGCACGTCGGGTAATTTACCCGACGGAGCATGCGCATTACGATCGGCGCGGGAGCGCGCCTAATTTAAATGATCCACGCTCCCTGCCAGGATCATTTGAATTAGGATGGCTTGCGCGGGTGGACTTTACGCGACGCCGCCGCAAGTTTACAGGTAAGTGGTTTGTGAATCAGGCACTTGCCACTTAAACTTGTGGCGGAGTAACGTAAAGTACATACGTTCCGCCGCCTTAGATGTATAAGAATATGGCCCCATATTCTTTGACTCCATGGCTCAGTTGTATGATGATCCTCTGAGAGCCGCCACAGCTGAATCTACTCTTCATACCCTACAGCAAGGTTAAAGGCCAGTAGAGGACTGTCTGTGAATTCCGCAAGCAGAGTGCTGACATTGGCATTATACTGCCTTAAGATGTCAATTTCACTTAGGACTTTCAGAATCTCTCAAGAATGAACTGGCCAGATGAGAGTTACTTAGTTCTCTTGAAAGTTTGATGCAGCTAGCTATCCAACTAGATTGAAGGTTACGTAAAAGATGATCAGAATGATCTGCCAGTTTTTGTCCCACTTGGGAGCTGACAAAAGTTCCAGCAACAATATCTCTCCTGTCAAACTTTTCACCGGAAGTTGAAACCATGTAAACTGTGCAAGCTCTCAATTGACCACTTAGGAGAAAATACGCCACGGCCAAATCTATGCTTCTACTGTGGTAGCACAGGTCACTATGTACGGACTGGACCTGACCTGTCCAGGTAAGTCTTAAGCCCTGTACACATGATCAGATATCTAATTTATCTAATGGAATCTAAGCCGATGGATTTGTCAAAAATCCAACCGTGTCCAAACCCGGTGACATAAAACACTACGACGTGCTGAGAAAAATGAAGTTCAATGCTTTTGAGCATGCGTCGACTTGATTCTGAGCATGCATGGATTTTTAAACCGATGGACTTCCACACAGACGATCGTTTTTTTCTATCATTTTTTTATCCATAGGAAAAATTTAAAACATGTTCTATTTTTTTTCACCGATGGAAAACAAACTGATGGGGCCCACACACGATCGGTTTGTCCGATGAAACCGGTCCATCGGTCCGTTTTCATCAGACAAACCGATCGTGTGTACAGGGCTTAACTCCTCTTCTTTGGAGGCTGGATGTACTTCCATGAACAGTCCTGCTCATGTAGTCTTATCTGTCCCCTTACAGATACCCAAAGAGACTATTCCGGTCCAAGCCATCATTGATTCTGGGGCTTGCAGCTGTTTTATGGACATTAATTTTGCTAAAAAGCAAAGACTAACAGTACATTTAGTTGATGGAACTGGACTTAAAGTGGAAGTAAAGTCAAAATGTAAAAATCCACTAACAGGCAGGGTTTATACAGTATCACACAAAAGTGAGTACACCCCTCACATTTTAGTAAATATTTTATTATATGTTTTCATGTGACAACACTGAAGAAATTACACTTTGCTACAATGTAAAGTAGTGAGTGCAGAGCTTGTATAACAGTGTAAATTTGCTGTCCCCTCAAAGTAATTCAACACACAACCATTAATGTCTAAACCACTGGCAACAAAAGTGAGTACACCCTTAAGGGAAATTGTCCAAATTGAGCCAAATTAGCCATTTTCCCTCCCCGGTGTAATGTGACTTATTAGTGTTACAAGGTCTTGGGTGTGAATGGGGAGCAGGTGTGTTAAATTAGGTGTTATCATTCTCACTCTCTCATACTGGTCACTGGCAGTTCAACATGGCACCTCATGGCAAAGAACTCTCTGAGGATCTAAAAACAAAGAATTGTTGCTCTACATAAAGATGGCCTAGGCTTTAAGAAGATTGCCAAGACCCTGAAACTGAGCTGCAACACCGTGGCCAAGATATATACGGTGGTTTAACAGGACAGGTTCCACTCAGAACAGGCCTCACCTCAAGTTGAGTGTACGTGCTCAGTGTCATATCCAGAGGTTCTCTTTAGGAAATAGATGTATGAGTGCTGCCAGCTTTTCTGCAGAGGTTAAAGGGTGGGGGTCAGCCTGTCAGTGCTCAGGCCATATGCCACACACTGCATCAAAATGGTCTGCATGGTTGTCATCCCAGAAGGATGCCTCTTATAAAGATGATGCACAAGAAAGCCCACAAACAGTTTGCTCAAGACAATCAGACTAAGGACATGGATTGCTGGAACCATAGTCAAACAAAATCTCCTGCACTCAACAGTGGTGCAATGGCAATGGAAGAAGCCAGGAATTCCTATGGCTCCCAGTACATGCACAGGCTTTGCTGCCCTCAAGGGTCAGGGGATACCCAATGGAAACACTGTAAAAGAATGAAAAGAGGGCATACCGACCTTGCGCATTACCCAAGTGATGTTTATTCAAATCAAAAAGAAACATACTTACAAACAAGTGGATTATAAAAGCATATCTAAGTCCACAATGAACAAAAAGCAACTAGGTCACAGGACTGTGTCCAACACGCCAGAGGACCCTTCGGACAATTTTGACACATTTTTGGGACCATTGTCATTTTCACAGCAAAAAATGCCTTTCAATTGCATTGTTTATTGTGAAAATGAGAGTTGCAGTTTGGGAGTTAACCACAGGGGGCGCTGAAGGAGTTAGGGTTCACCTAGTGTGTGTTTACAACTGTAGCGGCGCATACGCGAGATTACCGTCAGGGACACAGTAAGGGCGGAAGCGATGTCATAATTTTAATCACATAACAGCAGTACAAATGGCGCTTGAGATACCCAGAAATACAGAAACCATCCTAAAAAAGGTATTTGCAGCCCTCATTTTGGGGGATATATATATGTATTGCATTGCGATGAGCTGGGGTTTACTTCAGAATCATGATCTCTCTTTTTATTCTCAGTTTATCAGTTTATCCAGAATTGTGTAGCTCTAATACATAACTTGTGTATGTATCATTTTGTTCTATTTAAAGTAATGTATAGAAGGTATGACCCGAAAGTGACTCAAGCCCAGGGGCCCCCACAACCCTAAGTCCTGCCCTGGTGATAAGGTCTTTCATTTTATTCTCTCCTGCAATTTGATAACTTGCCAGTGATCTATGTAATACATTCCTTCTGTGTTTATTGAATAGACCTTGTTTTATTTATTTCAAAGGAGGTGTATATCTTTGCCAGTATTGAGGTTGTTACTTTATGTCCATTTCAATATTAGTAAAAATCCTTAAAAAAACTGGGAAGCTTCTATTTAAGTCTCATGCCGCGTACACACGGCCGTTTTTCATGACGAGAAAAATGCAATTTTTTTAATTGGTCATGAAAAACGGTCGTGTGTAGGCTCCAAAGCCTTTTTCTCTACAAGAAATATGGCCGTTAAAAATTTAGAACCTGCTCTATTTTTTCTCGTTGTTTTTCAGATCATTGTTTTTCACGGAAAGTTTCTATTTAAGTCTCATGCCGCTTACACACGACCGTTTTTCATGACGGAAAAATACCATTTTTTAAATTGGTCGTGAAAAACGGTCGTGTGTAGGCTCCAAAGCTTTTTTCTCTACGAGAAAAATGGCTGTTAAAAATTTAGAACCTGCTCTATTTTTTCTCATCATTTTTCACATTGTGAAAAATGGGCCATGAGTATGCTTTAACTAGGGGGAAGAAACGTGCACGCTCAGAAGCAAGTTATGAGACGGGGAAATTAGCATAAGTAGCACAAAGGGTGGCGCCATTCGAATGAAACTATCCCTTTATAGTGCCGTCGTACGTGTTGTTCGTCACTGCACTTTGCTTGAGCATTTTTTTTCACGATCGTGTGCATGCAAGGCAGGCTTGAGAGGAATCATGTCGAGAAAAACTTTGTTTTTTCCATGACATGAATACACATGAAAGTCGTGTGTATGCGGCATAAGTTATATAGAAAATCATTGGTGTGACAATAACATTGATACGATGAGACATTTGGTACAAAAATCTCAAGTCCTGGAATGTACTCATTCTATAAGTATATATATATAGTAAAACCTTGGTTTGAGAGTGTTTTTCAAGACAAGCAAAATGTTTTAATACATTTTGCCTTGGTATACAAGCGATATCTTGATATAAGAGTAGCGTCATGTCACAACTGAGTATAAAAAAAGAAGAGAGGAGCCTCTAAGTGTAGCAATATGGTTACATTTAATGAAGGTACAACATTTAGCATCTTATTGCTACACTTAGAGGTGCCTCTCTTTTCTTTTATACCCTGTAAAAAAAATGCTTTGATTTACAAGTGCTTTGGATTACAAGCATGTTTCTGGAGCGAATTATGCTCGCAAACCAAGGTTTTACTGTAGATGTATATAGAAATTGAACATTTAACACTAACAACCATTTTCTGCTTCTTAAAGAGAAGGAAATATGAATGTGGCCATAATATCCAGTTATAAAGCATTGTTTGTATTCTACAGGTGTGTCATTTGCCGCTGCAACAAGCACCATGCACACAAAGACAGCAGTGTATTCATCTCTGAACAAGTGCTTAAGAGCCAGTGACTCGTCTCTGTTGCTGACAAACAACCTGGAGTCAACCTGTGGTTCTGTTCTGCTGTCTCTCCTATCCCTCTTATTTTTTCTTTTATACATTTTTTTTTTTACTAGCAATTTGATGTTTGATCATTTGAGGCAATGAGGCGAAAGGTAATTTACGTTATCAGAGAGGAATAAGGGGTGCTCGGAACCCAGATGTAAGACCCATTCCATTGCTAAAGAGCCATTGTAATGTAATGAGACTCCAGTCAAGTGCAGCTAGTAATGGAGAGGAACATTTTACATTCATCTACCTACCTGAGCCTCCACAGACTCAGGCAATAACTTTAACACAGGAGGGGGGTCGACATATTCAACGTGCTGGGCCATCTCTGAATCACTGTCACAGAATCCTTCAGGCAAGAGTGAAAAAAAAAGCAAACATTGGACACCTGAGTTATTATAGAAGCCAGCTCAAAAATGACAATGTCATCAGGACATAAGTGTACGCTCTTCATCTTGGAAAACATAATGGTTTCAGAAGCACTAAAATTCGAATTTTTGGTACTTTTGCATTTTATTTTTTTTATTGTTATTCTCTTTGTTCCATTTTTGTTTTAGTTTCCCCTTGTATGATAAACTTTTCCTATCAACGGGCTGCTCACACTGAACTGTCCTCCCTACATATCAGAAGCTTTCGCTGAGCTGATCCACTATGATATGGAGTTAACAAGACCCGACTTTAGCCCAGTTTACTTACTTTAGGAGATGTTAGGGTCTTTATAACGATGGTACCCTGCAATGCAGGTGTTTTTTTTTTTTTTTTCATACTAAGCAGTTATTATACCCTTACCTTTACTGACATCTCTAATCTACCCAGACTCACTATAATTGTATACAAATTATTTTATAGTAGCCTTGATCTAAAAGCTGTTCTGGAGGGAACAAAAATGCATAGAAGCCAAACAGCCATGATAAGCTTTCAGTTTAATACACTAAATATAAAGAAATCTGTTAACACAAAGGGAAAATAACTATAGTACTTAGAACACACACTTATTTTTTCCTTTCTTTACTTTGGAAGTAGCGACATTTAAATCTGATTTTCTTCCTACTATGACAATTAAAGGGGTTGTAAAGGAATTTTTTTTCTTCCCTAAATAGCTTCCTTTACCTTATTGCAGTCCTCCTTCACTTACCTCATCCTTCCATTTTGCTTTTAAATGTCCTTATTTCTTCTGAAAAATGCTCACTTCCTGTTCTTCTGTCTGTAACTAAACACAGTAATGCAAGGCTTTCTTCCTGGTTTGGAGAAAGCCTCTTGAGGGGGGAGGGGGCGAGCAGGAGTGTCAGGATGCCCACTAACACACAGCTCTCTATCTGCAAAGTAGAGAGTGTCCTGACACTCCTGCTTGCCCCCTCCCCTCTCAAGAGACTTTCTCAACACCAGGGAGAAAGCCTCGCATTACAGTGTAGAGTTACAGACAGAAGAACAGGAAGTGAGCATTTCTCAGAAGAAATACGGACATTTAAAAGCAAAACGCTTCTTATCAAATATTAGATGAAAACTGATCGTAATGACATTAGTTTATTTAGTAGAGGACAAGCTCTTATGCCAATGACCTTTAAGCCTCCTAAAGAAGAAAATCTAAGTTCTAGTTATGAGTACTTTGCTAGAATCCATAATATTGTCCAGCCTTTTAAGTAAATCAAAGCAACATTAAAATTATTTTGCAGGTAACTTTTGCTGCCTGCAAGTGACTACGCTTGTCAGATCAGTTTCTTTGTGCCCAATGAGGACCCAGGATGTTAGATCTGTGTTATAGACAAGTCCCTGACTTCCCTGCAATTGAGATTAAGCCTTAGGCCTAGTACACACGATAGGTTAACCAGAGGACAACGGTCTGAAGGACCGTTTTAATCGGTCCAAACCAATCGTGTGTAGGCCCCATAGGTTATTTAACCTTAGGTTAAAAAAAATGGCAACTTTCTTTAAAATGTAACCGATGGATTGCTAACCGATAGGTCAAAACCGATCGTTAGTACGCAGAACCATCGGTTAAAAATCCACTCATGCTCAGTATCAAGTCGACGCATGCTTGGAAGCATTGAACTTCGTTTTTTTCAGAACGTCGTTGTGTTTTACGTCACCGCGTTCTGACACGATCGGTTTTCTAACTGCTGGTGTGTACGCACGACGGACCATCAGTCAGCTTCATAGGTTAACCTAGGACAACGGTCCTTCAGACCGTTGTCCTCTGGTTAACCTATCCGCGTGTACAAGGCCTAACACTTCCTGCCACCGAAATATCAAATTCCTGAACCTTAGTGGCCAAGAGATGGTGGAGCTTTATCTGAATCTGTAGAGTAGTCAATGTCCATTATAAAGTTTGGATCTAAAATCCAGGGCCCATCCCAGGTATCAAGGACCCGATCTTGAAGACAATAGCATATACTTGCAGGCACAGTAAAGTGTCTGTACTTCTCTGGAAATTTAAATTTATACACTTTGGTGGAAATGACAGATTCACTTTAAGAATAAATGATTTTCAGTTTTAAATTCCTGTCTGAACACTAACCACTAAATCTATATTTCTAGATTATACAGCAGAGGCTTATTGGGAGTATTGGATGTGGCAAACCTGACTGAACATTACCATTCTCTAGCGATTCCATTGTACAGCTGGCTGGTATGCAGTAAAAGACAGACGTCAGATTTATTACTTTCAAGCCACCACATTTTAATGGGCTTTGCTGTTGGTGAATAGAATGTTATTTCCCAAACAGTGTCGTATCAGTAGGGTATGACACACCAGAGCCTTTCTACTGCATTATGTTGAGAAAATTAACGTAATACCATGGCACAGGATAATGTTGGTTATTATTTTTATGGGTCCCTTGTAGTGTGACACATAGGCATGACAGTAACTGGAAGAGCAAGTTAAACATTCAACTGGAAGGTTAAAATATATTCAGCCTGTGCTGTGCTAATCATAGTTTAGTTAAAAACTACAGATAAAAAAAATATCTGATACAAGCAAATTAGTAAATACTGTTCTCATGATTAGCTTAATATTAGCACTTAATGCCATGTGTGTTGGACCCTTATCAACATAGATGTCTGGAGCACCAGGCCTATACTGGGGTTTACTGTAACATGTTTGACCTAAAAACAAAACAAAAAAAAAACATGCACAAAAATGTAAACCCTAATCACCATAAGGTCTTTCTTTTTCTCCTAATTCAAGCTTACACTTTCTAAGACATAGCTAATAAAATTTTTAGGGCAGTGAACTGTGTGAGCATAACAGGACATTAGAGCAATGAATATATGAAGAGCCTCATCAGTTTGAAGCATAGGTGTGCGCAGCCTATTGCATTAGGGTGTGCACACCAAAACTCAAAGACACGTGATATATATATATATATATATATATATATATATATATATATATATATATATACAAAACTTAAACTAAAAATAAAGTAGGATGGGACTTTGAGTGTGCCTTGGTGGGGTTTAAATAATAATCTATACCACAATTTTTAAAAAATATAGAAAAACTTTATTTGCATGGAAGGTTTAAAACATTTTACAGTCTGAAAGAGAATACCGTTTACTGTTTCTTTGGTCCAGGGTGTGTAGACAAAAATTTGGCCTACGCTTTTCGTGAGAAACCCTGCTTCGTCGGGGCCTTTAAAGTAGCACAGAGAACATAGACGTATTCAAATGACAATTTCATACATAGCATATAATTTTTTTTTTCAGCTGTATCATTATGGGGCATTTCTAATTTCACACTTTAAAAATCAAAACAAATTAACCTAAAGTTTAGATAAAGATGCAGTTACATATTATTCTGTTGGAAGTTCAGCGGTGTCTCACAGACGCAAGATTTATTGGAAGAATTATATAAATGTTATACATCCAATTTTCTACAGCAGGGGAAAAATGTCCTTCCCAAAACCCCCGAGAGGCGATCGGATATTCCCTGGATCAACTTTACCTATAAATGTAAGTACGAAATTATATTATGTACATTTAGGAAAGAATCCAGGCCTTTAAAGCAATCTACTGAGCTGGACAGAACAACCTCTGGAGGGAGTCTATTCCACATTTTCACAGCTCTTGCTGTGAAGAAACCTTTCTGGGCCAGATCCACGTAGCGCATCTTAATTTTAGTCCGGCGTAGTGTATCGTATTAACGCTACGCCGCCGCAACTTTGAGAGGCAAGTGTTGTATTCACAAAGCACTTGCCTCTAAAGTTACGGCGGCGTAGCGTAAATCTGCCGACGTAAGGGCGCGGAATTCAAATGATAAAGATGTAGGCGTGTTTTATGTTAATTTTACTTGACCTGACGTTCTACGCAAGGCCCTATTCGCGAACCTTTTACGCAAACGACGTACACAACGGAAAATTCGACGCTGGCCCGACGTCCATACTTAACATTGGCTACGCCTCATATAGCAGGGGTAACGTTACGCCGAAAATGCACCGGCCGGACGTTCGTTTGTGGATTGGCATATCTAGCTAATTTGCATACTCGACACGGAAATCGACGGAAGCGCCACCTAGCGACCAGCGTAAATATGCACCTTAGATCCGACGGCGTACTAAGACGTACGCCAGTCGGATCTAGCCCAGCTTCAGGCGTATCTTGTTTTGTGGATACAAAACAAAGATACGCCGGAGCAACCTAGCAGTTACGCGGCGTATCAATAGAAACGCCAGCGTAACTGCTTCGTGGATCTGGCCCTCTGTATTTGGAGGTAAAATCTTTTTTCCTCTAGACGTAAAGAGTGCCCCTTGTCCTCTGTGATGACCTTAAAGTGAATAACTCAACACCAAGTTCACTATATGGACCACTTACGTATTTGTACATGTTGATCATATCCCCCCTTATTCTCCTCTTCTCATAAAGGAATAGATTCAGTCCCTCTAATCTTTCCTCATAGCTAAACTCCTCCATGCCTCTTATCAGTTTGGTTTGCCCTTCTCTGCACTTTCTCCAGTTCCCCCGTTATCCTTTTTGAGAACTGATGCTCAAAACTGAACTGCATATTCCAGATGAGGTCTTACTAATGATTTGTACAGGGGCAAAATTATATCAAAATTATATCACACTCTCTTTGGAGTCCATACCCCTCTCAATACAAGAAAGGTCTTTGCTCACTTTGGAAACCGTAGCTTGGTAATGCATGCTATTATTGAGCTTATGATCTGCCAAAAAAAAAACAGATTCTTCTCCACCATTGATTCCTCCAGTTGTACTTCCCTAGTATGTATGATGCATGCATATTCTAGACGCCTAAATGCTGCCATGTGATTGACTGATTAGCAATTTGTGTTACCAAGCAATTAAACAGGTGTACCTAATAAAGTGGCAGTTGAGTATATATATATATGGTATATATATATATATATATATATATATATATATATATATATATATATATATATATATATATATATATATATATTTCTCCTTTAAGCAGGGTCGCTCAGTGGGAGATCTCTCCCATTTCCCGCTGGCACACAGAGCAATAATGCTAATGCAAAACGGGTGATTAGGGTATGCCCATGCACAGCTGGCACACCCTGTGCCCACACATATGGTTTGAAGATATAGGGGGTTATTTATGAAAGGCAGATTCACTTTGTACTACAAGTGCAAACTACAAGTGCAAAGTGCACAAAAAAACAGTCATTGCTGGTTAACAAACTCACTGAAACCTATGTTAGAACAGACAAATTAGTTGGTTGGTTGCCATCTATAATATTTTATGTATTTAAACTTAATTTTCCAAACAGATTTCAGGATCAAGTAGCAGTAAATTTGACTATTAGTTTAAAAATGTGTTAGTATGTCAAAACCCAATATTATACTCAACTTTAGCCTCTTATTTTATTTGGACACATCTCTATATTTAAGTGTCTAGGTTCCACCCACCTGCCTTTACAAGATTCACTCTGACATATTTTTTTTTTTTGCAATACAGATAATAAATCTATAGGCTGGACACTTCATCTACTACAGAAATATGGAGTGTATCTACAAATCTAGTAACTTTCCGATGACATTATTGAGAGCCAGAAGCCCAAAACTGGAATTAGAATGTTTAAGTGGACTGAACATGTTTTCAAATATCCCAGTCTCTGTAAACTTAAAAAAAAAACTAAGCCTGTTGGCCTGTTGTTACCTTTATTAGGAAAACCTATCAAGGATACATTCCTACTTAGGGCCTAAGGGCTTCAATGTACACAACTGTGTAGTTGTGATTCCCCCCATATGCCCAATACAATGTAAACGCCTCAGTGGTCAATAGGACTCTTCTCACTGAATAGGTGGATGTTGGCAGGGAAGAGTATAGCTATGGGAACCTTTTTAATGTCTCCAAATTAGTGAACATAAACAGAAAATAATATATATTCATTCTAGTTCTAACATGCCAATTGAGTGATCTCAATAATAAAGTCAATAATAATAATAATCATAATGATGAAAACTTTCTAAATCTATACACTGTTGTAGGTGTTCCTGCTGATAATTATTAGCAGGATATTCTCTAATTCTCTATAGTAAAATGAAGAACTGACTAATACCACCTATTTTTTTATTGGAATTCTTTGCATATAACTCCATACATACACTATATTACCAAAAGTATTGAGACACCTGCCTTTCCAGGCACATGAACTTTAATAGCTTCGCAATCTTAGTCCATAGGGTCTATAAAAACAAGGATGAGCAAGTTTGAGGTGGAGGAACTTGACTGGCCTGCAACTCGATAGAATACCTTTGGGATGAATTAGAGTGAGACTGCAAGCCAGGCCTTCTCGACCACATCACTGCCTGACCTCAAAAAATGTGCTTCTAGTCAAACATTCCCATAGACCCATTTCTAAACCTTCCCAGAAGAATTTAAGCTGTTATAGCTGCAAAGGGTGTGCCAACTCAATATTGAACCCTACAAACGAAGACTGCCATTAAAGTTCATGTACGTGTAAAGGCAGGCATCCAAATACTTTTGGTAATAAAGTGTACATTTCAATAAGCTCCAACCATGCTTTTGTATAACCTGACAACCCCCCCCCCCCATATCCCCCACCCCTCATCCTTATATAGCTACAATCCATTTCTGCATCAGCGTCATAAAAAGCATATATATTTCTTAAGCCTAGACTCTGGATCCTTTACAAACACAGCACAAAGAGTATTCACTGACACTACCGTTGTGTAATAGCTTCCCCCTCCCCTGCAGACTCTTCACCCTGTTAGAAGGTGACATTTGCTATTAACCTTATATTGGTCCATTTTGTACATCAATGTCACTTACATTTAATAACAAGTGTAATCAAAGGAATTATGCAAATTTAATTTGATGCTTCTTGAATTATGCAAATCTGCTCCAAATATAATGAGTTCTGACATGTGCCCAGTTGGAGAATGTTTCATTACCTCCTCTTGTACTACCCTGATTATTGTTAGTTTTTTTGTCCTATACGTTAATTATTATTACTAGTATATCATTATTGCTATTATTGTACCACTAAAGATTTTACTGAATTGGGCTATTTTGGTGCATATTTATAACATCTAAATACTAAAATTGCTTTAAACATCAACATTCACACCTAAACCTTACCCTTAATAATCACCTAACCTCTTACCCTAAAACTTAAAGAAACCCTGTCGTCTGAAATGAAAATAATAATAATAGAACTTATACTTATCTATCCCACCACCCATTTTTAGGATCTTCATCCTGTTCACAATTTATTGGCTCTGACAGAATGTTCATATTTGATGTTTCTGAGTGGGTCAGATACCAGTGTGGAAGATCCTCTATTTTTAATATGGATGATATTTTTTATATCTATGTATTTAATGTTACATATATATTATTGCATAAAAGTTTAAGCCACGCTGTTCTTCATATGACTTTAAGTGGAGTTGTAGGCAAAACCTGTAGTGTAGACAGGTTAACATCAGCATTAACAGAGCAGTTTTTGTTTTTGTAAGTTCCCCTGTAAATGAAATTTACCTGTTGATCCCACTAGTAAATCCATTATTTTCACTTCCTCAACTGTGTAGGTAGGGATGAGCTTCGAGTTCGAGTCAAACTCATATTCGACTCGAACATTGCCTGTTCGCCTGTTCGGCGAACAACGAACAATTTGAGGTGTTCGCTGCAAATTCAAAAAGCTGCGGAACACCCTGTTAAAGTCTATGGGAGAAATCTAAAGTACTAATTTTAAAGGCTAATATGCAAGTTATTGTCCTAAAAAGTGTTTGGGGACCTGGGTCCTGCCCCAGAGGACATGTATCAATGCAAAAAAAGTTTTAAAAACGTCTGTTTTTTCGGGAGCAGTGAATTTAATAATGCTTAGAGTGAAATAATAAAAGTGAAATATTCCTTTAAATTTCGTATCTGGGGGGTGTAAAGTTAGCATGTGAAATAACGCATGTTTGCAGTACTTAGAACTGTCACTGAAGTCATTTAAAACCGGACTTGCGGCTATAATGAATTGTCGGGTCCCGGCAATTCAGAGAGGATTCATTCTTAAAAAAAAAAAAAAAGCGTGGGGGTCCCCCCAAATTCAATTACCAGGCCCTTTAGGTCTGGTATGGATATTAAGGGGAACCCCGCCGTCAATTAAAAAAAAAAGTATGTGGGGTTCCCCCCAAATATCCATTCCAGACCCTTCAGGTCTGGTGTGGATTTTAAGGGGAACTCCACCCCAAATTTTTTTAAAAAATGGAGTGGAGTTCCCCCAAAAATCCATACCAGACCCCTTATCCGAGCATGTTAACCTGGCCGGCCGCAGAAAAGAGGGGCGGACAGAGTGCACCCCCCCTCTATTAAATTCACTGCTCCCGAAAAACGGCCATTTTTAAAACTTTTTTTTGCATTGATACATGTCCCCTGGGGCAGGACCCAGGTCCCCAAACACTTTTTAGGACAATAACTTGCATATTAGCCTTTAAAATTAGCACTTTAGATTTCAAATGTTCAAGTCCCATAGACTTTAACGGGGTTCTAAAGTTCCCACGAACATTTGAAATGTTTGCAAGTTCTGGTGCGAACCGAACAGGGGGGTATTCGGCTGATCCCTATGTGTAGGTTTAGCTGGACTTGTAGTACTGTAATGGACTTTCAGTAAGAGACAAACAAATTAAAGGGGTTGTAAAGGTTAAAAAAAATCCCTAAATAGCTTCCTTTACCTTAGTGCAGTCCTCCTTCACTTACCTCATCCTTCGATTTTGCTTTAAATGTCCTTATTTCTTCTGAGAAATCCTCACTTCCTGTTCTTCTGTCTGTAACTACACATCGTAATGCGAGGCTTTCGTCCTGGTGTGGAGTGTCGTGCTCACCCCTCCCTTGAGGGGGGAGGGACGAGCAGGAGAGTCAGGACACTCACTAACACACAGCTCCTTTCTCTATCTGCAACGTAGAGAGTGTGCTGACTCTCCTGACTCTCCTGCTCGCCCCCTCCTTACAACGACATCATATGACGTCCAGTCTGAAAGACGGAGGGTTCCTGCCGACGTCATTTTACAATGACTCGGTAGGGAACAGGTTAAGAACTGTCAAATGACAGAGCAGGCATTCGGTGGTTAGCCTTTGTCATGGGCAGAGCATTTTTTTTAAGGGTTTAGAATTGTGATTGACAAGATAGAAGATAGAAACAGGGATACGACGGCGTATCAGTAGATACGCCGGCGTATCCCTTTTGTGGATCTGGCCCATTGCTCCCAGATATCTCCAAGGACTACAGAATTTCCCCCCTCTATGTTATGAAGAAGAGCATACGGGAGATGTCTTGTTTCTGTTGTCCTGATACAGCATACAGTATCAGTCTTGTCACCCTATCACAGGAAGTGTGGGCCAGATCCACAAAAGGGATACGCCGGCGTATCCACTGATATGCCGTCGTATCCCTGTTTCTATCTATGCGACTGATTCACAGAATCAGTTACGCATAGATATTCCTAAGATCCGGCAGGTGTAATAGTTTTACACTGTCGGATCTTAGGATGCAGTACCTCGGCCGCCGCTGGGGGCATTTCTCGTCGAAATTCCGCGTCGGGTGTGCAAATTAGCACTTACGGAGATCCACAAAGCGGTTTCCCTTTGTGAAGTCTCCGTAAGTTGTTAGTTTGCAAACGCAAAATTAGGGCTACTTTTACAAAGTGTAAAGTTAGTACACCATGTAAAAGTAGACCCTTCTTTCCCGCGACACTGTCAAATTTTATTTTGAATTTTTTTTTTTTCGCCGCATCTCTTTTTTTTCCCGACGCAACTTTTTTTACCCGGCGCGATTCACAAAACTCGGCG
The DNA here is from genome assembly GCF_905171775.1 of Rana temporaria. NCBI lineage: Eukaryota > Metazoa > Chordata > Amphibia > Anura > Ranidae > Rana > Rana temporaria. Next base: position 98,404,573 of record NC_053496.1, read on the forward strand.
TAACGTAATTTCGCGCAAAGCACGTCGGGAAAATCGCGTCAGGAGCATGCGCAGTACGTCTGGCGCGGGAGCGCGCCTAATTTAAATGGGACCCGCCCCATTAGATTGGGCACGCCTTGCGCCGGACAGATTTAAGTTACACAGCCGAAAATTTATAGGTAAGTGCTTTGTGGATCGGGCACTTAGGTAGAAATTTTGCGGCGGTGTAACTTAAATAGGAAGATTTAAGTTAAGCCCGCTGGCTGTGGATCTGGCCCTGTGTTCCTGGTGCAATTATCAGATAAAAAGAAAAGAAAAAGCTTAAAAAGTGAAAATGAATGCAGTCACCACATGGGGGGGAGGGGGGGGGGGTTAGTAAAGCTTTAATTTACTTGGCAATGAGAACATCCCCTACTCCATTAGTAAATCAATCAGTTTATATCTATTTTCTATAAATGCCTGTATTATTTTTCTTGTTTTACCACCTGCCTAGATTTTCTGAGTTCCTAATTCTTCAGTTATTCATCTTCAATTGTTTTTCAGTAGCACTAAATGTTTTTTTTTTTCCCATTTTCTTTTTCTCTCCATCTTATTTTGCTGCAGGGGCAAGAATACAATTCATGCACTATATATAATATATATGTAGATGAAAAATAAAGCGTATTCTTCTGTCCAGGGCTAATTTGATATATGATGGTATAAGTAGAGATTTATGCTGACTGTAGCGTGAAGATAGAGGAGATGGTATGGTGTAAGTAGATTGTTTTAGGATGAAAGGAAGAAAAATAAGTGAGTGTCTGCTGCTTTTTGATACAATGTAATATGATAAATAGAGATTGGTGAAATAGTCAGTAGACCAGGCAAAGGTCAATGCCACAATTAAACTGTTGTCCATATTTTTGCAAATTCTTACATGTAATGATTCCTTTCTTTCATATATTGCAAAAATGAACTTTTGTATTTCAGCATTACAATATTATGTGTTCACCTTTGCAGTAGTATTAAAAGTAAATACATGAGGTACGGTAATTAAAATAAATCATATAAGAAACACATGAAGTAAGCTTAAAAAACATAAGATTTTTTTTGAGTTTCATAGATAAACTAATAATATTTGTTTTTAATCAAATAAATCAATAAATACTATTAAAAAGGTATTTTATTAAAAAGTACAAATCTGACTTGGCTGCTCTGAAAGGCTGTTTAAAGTAAAGTTGGCATACATTATTAAAACAAGTAAAGGTACATATGTATTTTCAAGACAACCTTATAAAATGAAGGTGTTTTTCCTGGGATTAAAGCGACCCTGTCATGTTAAAAAAAAGTTTGATGCCGTTTATTTCTCCCACGCTTTTGCCAAAAGCAACATGGTAGGCTACAGTTAACCAGAGCTCCTGGCAATGCTCTGTGCCATGCAGTTAGTAATTCAGCCTGGCTGCACCCACAATGAACTTTGTATCAGTGTTGGGTAGATTTAGTAAATAAGAATGATGTTCTTTCAGCCCAGTGAAGTTCTGTTTGTTTCATCCAATTGTGTGCAAGGGATATCCCTAATGTTTATTTTACAATTCTCCTACACATTATTTGAAAGTCAGTTAACACTAGTTCACTGGGCTAAATGAACACTCTACCTCTTTTGTAGATTAACTTTTTTTATATATATTTTTTCTTTTCAACATTAAATTTACAATTTTTAAAACAATTTCTTCTTCTTTTATTTTTATTTTTTTAATTGTTTCTAAAGGCAGTTTTTTTTTACCTTAATGCATGCTCTTAAAATAAGAGGGGAATGATAAAATACGTAGAAACTAATAGATGGATATGTGTAAGATTATCACACATATAAAAGTAGGATATATAACCAGGGCTATCTTAATAGCATCTTGGGCCCCTGGGAAAAGTAATGCTCTGGGGCCCCTACAATGATGACAGTGCAGGTAAACAGACATCAAGTAGGTAGGAGGCAGACTGCCTCCCCTTTGTATCTATCACTCTCAGTGCTATCACGGGGCCCCCAATCATGGGGAAGCGTGGGCTCAAGGACCAGCTTCTTTGGGCAAAGTGCAGGGGCCCCATGCAGCTGGGGCCCCTGGGCAGTGCCCAGGTGTGCCCTCTCATTAAGACAGCCCTGTATATGAAAAACAGTGGTTTCAAAAATTATTTATCGCTAAATAAAATATGGGAAATTGTGGAGAATCTCTCAGATATTTAGCCCCCATTCACATTGTAACATTGTATTTTGCCGCGATTAGGTTCCTTTTTTTTCACAAAGAATTGCCATTGATGTCTATGGCCGAATGCCAATGCCGCCTGAAAAAAAGGGTCCGGGACTTGTTTTCAGGCGACAGGCGTACGGCGTTTATGAGATGTGAACCATCTCCATAGACATCATTGGCAATTCTCCCCTCCAACGGCACGAGCATGAGGGTGGCTTTGGCCAATTATGGCTCAGGGGGTTTAGTACACGCCCCACACTATAAAAGGCCGCCTGCAGGTCGGCCTTGTGTAGTGTGTTGCGGTGGTTAAGAGAGGACAGAGAGAGGAAAAAATAGGAAAAAATAATGTCGCTCTAAAAGTTTAAAAGTATACAATAAGCAGCACTGTGGTCCAGATTTTCTACTACAAGTGTACTGTGAAAGAATTGTAAATTTCATCTAATATTTGTGATAAAGCAAAATGTGTGCTGATCCAATATATATACGGTAAATATATATATATATATATATATATATATATATATATATATATATATATATATATATAAAAACAATAAAATTCTAAGAAAAGTCCACACATTAATGTGATCCTTTAACTGTGCTTATGCACACTGTGAGGGGGTTGGCTCGGCAGCAGGTGTCCATGACCCCCTGGATGAGTACACTACATTACAGTACACTACAGTACACTACAAATTAGGCACAGCACACAGCATTGCAGGTGAAAAAACAAAGGTGTGGTATTTACACTATATACAATAGTAAGCAACAGCAAAAAAAAAGGAAAAATAAAAATAAATCCTTACTACACACGCAGGTTCCCTATCTATCAACTAGGTGAAGCCTTGCGCTGCCCCCAGGACCTATCTCCCTGTTTAAGAGGCTTGCCACACAGGTTTTGTTTTACCGCACAGAACACAAGATTTGTCTCACAACACAACCAGGTATCACGCTCCCAGTCTGCACAGATGCAAAACTGGTTCCAGGATGGAGCAACTCCCTAAGCAGGCTGGGAACTTTTGTAGAGGACCTAATGAGCCAACTTGCTTCAGCTGGGCTCATTACCTCACCACTGAAGGACTCTCAGCACTTCCCCCTAGTGGTATAAATATGCATAGAGCATAAATCTAGGACACACATACCTGCCATCCTGGATGCGACCAGGCGATTCTACCTGCCTGCTGTCACAACATCAACACTTCACTTTGATGTTAAAGACCAAGCCCTTCTTGTGCATGTGATAATGCAACCACCAAACTTCCAATGCTCCATAAAAACAAGTGATGATGACTCACACCCTCTTCACACCATGTACTCACCAGACGTCTATGACCCACCATTTTTGGGTCAGAAAACGCTTTGAATGTGGATATGCCAGTTTTCCTGTGCCCCCAATTCTGATCTCCTGGCTCCACTCCAACTCTCTCAGCCCAGATGGATCAATAATATATAACGTGAGACTACAGAGAGTAACTCATTGTGTTTCACATTTATGAAAAAAATCTTCCTTTTAGGCCCTGTACACACGATCAGTCCAAACTGATGAAAAAGGACTGAAGTTCATTTTCATCGGTCCAAACCGACCGTCTGTGGGCCCCATCAGTCTGTTATCCTTCGGTCCAGAAATGTAGAACTTGCTTTAAAATTGAACTGATGGACTGGTAACTGATAGGTCAAAACCGATGGTTAGTACGCAAAAGCATTGGTTCCAAACCCGGGCATGCTCAGAATCAAGTCGACGCATGCTTGGAAGCATTGAACTTCATTTTTTTCAGCACGTTGTGTTTTACGTCACCGCGTTGGACTCGATCGGTTTTTGAACTGATGGTGTGTAGGCACATCAGACCATCAGTCAGCTTCATCGGTGAACCGATGAAACTGAACTTCAGTCCGTTTTCATCAGTTTGGACTGATCGTGTGTACAGGGCCTTACACAAACAGATAACCCCCACTTACATCAATTAGTGCCCACCCAGCACTCAGGATTTCCAGCAGCATGGGTTTGGCAAAAGGGTAAGAACGCTGCTGTTAATTGGAACCAGCGTGCTTTCTAAAACCTGGAGATGACATAGCTGAAAGCTTCCAGAAGATGCATGAATGGGTTAAACGCGCTTGAGGTGGGACAAGAGCGCCGACATCACTTCCGGTGATGTCACTAGCAGGTTTTGGAACGCACGCTGGTTCTAATAATCGTGCTGGTTCCAATTGTGCTGGTCATGTGATAAGTTGCTATTTTAAAAGGTTACTCCAACCAAAATCTGTTTCACCAACAAGGTAACTAGTCAGTTTTTGGGTGAGACTGTTAATGTTGGTATATTTTATTACTACTGGCCATTTTTGTTGAGTTCCTATGCACATTTCTCCCTCATTTGAACAATTATTTCTGAATGCATACATATTTAAGTACCGTATTTTCCGGCGTATAAGACGACTTTTTGCACCTAAAATCATGCCCCAAAAGTCGGGGGTCGTCTTATACACCGGGTACCTGTCTGTCAGACGGCGGCCATCCATTATTCAAAAGCCGCGCCTCCTCCTCAGGCTGTTCCGTGATAGGCGGAACACTAATTTTCCCAGCAGAGCCTCTGTTCAGTGTTCCGCCTATCACAAATGCCTTCTCATCCTCGGCCTCGGACGAGAGGACATTCGTGATAGGCGGAACACTGAACAGAGGCTCTGCTGGGAAAATTAGTGTTCCGCCTATCGCGGAACAGCCTGAGGAGGAGGCGCGGCTTTTGAATGATGGATGCCAGCAGCCTGAGAAACTCTGCAAACAGGAGAAGGTAGGAAGATTGTCGAGGCAGGCATACTGGCACAGTGAGGCAGGCATACTGGTACAGTGAGGCAGGCATAATGGCACAGTGAGGCAGGCATACTGGCACAGTGAGGCAGGCATACTGGCACAGTGAGGCATGTATAATGGCACAGTGAGGCATGTATAATGGCACAGTGAGGCATGTATAATGGCACAGTGAGGGGTCGTCTTATACAGTGAGTATATCCCAAAACCAACATTTTAGCTGGAAAATTAGGGGGTCGTCTTATACGCCGGCAAATACGGTATGATAAGGAAAAACATTTTTTTTTTAAGCATTGGGATAAATTACAATGTTATTGTCTATAGGCAGCTTCAGTATCAAAGACTAGACAGGATGATTAATTATGACGATAATAAAAATATATATGGATGCTTATTTTATTTTTAAAGTTTTCTGCAACAAAGCAATGAATCATAGAGTTTTGAACCTCAGCAACATGATAAGCAGTGACCACTAGGGCATCTTGAAATGGCCAGGTAATGATAAAAAATAATGTTAGCATTTTACACTTCAGACCGAGGACTATCAGCCAAAAAAAAAAAAGAAAAAGCATTTCTGAAAAATTAGATAAATCTAGGCATGCTGACATGTCACTGCTGGTGACAAATGCAGTGAGGTATCATTTACTCTTTGCTGTGTTTGTCACCTTGACATGCCTGACAGTAAAACTAAAACAACAACAACCCTACTACAAAAGAAATATATAAAGACTTTTGTTAACACTTGTCATGATTTATGGTTGACTTGAATGGTCTGCTTCTGTAGAGAAGAGTGACACCGCCAAACACAACCAGTGGCAGTGGCAACCACTGAATAATATTTATTTTTATGCTTATAAAATGTTTTTGTGCCAACATGGGTAATTTACTTATTCTACAGAGAGTAGGACACTCTACTAAAATGTTAAGAGAGGAAGTAATATTGTAGAATCCATATATACTGGTATATATATTTCTTTCTATTTTAATGTAGCAGTGATTCTACATTGTGCAGCAGCAGTGGTGGAATGTAATGAACATAAAATAATTTCACATAACAGTAAAAATATTGGGATGCTTACATTTGTGAAGAATAAAAAAGTGTAATGGTCTGTGTTTATCAGTGTACAAGAGCAAAATATTGTTTTTCTTGTGCTTGTGATGAACGTGGGCAACGTGAACGTGATCGTGAGCATTGTGCTCCGCTGGATTAAGGATTCAAAGTTCACAAAACACTATAAAAATGAATGAGAGTTTAAAAAATAATATCTGGGAGGAGACCCTGATCACGTGACTTGTTAAAATCATAGAAGCAGAGTACTCACTGGTGCACTAATCAGAAAGAACTTTATGAATGAGCTGCAGAATTCAAAATGCAGTAAGACTGATGAACAGGGAGTGCATAGATATTTTTACTCTCTATTATAAATTTCTCTGGCAGACTCTTTTGCACAGATCCTCTGTGCAAAAGAGGATCCTCATCCTTTTCTTCTGGGGTCCCCCGCTGACGCTCCAGGCTCCTCCTCTTCATTGTGTGCCCCCACGGAAAGCTGCTTTCCATGGGGGCACCTATGCAGGCTCGTTGGCTAATGCATAGAATGCATTAAGGTGAAAAACCTTAAGGATTTACAACTACTTTAACTCCTTAATCATTTATACACATCAGGTAAAAAGTCTTTAGTTTTTCTTTTTCAATGTTTTGCATATTAAGCATCTTGGATGCACCCTGCATTTAATATCTGCTTTTTTTAATAATTATATTCAAAACAAATAATGAAGAAAAAAAATCAAATCAACTTGACCAAAAACTATTATGCATTTCAGTTAACTATTTTATGCAGGGAAGTAGAAAAAAAAAGGATTTGCTATTCACAGGATATAATAATAATACATGATTATAGGGATGAAAAAAGACTGATGTCCATCAGGTTCAGACTGTGTTCCTAGATGGTTAAAATGAACACCTCTACATTCATACATTGATTCTTTAATAAATAAATATCAATGTCTAGGAGGTTCACTAGCTATGATGCTTTCATTCAGCAAGGATGTTGATTGCCCCTCTAACACTAGAGAGAACGCCTACTTCCTTCTTACACCAGAGGAACCCTTAAAATAGTTTTAAGGTCTTGGGGAACCTCTGCTAACACCAAATAATTGTAGATCATTAGGAAAAAACCCTTACAGGTTTACAATTTGGTGTCATGCTGCTGGCTCTGCCAAGCGTCATTGGCCCCTAAACTATGCAAGCACTGTCAAATGGGAGGCCAATAAACATTTTTCTGTGTTTACAAAGACAGCTTTTCTTTAGGGGGCTCTCACAGACCGCCACCTGCCCTGTACGTACTTTTGACAGGGACAAATGCCGACCAATGATCTCCCTGCAAGTGAGAGAGGCGGAGCCACCTACACTGCCGGGAGGTACTAGAGCGGGGCTGGGTAGGTAAGATGTGAGTAAGCTTTTAGGGGGGCCTGAGAGGAAGAGATGAGGGCTGTGGAGTGAGATGTGTGCATAGGTGGGGGATATGGGAGAGTGGTGCAGAGATCATAGCCAAGGAGGAGAGGTAGAAGTGAGATGTGGACAGCTTGTTAAAGAAAGCTTAACCCTGCACTCTGTGCACAGCACCCCCCTCAACCCTGCACTCTGTATGTAGCACACACCTTTACCCTGTACTCTGTACACAACGCACTCCTGAACTCTGCACAACGTACGTAGCATACTCCTGAAGTCTGTCCTCTGTACATAGTACACTCCTGAGCCCTGCACTCTGTATGCAGTGCACCCCTAAAACCTGCACTCTGAACGCTGCATACTCCTGAACTCTGTCCTCTCTATGTAGTGCCCGCCTGAACTCTGCATACATAGTCTTTGAGGGCAACCATAATGCTGATGCAGCCCGCAATGAAATTTAGTTTGACACCCCTGCCCTACTAGCTTTTGGAGGAACCCTGGTTGAGAATAGCTGCTATACATTAAATTACAATATTATAACAGAGTGTCCCATATTACATTATACCTGTTTTTCTGCTGTCCTGGTTACTGTAACTATACATACACTTCTGGGTGTGTGTACATCTGTTCTGTGACCACCATTTCCACTCACTGTGGTTTCTGTGTGGCTTATATGTCCATGATATACAAGCTAGCAGTAATAACCATAAAGAGAGACTGGAAGAGCAAGTATTTAACATATCTGACTAGTCAAATACTTGCAGAGGATAAGCAGGGACAGCTTTTCAAGAAAAGGGCCACAGTCTTTGCAGTCTTCTTTTAGCAGTTACGTTGTTCATACAAGTGACATTGTGCTATAGGGTCATTTCATAGACATTTCACCCAACAAAATCAAATTAATATTTACCTTATTGTAAATATTACAATAATAAATATATTCATTGAAATTATTATAATTGTTTTCTAAAAATCGTATTTCCATAAACTGGATGTTCTACATACTGGCTGCATATATTATTTTCTGCAGGTATGTTTCACATCTTTATTTTCAGAGATAAATACATTGTGTGTGCATCCGTTTTTAATACTGTAGTTTTTAGGCTTCCATTGTTTGCAGGTTCATGTGACATATTGTTACATTTCTATCTCTATCTCTGAAAAGAAACATTTATTAGAGCTTATTAATTGTCTACACACCAATCATTGATTCTGTCTCTCTTTCAATGGCCTTGGTACTGGCTTTATGTTTATACACACCGGGATTTGATCACTCTATCATCTTCACTATTTGCCTCGTAGTACAATCAGTTTTCAGATGGAGCTTCATATCTGCAAGGCCTCTGGGAGTTGGCAAACTTTGGCTGAGGTGTCAAACACAATGTCAATAAATGAGGATTGCACAGTTTCTCAATTTCCTCCGTAGGATTGCTGATTTAATGCCTAGAGACAGTATCTGTCATTAGGAGGACGTGGTAATAAATGAGGCTAATTTCTGGATTTAGCTATATCAATATCTCCCCAAATCTCATGAATCCCTTAGTGACAACTTTGTGCTGAAACAGAAGATAACTGTGGTCTTACTGCATTCTATCATTCATGTAATTGTCAGACGTAAGTGCCAATATGCAGGATGTTCCTTATTTGCTTACTGATACATATTACACAGTTTGTCAAAAACATGTGCCTGGTATGCACAAGCAATGCAGGTTTAGTCCTTAAAGTGGATCAAAACCCATAATCTCATGTACACTTAAATTTCCTAAAATGTGCTAATCTGCATCTTTCAGTAAAATAATACCAGATGATCCTGCAATGAAGGTCCTTATTTGGACCCTTCCTGTTTTAGCTACTTTGAATATGCTTTGTTTTGTTTGTGGCCCTGTTGGAGAGATTTGCCATTGGCTCCTTTCCTGAGAAGACGTCTCCACGATAGGGAAACCTACGGTAAACAAAAACTGACAAAAACCCCTAACCCTTCTCTGCTCTGTCTAAAGCAAAATGAAAACATTTTGACAGGGGTTACGCTTTTGCTGTTAAATGGATGTTAAACTTTGCTTTAAAAAATGATATTCAATTGTGTATACTTAATTAAAAAAAGTACCTTCTACTGCTCTTATCTTCCACCAAATTCCTTTTTTTTTTTGCTGTTTCAATACAGTCTAGAGGGCAGGGACGTGTGGACGCAGGGGAGGCAGGTGAATTCAGAGCTTCTCCTGCCATGAACATTAAAAAAAAAAAAAAAAAAAAAATTATATTTAGCTCCTACCCCACCACTGGGGCTCCTATCATCTATGGTTCTGGAGATAGGAAGCTCCGTGCACAGCCTGTCAGAAGCTACATACAGAGCAGCCAGTTTAAATACAAACTGGCGCAAAATTGTTTGAGTATAGCCTCAGATCAGATTGTTTAAATAATCATATAGTGTACCATCATCCAGGATTTAATAGAAAGAGGGGCACCGGAAGATAGAGTGGTCGCGGCTGCTAGTACCGCAAACCAAAATTAAACCATCACCCAGAAAAAGATTTTGTATATATGGACTTTCTCGGTACTGATGACACAAGTAGATACAGTAAAAATTCATTTATTGTACATTAAAATATACATTTAAAAACAGAACTTGTGACAATCAACCTCACACTAGTTACAGCAGTGGAATATAAATGGAAATCCGTATGGTATCTAATGTTGTGAGGTGAAGTCAAAAGGAGACCTCAAACTGGCACACTGTGGGCCAGATTCAGATACAATTACGTTGCTCCACGGCAGCGTAACGTATCTGATTTACGTTACACCGCCACAGGTTTACAGCGTAAGTGCCTGATTCTCAAAACTCTTACCTGTAAACTTGCGGCGGTGTAACGTAAATGCGCTTGGCGCAAGCCTGCCCCATTCAAATGGGGCGGGCACCATTTAAATTAGGCGCGTTCCCGCGCCGAACGTACTGCGCATGCTCCGTCGGGTAAATTACCCGACTTGCATTGCGCTAAATGACGTCGCATGGACGTCATTTGTTTAGACGTTTACGTAAATGGCGTCCATCGCCATTCACGGACGACTTACGCAAACGACGTGGTTTTTTAAATTTCGACGCGGGAACGACGGCCATACTTAACATGGCTTAGAACAACTAGGGCTTAGCCCTAATTTTACATGGCGTAACTCAACGGAAACGACGTAAAGTTAGATCGACGGGCAGCGCGGATGTTCGGGAATCGCCGTAACTAGTCATTTGCATATTCTACGCCGACCACAATGGCCTCGCCACCTAGCGGCCGGCCTAGAATTGCATCCTTAAGATCCGACAGTGTAATTCAATTACACCTGTCGGATCTTCTGGCTATCTATGCGTAACTGATTCTATGAATCAGTCGCATAGTTAGGATGGCCGGAACACAGAGATACGAGGCGTATCAGGAGATACGCCATCGTATCTCTTATGTGAATCTGGCCCTGTGTTTGCAGCAGACTGAGAGGATGAGCTCAGAGTGCCTCTCCTCAAATCTTCTCAGAGGCACTGAGCTCAATGGACAGCTTGGAGTCTTGGACAATTGGTAAATAAAAATTGGCCCATGTTGTCCAATAAAAATGCTGCAGTGGAGGCAGGCCTCTCACTGCAGTGTCATAGAAGGGGACATGTGTCTAAAAGCCAAATGCTCCCTTCCAGTCCAGTCCTCTTAACTACAATGAAAAAACATAGGTTTATGGGTATAAGATTTACCCACAATCCCATGTTTTTCTCACACAGTTAAGAGGGGGAATGAGAATCTTCTGCTACGGAAGAGGTACAAGCTAAATCATATATTAATATCCTTTATGTATAACAATACATAAGAATCTATTATTTATATATTTACTGTGAAATTACTAGTTTGAAGTTACAACTTCAAACTTCAGTAATGTGCCCATTAAGCCACCTGCTTGAGTACAGTTTTTTGAAAAAAATAGTAAATTACCTTAAGATTAATATTTTATAATTATTTGGACATTACTTATGGTAATTAACCCCTTGTCACCCAAGCCAATTCTGACACTTTTCTCCTACATGTAAAAATCATATTTATTTTGCTAGAAAATTACTCAGAACCCCAAAACAATATATATGATGTTTTAGCAGACACCCTAAGGAATAAAATGGTGGTCATTGCAACTTTTTATGTTACCCGGTATTTGCGCAGCAATTTTTCAAATGCATTATTTTTGGAAAGAAACTTTCATGAAAAAATAAAAAAACACAAAAGCTAGCATGATTTTTTTGTATACTATAAAAGATGATGTTACGCTGAGTAAATAGATACTTAAAATGTCATGCTTTAAAATTGTGCACACTTGTGAAATGTCACCAAACTTCAGTACTTAAAAATCTCCATAAGCAACGCTTGAAATTTTTTCACAGGTTACATGTTTAGAGTTACAGAGGAGGTCTAGTGCTAGAATAATTGTTCTCGCTTGTTGTGTATTTAATTTGTATGTATCTGTCTCTGATACTAGCCAGTGCCTCACCAGCCACTAATCTAATGCACATCCCTCCTAGAGGGTGGCAACACTTTTTTCCATGGTCCTACTGTAAACATTATTGTAACCACCTTCTATTCTTGAGATGGACTATGGTGTGTGCGGCATGCATAGAGCAGTGCACATGAATGCACATTAACGCAACAAATGCACATTGCTCGTTTCAGTTTTACATAAACTAGGTACTAAGAGTGTGTGCAGTGTGATCTGCCAACATGTTTCAGACATAGTCCTTCCTCAGGGTCTCAGTGTCTGAGGAAGGAATATATGTCTGAAACATGTTGGGCCATTACAATTCATCATCCTATCCAAAATTTGCCACCTCAACCTCCGCAACATCTCCAAGATACGCCTCTTCCTAACCAATGTCACCACAAAGCTTCTAATTCACTCCTTGGTCATATCTCACCTCAAATATTGCAATTCCCTCCTCATTGGCTTACCTCTAAATAGGCTATCCCCACTTCAGTCCATCATGAACGCTGCTGCCAGGCTCATCCACCTCACAAACCGCTCAGTGTCTGTTATACACCTCGGCCAATCCCTCCATTGGCTGTCACTCAACCAACAAATTAAATTCAAGATACTAACAATAACTTACAAGGCCATCCACAACCTGGCCCCCCAGCTACATCACCAACCTAGTCTCAAAATACCAACCCAATTGTTCTCTTCTCTCCTCCCAAGACCTCCTGCTCTCTAACACCCTTGTCACCTCATCCCATGCATGCCTTCAGGACTTCTCCAGAGCCTCTCCCATCCTCTGGAATGCTCTACCCCAATCTGTCCGATTTCTCCTACTGTGTCTACTTTCAGACGATTCCTGAAAACTCATCTCTTCACAGAAGTCTATATGGCCCCCAGCTAACAACTGTACACTTACTTTCTCCTAAATCCTGTATAATAATAATAATAATAGGCTGACCTGGAGTTGCACGTAGGTGGCTCTATGGATAGTTTAGATGGTCTATAAGGGTATTGTTATATATTTAGCCATGAGACATGTACATTTGTATGTTTTTTGCCATTATGTCATTTTAAAGATTGTATGTTTCCCTTTTTTACTTCAAGTCCTTAACCCCCCTGGCGGTATTCCCGGGTCTGGCTCGGGCTGGAATTTCAGCTTCAAAAGTGGTAACCCCGAGCCAGACTCGAGATCGTCTCGCAGCAGCCACAGGCATGGTTTACTTACCTTGTCCCTGGATCCTGCAATGCCTCCCCGCTGTGTGATCGAGCGGTGTCTCCTTGCTGGATTCACAGTGTCCCTGGGTCCCGCCGAGCTCCGTTCCCTGCGCCGTTACGACGCACGGGGGCGGTGAATGGCGCCAAATTCAAAAAAGTAATTAAACACAATACATACAGTATACTGAAATCTTATAGATTACAGTACTGTATGTAAAAAATGCACACCCCCTTTGTCCCTAGTGGTCTGCCCAGTGTCCTACATGCACTTTTATATAATAAAAACTGTTCTTTCTGCCTGAAAATTGTAGATTGTCCATAGCAACCAAAAAGTGTCCCTTTATGTCTAAAGTGATTTTAGACCAGCTAGAAAACAGCGATAATAAATTATAATCACTTGCAGAATTGAGCGATAGCGATTTGTGGGGAAATTCGTCATAACAAAAATAAAAGTAATGACAGCGACAATTCTGCAACTGAGTAAATTTCAGTGATTTTGAGTTGATTACATTATTGAATAATTTTTATTATAATTATATTACTATTTGTTATAATTATTTATTATATTATAATTTATGAATTTGTTTTTCAAACCTGTTCATACCCGAGATGTCTACTAGACTCTTGTTTGGACAGATTTAAGTGAGTTATTCCTAAGAATTACAGGCCTACAATGTAAAACGCCAAATTTCCTTGAAAAATAATGGTACCGCTTTCAGCACCTAAAATCTGAAATAATCATACCGCCAGGGAGGTTAATAAAATGTCTACAACTTTTTATACATGTGTAAACTTTATCTCTGCCGCCAAAGTCCATGAGGGGTTTCTGGATGCACTTTGTTTAACCTAATGATTGAATTTTGGTAGTTTGAGATCTTGTGGAAGATGTTGGAAGGTGGCAGAAAACCACAGTAAGAAATGATATCATGAAAAATAGATTACAGGAATAGATAGTGGATGTGTCTGGATTTTTGGAACATACGGATATCATTTATTGTCACTTTAAGGCTTTACATTTATAATTTGAAAAAAAATAAAATAAAATCAACTAGCTTTTATAACCCAACTGGACTGTTATTTACTAACAGTTTCTATTAGTATGGTAAAAGTAGCAATTCAGGTAACAGTACTGGCAATTAGGCTAAGCATTTATAAAATCTAGCTTGTACTTAGAGGCAAGACTTTTAGAGAGTAGCGCATTTCTGGTAGTAAATCTGTACTTTTTGCAGACCCACAACAAATCCTTTATACATGAGACACTCACCTGAATGATTTTTGCTCCAATAAGCTCAGAACACTCATCTATTATATACAAAATTAAAAGGAAGGTATGAAAATTAGAACTTTTTTTGAGTGTCCAGAATTAGAGGTTTATCCCATAAAAACCATAACAGTTTTAATGTCGTTGCTTATTTACAAAGTGTATTTCTAACAATGAATAGAATATTATGATTATTGGATAGAAGCAACACTTCTAGTTGTTTTTTTTTAACTTGGATAAATGAGGCCCATTGTGAATAGGACATTGCACTCCATCCTAACCACCAGTAATTCATTATGGATGTTTGGATGGCAGGATATCTGTATAATTCTGTCTGGGAAAGCAGATATTGATCCATGTAAAAATATTGATTGTTCTTACTTCATTTATGCATATTCACATGTCTTACTGGTACAGTACAAACAGCATGCTATTTTACTGTCATGTGTAACATATATCATTAATATTATTTAATGATAAGATATAATAGTTATTTTGTTGTGTGTTTGTGTGTATATGCGCGTTTCTCTGTAATGATGCTAAAAAGCTTTTATGTTTGTCCAGCACCATCTTAGCCAGAGACCACCAGAAATAAAGTGTAACGATACTCCCTTAGTGATGAGTGATGTAGCCCACCTGTCACCTTGCCCAGCTCGGCATTCACTTTAGACACTCCAAGACAATGAACAAGTCCATCAGCTTTGTTTTTTAATTTTATTGAGGTATTAGAACTTTGATGGGGATAAGGAATTCATGGGATGCCCAGAAAATGATTCTTGCATGGTATGGGACAATTTAGATATTCTCCTGCATAACCCTTTCTGCCGACTATCTCTCCTTCTACCTCCAGCACAATTCTTCAGGCACAGCTAGGACATGGTTAGGCCTTATGCCTCATACACACGATCAGTTTTTCTGACAGGAAAAACATTTTTTTTCAGCAGGAAAACGGCTGAAATTTGTCTTGCATATACACGGTCACTCAAATCTTGGCTGAAATTCCGAACGTCAAGAACGCGTGATGTACAACATGTACAACGAGCCAAGATCAATGAAGTTCAATAGGCAGTTCGGCTCTTCTGCTTGATTCTGAGCATACACGTTTTTTTTGCGCGTCATAATTGCATACAGACGAACGCGATAGGAATGTTTCCTGTCACGAAAATTGAGATCCTGCTCTCAATCTTTTCTTGGCAGGAAAACTGACAGAAAATGTGTGATGGAGCATACACACGGTTGGTTTTCCTGACAAAAACCTCACATCGCACTTTTCCTGTCAGGAAAACTGATCGTGTGTACGAGGCATAACTCTGGTTTCAGCCAGGCCTTAGAAAAATTCCTTATTACAGGCAGTGACCGTGGGCCCCTATGGTGTAGCAAAAAAAAACAGTTCTGGTGCTAGCTGTCCTCTTTGATGGACTACTGATTTCAGTCAGCCCCTTGCAGACCCTGACAACCCTCCTAGCTGCAGCGGCCGACTTCACTGCCAGTAACATCACAGTCTCTTCTGCTGGCTCTATATCCATCTCAGACTGCACCAAAGTCTGCATGCCTGTCCCAGCTCTGCCAACTGTGCCTGCCACTCAACGACACCTGATGGATCCCTCTTGGAGACTTTCCCAGCAGTATTTCCTGCTGTCCTCTCCTGCTCCTGTTCAGGACCCCCCTTGGGTTGTATGGGGTTCCTGTTCAGCTTCGATCCCCTGGCCCAAGGTCACTCCCCCAGACTGGAGGGCTCCCTCCAAGGCCCCGACATCCTAATACTCCATCTCCAGTTCTTCCACCCAAAACAACACCTCCCCAGCTGGGCTGACTTTAGGTATTTAAGGAGGTCTGCCCCCTGCCAATCCAGTTTGGGGATTGGTCAGTGCTCCTTAAAACACCACAGACAGCTCCACCTTTCTTCCCCACCTTCCTTTTAGAAGCCTCTAGAAGCCGAAGGGAGGTAAGCGAAAGATGAAACTAGCTGTGAGTCACCAGCCTCCTCTAAGCCCCCCCAGCCACAGATCAAAACAAAACAGGCCTGCCTAAATTATTGTGCACTGCCAAAAATCTCAACTATAGCACCTACCTAAGTAGAGGGTGCTACAGAAGAATGTACATGTATCAAAAAATGTACTGTAACAAATCCACAGCCAGTAGTTTGTGTATCCCTCATATGAACCACGGTTCTATAGTGGCAAGGAATGCAGAGAATAGATCAGAAGCAGAGAATAGACAATTTTGTTTTGTGTTCTCTATATCAATTGCTGAGTGTATTGGTTTGTCAAAAGCGCAGCTTACCAATTCTTAGATGTGATGGCTGCACTCATTTTTTTTAGGTTTTCTTTTCTTTATTTTTACCTAGTGATTTGGCCAGCAAGTCAGTTGCTTTTCAACAGAACAAGCTGTTCTGCAAATGTCGCAGTTACAGGGTTGAGACAAACCCATTTACTACTGACAGGAGTGGCTACAATGATCAACGTTTATATATTTATGTAAAACTTTTATTCCAAAAGGGGAAAAAAACAGTTTGCTGTAACTGCTTATAAAGTATGAGCTGGAATTTAGCTTCAATATGTTAGTGTATCTAAATCTGCTAGTACATCTAACATGTCCTTCCTCTCAAATTTACAGTGCTTATATCAAAAGTTGCCCCTGTGCTCATTCATCCAAAGTGGAGGCACTCTTAATACAAGAGGTGTGTTACTGGTCAGATCACAGGTTAGGAAAAAGCCTAAAAAAAGAAAAGTGATGCAGCCACAAGAGCTAATGATTGGTAAGCTGTAATCTATTACATTTTTGGTTTTGGGTTTATTAGAACTTTAACTGCCAACTGCCAAACAGTGTATCTACAGCCATTTCTTCTTCTTTTTAGATACAGTAGGGAATGAAGAAAATCCCTGCCAGATTTGAATTGCTGTGTGTGTCCCCACTGGGGGGATTCGCACCTCCATTTGTCCTGGTAATCATTGTCAGCAGAACAGAAAGTGATGGGCAATTGAAGTTTTACAGTTGTCAACAGAACAAATCTCACAGTGACAGTAATTCCAGTGACATCAGTTGTCCAAGCTGGCCATTTTTAACCATGTATAGCCATTCCTGTTCATGAGAAGACAATCTATCAATCAACATTACGTAAAAGATGCTTGTTGGAAAATCTCCACTCCATCAAGGCATGCAGCCAATGGGCTGCAGTGTTAATCAGTGTATTCTACCAGCGGGAAAGTCCTGCTGTCAGATCACAAAGACACAGCAGGAGGGATTTTACAGTTTTATAGGTAGATTCAGTAAGAGTTAGGCCGACTTATCAGTAGATAAGTCGACCTAACTCAGAATCTACGCCGACCTATGTTTAAGCGTATGCTCAAACAGAGATACGCTAAACATATCTAAGATAGGACGGCTTGCGCCGTCCTATCATAGGTTGCAATATTTTGGATGGCCGCTAGGTGGCGCTTCCATTGCGGCCGGCGTAGAATATGTAAATGATTTTATACGCCGATTCACGAACGTACGCCCGGCCGCCGCAGTCGTTTTACGCCGTTTCCGTAGCGCATTACAGGCCTAAAGTTATTCCATCTATTAGGTGGAATAACAATGTTAAAGTTTGGCCGCCGTTCCCGCCGCGAGATTCGAATTGTTTACGTCGTTTGCGTAAGTCGTCCGCGAATCGGGATTTACGTCGCTTACGTCCACGTCGAAATCAATAGGCCCGTGCGGCGTATATCGCAATGCACACTGGGGAATGTAGTCGCCCGGCACATGCGCAGTGAAAAAAAAACGTCAAAAAGGTGAGGTCAAGCCTCATTACCATCAAACACGCCCCCCCCTCCAAGTCATTTGAATTCGGCGCCCTTACGCCCGCCCGCTTTAGGCTACGCCGCCGTATTTTAGCAGGCAAGTATATTGAGAATCATTACTAGCCTAGCTAATTTACGGGGGCGTAGCCTAAACAGGCTAAGCTACGCCGCCGTAACTTTTCACTATTGTACCTGAATCTACCTATTAGTCTCATCCAGCGATGCATCATGCAACATGCAAACGTATAGTCTGATTACATGGCCATGCCTTTATGGGGGACTCTGGGACAAAACAGCATCTTTAGTTGAGTATTCTTGTCATATTTTCTTTAACTTTATCTGTATCTGTCATTATCTTTAATAAATGTTATTATAAGTATGTGTGTGATCTCTCTTTGCACATATCGAACACAACCTCAAAACCGTTACAAAACACCCCCAGACTCCAAAGGTCTCTTGCTAGCAATGTGGCCTGACCGGCAAGGGAGCAATTCTAGAGACTGGTAAGTAATCTTTTAGTGATCCTGATGCTGGCGATTTGTAGCCAGTGTTTAGATCACACATGTGACATCAGAAATCAAAATCTAAAACATTTTAGACACATCTTTAAACTTTTATCAGCGATCCTGCTTGTTAAGGAAGTATTCCTCTTAACTAGAATGACATCAACCCCTCTCAATCTTTCTTTTGTTCTCTCACAACCTTCTTTCTCTATCTCTCGCTTTCTCTCTCTCTCAACTGCTCATTCTCTTTTACTAACAGGCTCAAACTACGCCACACAATCTAAAACTCCTTCTCAGACTTAGCATTTGATGCTAATAATTGCAATTCTACAAACATGACTTCCTGAAAACGTATTGCATTATCTTAGGTAAGACGAATATAAAGTTCACAGAATGCATATTAGAGGCGGAATGAATTACTTTCTGGGGATATCTGTAGACTTTAATTGCCACACTTTGTATGCTAAGTAGATTTAGATTTTTTCGTCCGGGAAGCAATGTAAGTTCCACTTTTTCCTTCACTGACATAAGATATCACAGATTAATAAACATTAATAGTAAATTAAATTACAAAAGAAACTGAGAAATGTTAAGGTGCAGCAGATTGGTATAAAATGTAATATTAAGTTATAAAAGTGCATTACTAGGAACATTATTATAAGTGTTATTATATTTTAAAGCTTTCGGTGATTATTGTTACTAGAAGATGATCACATTTTGTATAGCTAAGCCCATTAACTGTGGGTAACATTATTATAAATATGAGGATAACAAGGCAGATTTGGGTCAGGACAAGGACGTCTGCAACACAGACAAAATTTGCCCTCATTATGGGTCAAATACTCAATGCATGCCATTGGAGTGTGCACAGCTTTTAGGATGTCTTTAATTGAAAGGCAATTAAACAGGGCTTCTTTATGTGTCACTAAACATTGTATTAAAGGGCATTAAACCTATTATTTTATCGGCCTTTTGGAATAATGTTTCTAATACCATCTGACCAGATCAGCAAAGTCAAGAAAACAATTTTTCTCTTGTAGTTCAAACCTGACAAAATTGTAGCACTGCTCAAGATCTGCGCCTCACTCTCTGTGAACTTCCAGGGTGCCGACTCATGAAGCTCATCTCCACTTGTCACCTAAGCATATTGATCAATGGAAGCCACACGCCAGTATATTTTTCCTCCAAAGCTCTTTTTCAGCTGTAAGTAGTACACATGCATCCATATTGCCCTTGCCCAGGGACCGCCCCTCCGTAATGCATTTCACTAATGAAGGCCTGGTCTTAAGGATAGTGTGCAGCTTCCATTGATCAATTTTTTTCTTGTGTCATGAAGAAGAATATAGAAAAATCTGCCCCCTGTTTTCTCATTTACGGTGTCACCTTATAAAGGCCAATAACACCCTGCTATGTGACTTAGCTAAACACTACAGTGATTTTTAGTTTCAGCGTTCTGATTGCTAATCTTTTGTTGGTTTGTTATAAGGTGCCCTGCTCAACATATTTTAAACTTGTGATGTTGCAGAGTGGCAAATAATATAGTAGGATCACATACCTTCCATACACCTTGAATAAAGAAATTATATATCTAGAATTGAGGCACCACACCATGATTATATGGTCTAGAAGCACATTTATTCCAATTTAAAATTAGAAGGAAAATGATTCAGATGCCAGCATCTTTCAGAGGCTAAATGTTGCTCCCCTCATCAGGACTTGATAGATTGGGTACAATTTATGTGGACCTGGTAGCAAGTAATAATTTTGTTATATTCACTATTTGTTTTGGATTGGTATAATTATAATAAACAGCACCTGGTTTGGCTACTACAACCTGCTTCTAAAAAGTATTGTGCCAATCCAAGGCCATGGCAAAATGTACCTGATGCATCAGAAATGCATTGTCTTTGTGTACCATCTTTTATTTGATTTCATATTGGAATAAACTTATATCTGGACTATAAACACATAGCAGTGGCAGCCAGTCCACAAGGGGCGCCGCCCCCCAGCCCATGGTGCCGCCCCCCAGCTCGCACCATCTGGGTGGCAGTGCACTGTGCAGGGCACCGGGCTAATAGGTTTCTACAAGGTCTGTCATGCCTTCACAGGCACGTGACAACATCCTGAGGCCCCAATTGGCCAGTTTTATACTGTCCTTGGGGCACAGAGAACTGAGCCCTGAGCCCTCCCACCCTGGGATGCCAGCGAATCAGCTCCACTGTAGGGTAAGTGCAGGCCTGGAGGGGTCTGCCTGCACCTCCCCAAAATCCTCCAGCACCAGCCACCACTGACATATTGTGTGAAAGTTCTGTGAGATTCTAAAGACCATTTTATTAATTCAATAGTAGCTATTATAGTTACAATGAAACCACTATAGCTACTCATAAACTGATTTGTGTGATTTGTATTGAATCATTTAATAGGTTACTGCTCAGTAGCCAAGCTACCCAAACAAAACAAGTAAAACAGAAGATTAGGTTATTTTTTAAAACTTTCAGTCAAGCAATGAACTGTTGTATGCCAACTGATGTTTAGGGGAAGGGTGAAAGGGAAAGTCTGGGTTAACCTTTTGTGTTATTGTATAAAATAAAAATGCATTGACTACATGCTGATGTCATCAAAGTGCAAAGCGTTCCATTGCCTATGATATGTGGGAAGCACCGACAAGTTCCATCCAGCCAGCAACTGTACCTATGGAGAGGGGCATATTTTTCAGGCTTAAAGTGATATTAAAGCCTTGTTTATTGTTTTGTTTAAAAATAATAAACATGTCATACTTACCAGCTCGTTGCAGTGGTTTTGACCAAAGCAGCCCAGATCCTCCTCTTCTCAGGTCACCCACCAGCGCTCCTTGCCCTTCCCTCCTGCCCCCATTGCAAGTAGCTTGCTATGGGAGCGCCCGAGCTGAGACGCTGCTCTGTGTGTCCATTCCGCGTCTCGGCTCTGCCCCCTCTCTCTTCTCATTGGCTCACTAACCTTGATTGACAGCAGCAAGAGCCAATGGCTCCTGTTGCTGCATCTCAGCGAATGAGGAAAGAGATGCACATCGCTGAATGGAGATCGGGCTTAAGTAAGTATTAGAGGGGCTGAGGGGTGAGCTTTTACAACCACTTTAAGAGTGACAGTGTCCCTTGGAGTCTGTAAGATGTTTAAAGGAACCCTAAAATATATACCTTTCTTGAAAAAATGTATAAAGGAACCTTAAACCTTTTTAAAAAAAAATGCTTCAACGACAGAAACAGTACGTGAGACAAAATACCTAGAGAAAGGTGACATGATATCAACTGAATGGGCTTAGGGGACCAACAGGCAGAGCTGACCAATCAGTGACTATGCTTTAGTTATAATGCTTGTCTTTATATGAAGCCACTTGACTAATGGTTAAACATGGTTAAAGTAGTAGAAACTGTTTACTTGGAATATGAATGTTGACTTTTATCATCAAATGTTATGCAAGTGAATTTTTCCCTTGGACATGATTGATTATTCATCATGAACACAGATTCACTTTATTAGCCAAGCTAAGTAAACAATCACTGAGCTCATGATATTTCCTCCCCCACGTTCCTCTTCTCCTGATTTCTC
This sequence comes from Rana temporaria, assembly GCF_905171775.1. NCBI lineage: Eukaryota > Metazoa > Chordata > Amphibia > Anura > Ranidae > Rana > Rana temporaria. The sequence goes on from NC_053496.1 coordinate 98,426,845, forward strand.
TATCAAAATCAATGGCTCAACTATCAACCTGTCCTCCAATGCCAAGGTTCTAGGTGTAATCCTGGACTCCGAACTATGCTCTAGGCCCCACATCCAGTTGCTGTCCAAAGCTTGCTGCCTCAACCTCCGCAACATCTCCAAGATATGCCCCTTCCTAACCAACGACACGACAAAGCTTCTAATCCACTCACTGGCCATCTCTCTTCTTGATTACTGCAACTCCCTCCTCATTGGCTTATCTTAAAATAATCTATCCCCCGTCAATCCATCATGAACGCTGCTGCCAGGCTCATCCACCTTACAAACCCTTCGGCGTCTGCTACCCCTCTTTGCCAATCCCTCCACTGGCTGCCACTCAACCAACAAATTTCATTCAAAATACTAACCATAACTTACAAAGCCATCCATATCTTGGCCCCAGCTACATCACTAACCTGGTCTACAAAATACAAACCAAATCGGTCTCCTAGCTCCTCTCAGGACCTCCTGCTCTCTAGAACCCTTGTCGCTTCATCCCATGCTCACCTCCAGAACTTCTTCCAAGACTCTTCCATCCTCTGAAAAGCTCTACCCCAATCTGTCCCTGAAAACACATCTCTTCAGAGGAGCCTATCTGGCCCCCACCTAACAACTGTACATTTATTTTTTCCATCAGCACATCCCCCCACAGTTATTACCGCTTGTATCTCTTGGCCCTCCCTCTTAGATTATAAGCTCTAACGAGCAGGGCTCTCTGATTCCTACTGTTTTAAAGGGTATTGTAGTTGTACTGTCTACCCTCAAGTTGTAAAGCGATGTGTAAACTGTCGGCACTACATAAATCCTGTATAATGCCGCGTACACGCGATAGCAAATGTTCGATGTGAGCTTTTGGTCGGATATTCCGACCGTGTGTATGCTCCATCGGACATTTGCTGTCGGAATTTCCGACAACAAATGTTTGAGAGCTGGTTTTCAATTTTCCGACAACAAAAGTTCTTGTTGGAAATTCCGATCGTCTGTATGCAATTCCGACGCACAAAAATCCTATTCATGCTCGGAATCAATTTGACGCATGCTCGGAATCATTGAACTTAATTTTTCTCGGCTTAGAGTTGTACGTCACCGCGTTCTTAACGTTCGGAATTTCAGACAACATTTGTGTAACTGTGTGTATGCAACACAAGTTTGAGCCAACATTCCGTCGCAAAAAAATCCACGTTTTTTCTGTCGGAAATTCCCATTGTGTGTACGTGGCATAATAATAATAATTTCTTTTTCTTTAATATATCAACCCTATGGGTTTTTTTTCAAACATGGTGATCGAATTCATAGGAAACAATAAAGGACTTTCACTATTTTGAATCTCCAATATTCATTCATATGTTATCCCTAAAAAAAAAACATACACATTGCTATAATACTATGGAGTCACTCTAAAAACTATGGGCCATATTCTTGTAGAGTTGAGGCGGGCGTAGCGTAAGCCATTTACACTATGCCGCCCCAACTTACAGGAGCAAGTGCTGTATTCCCCAAACACTTGCTCCGTAGTATGGGGCGGCGTAGTGTAATTGGCCCGGCGTATCCCCGCGTAATTCCAAGGGGGCGGCTTGTATTTAAATTAAGCGTGCCCCCGTTTCAATTGAACTGCGCATGCGCCGGGCTAAAAATAGCCCAGTGCGCATGCTCCAGTTCTCGGCGGAAAACGTCAATGACGCCGACGTGTGCGTCATTGACGTAAAGTCGTATTCAAGAACGACTTAGGGAAACGACGTACCCGACGGGAAAAGACAACGCGGACCCGACGCCATACTTAACATGGCCTACGTGGGACTGGCGTAAGGTTACCCCTCATATAGCAGGGGTAACCTTACGCTTATGCAAACGACGTAAGCGACGGTTACGCGACGCGAATTCGTTCGGGAATCGGCGTATCAGGCTCATTTGCATAAACAAATGAGACCTGAACGTAAACGCCACCTAGCGGCCGGCTGGGTAATTACATTTAAGATCCGACAGTATAAGTGACTTACACATGTCGAATCTTCAGCGTATCTATGCGAAAATGATTCTAGGAATCACTCGCATAGATACGCGGGTCAAAAAAGAGAGCTACGACGGAGTATCCTGAGATACTCTGTCGTAACTATACTCAGAATATGGCCCTATATGACCGTTCAACACATTTTTAAAGAAGTAAAGATTTAATTATCGGTCTTGTCAATCTCTACATTTAACCCTGTAGAAGGATTCTTAAAATTGTATGTTCTTTTAATTTCAAAGTTGGCTTAACAGCAATGAAGGCTTGTTTTGTCCTTTAAGAGGTCATGGTATGGGGACCTGAACATGAGCTCCCTTGCAACAGGAGTTGAGTAAACACATAAAAGCCATTTTATTTGACATTCTAGGACTAAAATGAGGGTCTCACAGTAGGAAGGAGTGTAAGGAGTTGAACCATCTACTACTTTTTCTTCCTAGTAAAGTGCTCAGCTCATTACACCCATTTTACATTACCCCCAATGAAAATAAAGTGAATTAAGGACTTGTAAAACAAGAAGAAGGAAACCAGGAATAGATGTGTACGTAAGAGTGAGTCATTTATTAGTAAGTATCTCATGGATTAACAACATCAAATTATAGAACAAATATGATCTACATTTAAATGTTGGTGTCCAAATAAAATAAAGATTTACTATGAAAAGTTCATTTAGACTGCACTGGAGACAGACTCTAAAATGGATACTATGCAGGTGTGTGTATCATCACATGGAATGAGCATATTACTGCTGCAAATTTTAAATCACCATCTATTTGTACCCATTTTATGACTGCCATATTGAAGCAATTAAAATGTGTTAAGAAGTAAGGCGAAAATGGGTAAAGTTAATCAGTAATGATTTATGGAACCTTGGTTTTAGATCAGAATGTCTTGTTCATGTATTGATAGGTTCAAAGTTCACACTTGTACATTCAGGTGAACTCTACTAGTGGTAGAGGTGGAACCTACCTAATATATACATGCAGTATATACAATATATATATATATATATATATATATATATATATATATATATATATATATATATAAAATATATTACGAAAGGTATTGGCATACCTGCCTTTTTCACGTGCATGAACTTTAATGGCATCCCAGTCTTAGTCTGTAAGTTTCAATATTGAGTTGGCCCACCCTTTGCTGCTATAACAGCTTCAACTCCTGGGAAGGCTGTCAACAAGGTTTAGGAGTGTGTCTATGGGAACGTTTGACCATTCTTCCAGAAGCGCATTTGTGAGGTCAGGCACTGATGTGGATGAGAAGGCCTGACTCTCAGTCTCTGCTCTAATTCATCCCAAAGGTGTTCTATCGGGTTGAGGTTAGGAATCGGTGCAAGCCAGTCAAGTTCCTCCACCCCAAACTCACTTGTCCTTGTCTTTAGGGACCTTGTTTTGTGCACTTGTCCAAATCATTTGGAGGAGGGGAGATTATGGTATGGGGTTGTTTTTCAGAGGTTGGGCTAGGCTCCTTGATTTCAGTGAAGGAAGCTCTTAAGGCGCCATCATACCAAGACATTTTGGACAATTTCATGGTCCCCTACTTTGTGGGAACAGTTTGGGGATGGCTTAATACAGTATATTCCAGTTGCCGTGCTGCAAGTTTAACGCCATACAGTTCAGTGCGTTACTGCATGATTAACACAGTATATTTCAGTTGCGTTACTGCAAGTTTAACGCTGTACAATTCAGTGCGTTACTGAAAGTTTAATGCAGTATATTTCATTGCATTACTGCAAGTTTAACACCATATAGTTGTGTGTGTTACTATAAGTTTAACGCTGTATAGTTCTGTGTTCCTGTAAGTTTAACGCTGTATGCTTCTGTGTGTTACTGCAAGTTTAAGGCTGTATATTTCATTGCGTTACTGCAAGTTTAGTGCTGTATATTTCATAGCGTTACTGCAAGTTTAACGTTGTATATTTCATTACATTACTGCAAGTTTAACGCCATATAGTTCTGTGTGTTACTGCATGTTTGACACAGTATATTGCAGTATATTATAGTGTATCTGTGGAGTGTGTCTGTGTAGTGAATACTCAAATTTAAGTGCACCAAACACCACTTTTGATTGATTAAAGTGCATCCACGTACACATTTACACATCTTTATTACATTTTGCTAATAAGCACCATGTAGTGGATGTAGTCAGTAGAGATGGCCTGGCGGTTCGCCCGGTGGTCGGTTCGCGGCAAACTTTGCTCGTTCGCGGTTCACTGAACAGGCGGACATCTGGCGATATTCGCGCCCGTCCGCAATTTTACATTGAGAAGAACTTTGACCCATGACACATCCATCAGGTGGTACAGAACAGCCAATTGAGACATTTCAGCACATGGACATACCCCCTACCTTATAAATAGACCTAATCTGGTGGCCATTTTACATTCTGCTTTTTGTCAGTGTAGGGAGAGGATTTGTATTGTGCACTGTGCAGCATTGTGACTGGTGTATTTGGGTACTGCAGAATTTTTTTTTTTGTTTTGCTGCTTTACCTCTTGCTACACACAGTGACAAACGATACTGGAAAAAAAGTTTTATAACTGGTGTGATACATTCTGCTTTTTGTCAGTGTAGGGAGAGGTTGTTGTGTGGAGCAGGAACAGACTGTAGTGACACAAATTGTTAGCTATCAGGTCCACACAAGTCCTTTTAGAGACTGGTATAGGTGTACTATTGTTTGGTGTGCAGTATATAGGGGTGTAATACATTTATAATATACTTTCTAATATAGAAAGCATATTATAGTGGATTTGTATTGTGCAGCATTGTGACTGGTGGTGTATTTGGGTACTGCAGAATTTTCTTTTCTGTTTTGCTGCGTTACCTCTGCTACACACAGTGACAAACCCTGGGTACCTATTTAGAAAATGCTGTACCACCAAATTGAGGACATGTGCAATGGCACATGTGTCAACTTTCCCTGTCACCACCATTCCTGACTACAACTGGCGTGGTGTGAACCATCTCTGGGCCTGTCCCTGAGAATCTCTGCTCCAGTGTGTTTCCTGTCCCCTAGACACACCAGCTGAAGCATGGCATGGCACCATTTAGCCTGACTCATTGAATAGCCCTTTGAATGCTTAGGGGGTACTTGAGGTTCATAGGACAATTCAGCAAAGGAGGGCATGGAGGAGGAGGAGGAGGGTGACCTTGTGTCCTTGTTTTCAGTATACTATCAATTTTATGGTCCTTCTAGTTGGTGCGTTACCCTTATACTAAGGTCTATGTCTTTATGAATAGTCAATGTAATTTTATAATTTGTATTGTATACCTTTTTTAAATAAACTTCGATTTTTTTTATATATTCAACCGTGTTATGCCTACAAAGTCCATCTGCCAAACTTGCCAATTCTTAACAATCTACTATTTCGGGATGCAGCATTGTGTACTTTTTACCATATTCACAGTACCACTCTGTGATGATCATATGACCCCCATTTATCTACAAAATAGAGAAAGCTTGCAGGGAGAATGTAATTTTTATGGCTTTCTAAAGGCAATTATTGCTGCAGCAACTTCTATACACAGGTACTATATTGAAAAAAAAAATGTTTATGCTTTTACTTTGAGCCTCACTATTGATACATGTCCCCCTGGGAAGTTCCCGAACCCTCATAACCATTGTATGCCCAATTACTTGCATACTGTATAAGCCTTCAAAATTGGCACTTTAGATGTTTCACGTTCGGGTCCCATAGACTTCAAAGAGGTTTATTATTCGGCTCCGAACTTTCGCGATGTTGGAAAGTTCTGGTGCGAACTGAACAGGGGGTCATTTGACCCATCCCTATTCTCCACTGACCACTGGCTAGCTGTATGCAAACCAAACGAATTGTGAAGAAAACTTCTAGTTCACAGCCAAGATACAGTATGTCTTACAGTGTATGCTGTTACTGAGATTTTATGTGAAAATCATACTGTTCCAAGTCTTTTTTGCTTTGGTAGTTTTTTAATGCCTTTTTTTTTTTACAGTAGCTTGCCTATTAGCCCTAAAAATGCCCAGAAATTAACAGAAAGAGTCACTCCTCATAGAGCTTAGTAAGATTCATGTCTAAGTTTGGGTTTGTCGACCAGAACCCTTGAGGAATCAAACCCAGACAGATCTGCAATTTAATAGAAGAAACATTGATAAAGATCACATCAGAAACATAAGAATAATCACACAGTATATTTTTTGGTTAAATGTCTTTCATAAAAAATAATGACATGGCTTCTTTATGTCAGTAAATCATCTACATTGTCCATGAACATCAACAAAATATTATCCTGGTTAATTGGGGCTGAACATTTGAACAACGTGAACTGCAGAATCCTTGCAGATACAAAAATGATAAAATTTAAATCACCTTTAGCACTGTAATGTGTGGATGAAAAAAAAAACATAATCATTCAGACAAATCATATTACTCAATTTTAATAACATTCCAGGAAGTCTGCCATTGTTCGTAAGATCTGACCATTTACTTTAATGACTGTGACATAGGTTAAGGATTCATTTTGTGATTCTGAAAATAGCTTATGAATATAGTATAAAATAAAAAGAAACTACTTTAACATAATTTTAAGTTATTTTATATGAAATCTTTTGCTGTTATAATTAGTAAAATTTCTTAATCATGTTAAAGTGTTGTATTTTAAATCCAATTTTCACAGCAATCTCAGAAGCAAAATACTTTGTTTAAATAGTTTGTTCTAGCTTGGGACATGATATTTTTTTAAGTGGTTCTAAACTCAAAACATTTTTTTACCTTAAAGTGTTTGTAAAGCCATATTTTTTTTGTTTTAAATAACAAACATGTTATACTTACCTGCTCTGTGCAATGGTTTTGCACAGAGTAGCCTTGGTCCTCTTCTTCTGGGGTCCCCCGCAGGTGATCTTGGCCCCCACCAAGTGTCCACCATAGCAAGCCACATGAGAGTACTCGTGCAGACTCACTCCAAAGTCGACTCTTTGTCCCGGATTCAGATATAATACTCTAACTATTTGCCGGCGTAACGTATCTTAGATACGTTACGCCGCTGTAACTTTGGGCGCAAGTTCCGTATGCAGGAAGAACTTGTGCCCTTAGTTACGGTGGCGTAACGTATGTGTGGCGGCGTAAGCCCGCCTAATTCAAATGGGGATGTTGTGGGCGTGTTTTATTTAAATTTAAGATGACCCTGCGTTTTTGAAGTTTTTTTTGAACTGCGCATGGGCTGTCCGTGAAATATCCCAGTGTGCATTGCTCCAAAGTACGCTGCAAGGACGTATTGGATTCTACGCCTCATATAGCAGGGGTAACTATAAGCCGAAAAAAGCCTAACGTAAACAACGTAAAAAAATGCGTCGGCAGGACGTACGTTTCTGAATCGGCGTATATACCTAATTAGCATATTCCTCGCGTAACTATACGGAAGCGCCACCTAGCAGCCAGCATAAATATGCAGCCTAAGATACGATGGTGTAAGACACTTATGCCGGTCGGATCTTAGGGAAATCAATGCGTAACTGATTCTCTGAATCAGGCGCATAGATACGACCTCCCGCACTCAGAGATACGACGGCGTATCAGGAGATACGCCGTCGTATCTCCTATCTGAATCCGGGCCAGTGTGTCTAATGTGCCTCACTCCCTTCTTACTGCCTGCGATTGACAGTAGAAAAAGCCAATGGCTTCTACTGCTGTCTCTGAGCCTATGAGGAGGGAGGGAGCGAAGAGAGCCGTTGCTCATCACTGGATCGAGATTAGGCTCAGAAAACTAAAAAGGGGGGGGTTGGGAGCTGCATACATAAGGTATTTAATTTCAATGCAGAGAATGCATTAAGGTAGAAAAACCTTCAGCCTTTAGGCCGCGTACACACGATTAGTTAAACCGATGAGAATGGTCTGATGGACCGTTTTCATTGGTCCAAACCGATCGTGTGTGGGCGCCAACTTGTTTTAAATTTAACCGATGGATTCCTAACCGATAGGAAAAAAATGATCGTTAGTAGGCACAACCATCGGTTAAAAATCCACACATGCTCAGAATCAAGTCGACGCATGCTTGGAAGCATTGAAGTTTTTCCATGCATTAAAATAAAAAATGCCCCACTACCTTTTGAATTTCCCAGTCCCTAAACACTGATCTGACACCTCTTACCACTCCAGCGATGTCCCTGCTACAGCAATGTCCCTCTTTTCCTGGTCTTACAGGAGACACTGAGGGCAGCAGCAGCCATAGACTTCTGTTGCCAGAAGGGTAGTGAGGTTGTAACTTGCACAGCTTGCAGGAGTGCACACGCACGGGTGCCCACTTAGCACCTAGTTTGCTGAGGAGACACACTTGTAGGAAGGAGGAGTGAACAGCATTGGCAAGGGGCCGCCTAAGCAGAGGTAAACTAAGTTTTTATTGAAAGAAAAAGAAAATAGCCACTTTAAAACCACTTTAATACCAAACCATTCTTATTATTTGTAAATTTTTATGAAATGTGTACACATTCAGCAGTGAGGTGCCCTTTTGAAGTGGAATATAGGTCCCATAAATAGAAAAATGGTATGCATATGTAAAAAAAAAAAAAGTTTTATAATAGGGATGGATCTAGCCTGCCTGATCTGGGGGTGCAGTAAAAAAAAAAAAAAACAGGGGGGCATAATGTCAACACACTATCTTTTATCCTATCCTCGTCTCTGTAGTTCCCTACATCTCTATTTGGCTGAAAAGCACATGTATTAAACCAGAGTTTTTCAACCTTTATTTTAAGTCATATACCCTGAAAAGTATGCAAAATCCCAAGACATCCCAGTCCTGAACTGTATTTATTGGGCTGAAGGACACTAACAGCTGCACTGGATGTCACCCACTCCTTGGCACCACATGGGGGAGTTTAAGATTCACATCAGATTCCACCCATCACTTCAGAGTCAGCCAATTTAAATGACAGTCCTCCCACTACAATGCTTTCTTCAAGTTGCCCCATCCCATCGGAATACCCCCTTCCCCTTGGACACCTTCCTATCATAACAGAAGCCACCATTACAGCAGAGACCCTTCAATCACAACAGAGACCCCCCCAATCACAACAGAGACCCCCCAATCAAAACAGAGCCCCCCCCATCACAACAGAGTGCCTTCCCATAACAACAGAGTCCCGTCATCATAACAGAGTCCCCAATCACAAGAGAGCCCTATCATAGTAGAGTAGAGTAGAGTCTGCCCAGTAACAGAGTCCCCATTCATTCATACTTTACAACAAAATCCCCCACTCTTCACAACATAGCCCCCCTTTTATCAAGTAGAAATGAATGATGCCATGCATCCTGGTCTACCCACTTGCACAATGGAAACAAATAATGCACTGTGATGCATAAAAACAGGGCACTGTGTAGCCATGCTGACTTGACACTTCCAGGGCTGCACACTGCCCCTCTGCCCCTCTACTTCTTGATACCAATGGCAATAGTCCTGGAGGGCACCACTGGCCCTATTTTATAGTCACCCAATATTTCATGTGTAACAGTTAATTGAGACTAGTGAATAGATAAGTTAACAAAGAACTAACTAACTAACTAACTAACTAACTAACCAACCCATATAGTGAATGACACTCTCCGCCTGATACCTTGATAAACAAAACCACGCACTTTAATGCTATAGATATTTCCTCAGTTGGCATTTATCTTCATGGTTGGCTTACGGTGTATTTCTGTCTTAAAGTATATTTTTTAGTTCTTGATAGAGTAGGGAAGTTGTTAAAAACTGTTAGTTATTTTTTTTCCAGAACTTTATCGCTGCCACAAAAAGTGAGAAGAAATTTGACTTTACGGAACTTTTGGCTGTAGCTTTAATCAAGCACCTATTATGCCTTGTACACACGAGCGGAATTTACGATGGAAAAAGTGAGATGGAAGCTTTTCATTGGATATTCTGTCCGTGTGTATGCCCCATCGGACTTTTTCAATCGGAAATTCAGACGGAATTAGATAGAGAACATGTTCTCAATTTTTTCCAATGAAAAAAATATGTATTGGAATTTATGTTCGTCTGGATGCAATTCCGACGGACTAAAAACCATGCATGCTCAGAATCAAGTTGACGCGTGCTCAGAAGCATTGAACTTAATTTTTCTCGGCTCATCGTAGTGTTGTACGTCACCTCGTTGTTGACGGTTGAAATTTGGTGTGATCGTGTGTATGCAAGACAGCTTGAGCGGAATTCCGCCTGAAAAACTGTCTGAGATTATTCCGACGGGAAAAGTCGTGTGTACAGGGCATTAGACTTTAGCATGTAAATACCAGCTCTACATTAAAGAGAATCTAACAGAATATAATAATGCAAACAATAGTTTTCCTTACTTCACTATATAGTAAATCACTGACAATCACTTGGAATGCTTGTTATGGTCCAGTGAATAATCAAGTAGCAAAAGGATAAGAAAGACAGCCCTAGAGCATGCACTTTAAAAACACATACACATATAATATATATATATATATATATATATATATATATATATATATATATATATATATATATATATATATATATAATATATTATATATATATTTAAATAGAGGTGCTTTAGTCAGGAGTATTTTAAGTTTTTTGTAATATACAATATCTGCTCTCAGTTCATTTGTTTATTCAGAAAACCTTGGTTTATGTTCATAATCGCATTACCTCATACACAATAGAGTCTCCATGTTCTTCTCTGTACCTTAAACAATGTACTACTATTTTTCTCCCATTGAGAAGAAAAGTAGGACATTGGAAATGAAGCCAACCCTTTAATTGTCCTGCAGTGAATTATTCAAATGTATAATCTTTGCAAAATTTCAGCGCAGGCAATGCAAGTAAATGCTGTGCATGTTTAAAAGTCATTTCCATAAGTAACTGCAATTTCTCTACTGTTTGCCCCTGTTTAATGAGCTGAAATCTTGTTTGCATTCCTCCCAATTTCACAACGAAAAGCGACCAAGCGTTGGTACCAAAATTACATGGCCCAAATTAAAAGCTTGTGAACGTTTCTTGCCGGAAATACAAAAAAAATAGGGACTATGCAATTTATGGAAAGAAATTACCATATAATATATATATATATATATATATATATATATATATATATATATATATATATATATATATATGCACACATATCTTCATGTATGTACAAAATTTACATTTCAGCTTGTTTAGAATTGCCTTAAGTGCACCCCAAGAGTCTTAATTTATTTTAGACTTTCATTATACAAATGCTAAGGCCTTTTTTCCTTTTTTTTTATCTGCTTTTAGTTAAATGAACTTAATGGCAATAAATGCAAATGTCTCTAAGAGGAAAATAGTTAACATTTATTTATTCTTACTGTTGTCTCTTCCCTTGCTGGTGTCATTAGAACAGTTCGTTGCATCCCATTCGCTCCCATTATCTCTGCTATCAGAGCCACCCAGCACGACTCCTGCACGCCTAGAAGTGGTTTTCAGAGGCCCACATAGGGCTGGTACATCATCTCCCAGGCACTAGCTTAATGATGAGAGAAAACTAAGAATGTGTCTGAGAAAACAGAAGGAGAGAGACAAATATATATGTGCTGTTAATGTATAGATATATATATATTTATATATATCTATCTATACATATACAGCACATATAAATTTGTATATATATATACTCACACACACATATAAATATATATATATATATATATATATATATATATATATATATATATATATATATATATATTTATCTTTGTAGCTCATCTTTTAAGTGGCCGTAGCTTATTTTGAGGTGTGAAAAAACCTTATATAAAAGGTGTGATGGTTATTTGATCAAAGTAGAGAATGCACTCATGCTGCAAAAGGCATCAAGGTATTGTGCCATGACTGTATTGGCCTGCTTTTATTATAATAAAATGTTCTGTAAAATATAAATGGAACTTAATACTAAAAAGTTTTGATTTTGTATCTTGCCTGGGGGAAATCTGTTCAGCTGCGTTATCTACAGTACTTTAAACAAAGACATTCTTCTCCTTTTAAAATACATACACAGTTTAAACCTAGGTTCACATTCATGTGGTGCGAATTGAATCCGTTTCTGTCTATTACTTTAGGACTGATAAGCGATCTGCATGCAGTTTTCATTCAAGTCTATGAAGTTGAAAATCGCACCGTACTAAACTCGCACAGGACACTTTTAAAAAAACGCATTGGATTCACACTGCATATATGTGAACAGCCTCCCTGGAAACTCACATTCTTTCACTTGTCATGCGATTCCATGCATTCTGGAACACATCAGAAATCGAATCAATGAGGGACCAAAAAGTGTGCTATGTTTTGGATCTTAATTATTAACTTAACATGATTCACAACAAATAAATTAGATATCCTGAAGGAAGGAAACCTATGGATGCTGCTGGTACTGGCGTCTCATTCAGGGGTCAAGCCCTGGGGAAAAAAGTGTGGGAACTCCCACCCAAGATCCACTCCCCCACCAAAAAAAATAAAAATGATACGCTCATATGCATAATTACTAAGCCACGTGTTTTTTTTCTTTTTCGATCCACTGTACCTTAGAAAACCTTTATGTTACTGTCCGCTTCCCGTATATGGATTCATCGGGTAGTGTGCTCCTGGGAACAATGACAAAAGCTCCCAGGAGACATTGCGGCATCGAAGGAAGTGACGGAATACCCACACACTACCCGATGAATCCATATACAGGGAGCAGCCAGTAACATAATGGATTACGAAGGTTCGCCTGCCCCTGACAGTGACTCGAGCTGGGCATCGCCACTTAGTGAAGGATTGGCTCGGGTGGCTCGGCTCCTCTAGTCCTGCAAAGGGAACTGCGTTCCTGCTGTGAAAAAAGTGCAGGAACTCCGTTCCCACGCGTTCCCGCAGGACTTGAGCCCTGGTCTCATTCTACAAATGCTAGCTGCCTGTCAATCTGGCTGAACCTCTAGCTTTAATGAAGTGATACTTTCCTATGACTCTTTGAAATGACACAGTTGTTCCAGGTACGTGACTCAGATTGTATTCACGTCAGAGAACGAGCAGGAGAAGTTATTTTAATTGTAAAATCTTGTAAGGACATCACATTTTTTTCTGTATCTGCTTTAAATGAGTTGGGATATTACATTCTGATTTCAAACAATAAATGTGATATATTGTTTTATAGAGATAATAGTTCATAAAACCAATTGTAATTGTTGGTTTTGGCAGAGCAGTCCTTTTTAGTCAAGGGTGACGCGATCAGCAGTAATGTGAGCTGTCTTTCTGTATGGCTCGGCTGGTACCTGTTAGGCCTCGTACACACAACCGAGTTTCTCGGCAAAAACCAGCAAGAAACTTGCGGTTTTGTTTTTTTTTTGCAGAGGAAACCGGTCGTGTGTACACTTTTCGACGAGGAAACTGTCGAGGATCTCGTCTAGCCAAAAAGAGAGCATGTCTTCTTTTTCCTCGACGTGAATGCGGAAATTTGGCTCGCCGAGATCCTCGACAGCCTAACAAGGAACTCGACGAGCAAAACGATGTGTTTCGCCCGTCGAGTTTCTCGGTCGTGTGTACGAGGCTTCACACAGGGTTTGGCTAGAACTAGTGTAAACACTCATTAGGTAAGCATCCTTTTTTTTTGTTTAATATTTACCATATTTATTGGCATATAAGAGGGAAGTTTCAGGATTTTTTTAAATAAACCACTTTGAAGCAAAAAAATGGTCAGTGAGCATCAATGCAGCCTGATTAGTGTCCATTTGCAGCCACAATACAGCCTGATCTGTGCCCATCTGCAGCCTCAATGCAGCCTGATTAGTGTCCATCTGCAGCCTCAATGCAGCCTGATTAGTGCCCATCTGCAGCATCAATGCAGCCTGATCTGTGCCCATCTGCAGCCCGATCTGCGCCTATCTCCCCCATCAATGCAGCTGCCTGATTAAGCCTTACCATCTCTCAATGCAGGAAATCACGACCCGTCATCTCCTGCTTACTCGGCTCTCAGTCGGCAGTCACATACACAGTCCCACCTCCGTCATCGGCATTGGACCAGCTCCTGTGATAGACAGAACACTGGTCCAATGCCGGTGGCGGAGGCAGAACTGTGTGTGTGATGTGAGAGCCGAGTGAGAGCCGACTGGAGAGGAGTCGACGGCTCGGTGAATTCCGGCGGCACTCATCCGCCTCCTTCCCCTCCGAGGTATGCTGTCGGCATATAACACGCACGCGTGATTTTCCCCCTATTTTCAGGGGAAATAAATACATATGGTATTTATTGCAGATTCAAATAGAAAACAATACAAGATATAATGTAGGAAAGTAAACAATGCAGGAAGTAAACTGATTTTGCTGACATTTACCTATAGCTAAGTCAATAATAAAGCTTACCTATAAGTAGTCTAAATATCTCCTTGATGTGCACCGTTTAGGAGATATTTACATAATATGCAGCCAGTAAAATCACTGGCGCATATGCCGATCCCTCAGAACCCTGCGCCGTGAACGGCGGCTCCCACGTGCATGCGCGGGAGTGATGTCATCGTGGCTCAGTCACAGAGCCAGAGCCCCCAAACCCAGAAGCAAGATGGGTGAAGATGGGAGCCCCTGCAGCACTGACATCGCGACGATGGAACAGCTTAGTTTTAAGGTAAGTTTCACATAATGTGCTAGTATGCAATGCATACTAGCACATTATGATTTTACCTTGCAGGGGAATTAAACAAACGGAAAAAAAACATCCAGTGGTAGACAACTGCTTTAATTATCACCCTAATAAGTAACACCTCTTTCAAACATGCAACTCCAAAAAATATCATGGCTCCATTCACACTTGTACGACTCTAAAATTGCGCCGACTTTGGAGTGCAACTTTGGTGCAAATTTGGTTCAACTTTGGATGGGTGCAACTTGGATATGACTTTGGCTTTGACCAGTGATAATGGACAGCTGTTGCACTGTATAACTATCAGGTACAACTTTCATGCAACTTCTGAGGCCTCATACACACGACCGAGGAACCCGATCATCGTTTTCCTCGTCGAGTTCCTTGTTAGGCTTGTCAAGGAACTCGACAAGCTTGCTTTGGGTACACACTGTCAAGACAAAATCTCCTCGTTCTGAAACGCGGTGACATACAACACATACGATGGCAGGGGAAGTTCGATTCCACTGGCACAACTCTTGGGGCTGCTTTTGCTAATTTCATGTGTTTGCGTGTTAAGTAAAAGATTGTTAAGAGACGATTTGCACTTTTCAGTCTGTTACAGCTTGAAAAATGTGTTATCTCCATTACAAATGCTACTTTTACTCCCGTCTCATACTTTATTCTGAGCAAGCGCGGGTTTCTTAGCATACACACGCTCAAGTTTCTTGTCGGAAACCAGCCCGACCAGAAACTCGACGAGCCAATTTGAGACTCCCGATGAGGAAATAGAGAACTTGCTCTCTTTTTGGCTCGTCGAGTTTCTCGACAGTTTCCTCAACGAGGACCTCCCGTCCCAGTGTGAAAGGGGCCTAACAAGCATGCTTTACATAGAATGATTTTACTGTTGTGGGTTTAGTAACACTTTAACCACTTAAGGACCCCTTCACGCCGATATACGTCGGCAGAATGGCACAGCTGGGCACATCAACGTATATGTACGTTGCCCTTTAAGCCCAGCCGTGGGGTCGCGGGCGCGGTCCGAAGCTCCATGACCGCGGGACTCGCGGACCCGATTGCCGCTGGAGTCCCGCGATCGGTCCCCGGAGCTGAAGAACGGGGAGAGCTGTGTGTAAACACAGCTTCCCCGTTCTTCACTGTGGCGGCGTCATCGATCGTGTGATCCCTTTTATAGGGGGGACACAATCGATGATGTCACACCTACAGCCACACCCCCCTACAGTTGTAAACAGTTGTAAACACATATTAGGTCACACATAACCCCTTCAGCGCCCCCTGTGGTTAACTCCCAAACTGCAACTGTCATTTTCACAGTAAACAATGCATTTTAAATGCATTTTTTTCTGTGAAAATGGCAATGGTCCCAAAAATGTGTCAAAATTGTCCGAAGTGTCCGCCATAATGTTGCAGTCACGAAAAAAATCGCTGATCGCCGCCATTAGTAGTAAAAAAAAAAATTAAACAAATGCAATAAAACTATCCCCTATTTTGTAAACGCTATAAATTTTGCGCAAACCAACCGATAAACGCTTATTACGATTTTTTTTACCAAAAATAGGTAGAAGAATACGTATCGGCCTAAACTGAGGAAATGTTTTTTTTATATATATTTTTGGGGGATATTTATTATAGCAAGAAGTAAAAAACATTGCATTTTTTTCAAAATTGTCGCTCTATTTTTGTTTATAGCGCAAAAAATAAAAACCGCAGAGGTGATCAAATACCACCAAAATAAAACTATTTGTGGGAAAAAAAGGACGCCAATTTTGTTTGGGAGCCACGTCGCACGACCGCGCAATTCTTTGCGACGCAATGCCGAATCGCAAAACCTGTTCAGGTCATTTAGCTGCATTTTGGTCCGGGTCTTAAGTGGTTAAGTACCGTATATACTCGAGTATAAGCCGACCCGAATATAAGCCGAGGCATCTAATTTTACCACAAAAAACTGGGAAAACGTATTGACTCGAGTATAAGCCTAGGGTGTCCATCTGTATGCCACACTTTACCTCACTGTGTCTATGTGCATGCCTCACTGTGCCCATGCCTCACTGTGTCCATGCCTCACTGTGTCCATGCCTTACTGTGCCCATGCCTCACTGTGTCCATGCCTCACTGTGTCCATGCCTCACTGTGCCCATGCCTCACTGTGTCCATGCCTCACTGTGCCTATGCCTCACTGTGTCCATGCCTTACTGTGCCAATGCCTCACTGTGACCATGCCGCACTGTGTCCATGACTAGACTGATGTTTAACATGGGAGTCTATAGAAGTGGCTTTGAAAAAAATCCGTGCTCCCCAGCCGTAGGTCCCCCAGACAACACACTTTACACACTTCTAGAGGAAGAGTGGGGCTACATGTGTGCCAAGTTCCAGGTCCAGGGGACCTACGACCGGCCACTACCGGGTCCCCAAACTCACCAGAGAAATTACCATTTTACATGGGAGTCTATGGAAGGGGTTCCCGGCTTTGAAAAATCGGTGCTCCCCGGCCGTAGGTCCCCGGACAATAAACTTTGCACACTTGTAGAGGAAGAGTGGGGCTACATGTGTGCCAAGTTTGGGGTCCAGGGGACCTATGGCCGGCTGGTCCCGGGTCCACAAAATCCAGGAGATCAGGCGCAAAAAGGTGACTCGGGTATAAGCCGAGGGGGCATTTTCAGCACAAAAAAATGTGCTGAAAAATTCGGCTTATACTCGAGTATATACGGTATAAGGTTTCAAAAAAGTAAATAAAAATAAGTCGGCATTCACTATATTTATTTGTGCATGCCTTCAAATAAATAATTTTAAGTCAGCTGTCGCTGCTACAATTTTACCAATTAGGTAACATTTTAGCTAAAAAATAAAAAGACCAGGAAAAAATCCACATACAAAACAATAATCTGAAATCAATACTTCTGACGCTCATCATCATTTTTCAGTTCATGCAAACTGCACGTCCCATTCACCAAAACAGATCCCCATAGTCTCTACTTAAGGTTCGCAAGAGCAATTAAGTGCTGGATAAGTCAGGAAACTGTTAACTGTTGTTTAAAAAAAATGACTGTTAATTAGAAAAAAAAAAAGTTGACATTGTCTCTTAAGATAAATTTTCTGCTGAGGTAGAAAGCTCTTTACTGCAAAGTTGCACACATCTTGTCCTATCCCTCAAACTCCCCCCTCTTCTTCACTAGCATCATTTACATCGGTAATTAGTTGTAATTCTGCAGTGCTCATTAGAGAAGAGCTGGAAACATATCAAGTAGTGCAAACGCAGTGGGATAGTGGCACATAAGGCTTGGAGAATTAGATGTCTTAGCACATACCAAGGGAAGGTAGTCATGTCATAAAAATAGAGTCAATATGATCTACTCATTCTAAGTTAATAATAAAACTAAAAGAATGGAAGGACAACTTCCTTAAACTGTAAACTAGCTGAATGGGCAGTCTATATTCAGTCTTTCTGTCGGAAAAAACCTTGGATGGTTTTTCCGACGGAATTCCGCTCAAGCTTGGCTTGCATACACACGGTCATACAAAAGTTCTCTGATCTTTCGACCATCAAGACCGCGGT
Organism: Rana temporaria; assembly: GCF_905171775.1. Lineage (NCBI taxonomy): Eukaryota > Metazoa > Chordata > Amphibia > Anura > Ranidae > Rana > Rana temporaria. Next base: position 98,445,051 of record NC_053496.1, read on the forward strand.
GAAGTAGAACACTACGACAAGCCAAAAAATTAAGTTCAATGCTTCTGAACATAAGCTGAATTGTTTCCAAGCATGCGTAGGAATTTTGCACGTCGGAATTGCTACAGACGATCGGATTTTCCGATAGGAATTCTTTTCATCAGAAAATTTGAGAACCAGCTCTTAATCTTTTGTTGGCGGAAATTCCGACAGCAAAAGTCCGATGGAGCATACACACGGTCGGAATTTTTGTTCAAAAGCTCACAGCGGACTTTTGCTGTCGGAATTTCCGATCATATGTACGGGACATGAGTTACCGTTTTTTAACAGATACTGCTGAAGATATTAAAGCAGAGCTTCACCCAAACGGGGACGTTCCAATGTGAGGCCTCCTCATCTGCTTCTGCTTTTGATGGGTACCCGCTCCCACTTCTGTTCTGACCCCCTAGACAATCGTAGCAGTAGTTCCTCTACTAGCAGTAGTTCCTCTTCCATGTCACAGGTCCCAGAAGTTACAGTTTTTGTAGCTGCTGACTTTGAATTTTTACACAGGAGACCGAACCTCCTCTTTAATTCTGAGCTAAATCGTAATGTGCATTTTAATGCATTGCCTGGTGAATTTCATACAATAAGTCATACTGACATGCTGTTAAGGACACAAATATATATATATTTTTTCAATTTACCAAATGTGTACACCAGCCTTTCTCAACCTTTAACTCTAGAGGAACTCTTGAGTTTACTTCCAGGTCTCAGGGAACCAAGTCTGCCAGAGGACAGTGGGAAAATGCCCTTCACATTGGTGGTCAGTGGCATTCTTCCCACTGACCACCGATGCAAAGGACATTTTTCCCACTGCCCCCTGACAAAATAGTTTTAGCAGGGGTTCCCCAAGACCTGGAAATAATCTCAAGGGTTCCCTAACAGTGGTGACCAGAATGCAACCCTTACAGACAAGTATATAAAGATCATTGGTGTCATGCATCTGATTCTATAGAGTGACATTGGCCCTGGAACTATGCAGGTACTATTAAATAGGAGGTCAACTAGACAGTCACTGCTTAAGGAAACGCTAGAAACCTCTGGAGGAACTCTGGGAGTCCACCGAACCCTGGTTGAGAATGGCTGGTGTACACTAAGAGTGCACTCACAATAGCAAATTTAACCAGTCCCAGGAGCAGTTTAACCCCCTGGGACGGTTTGTATTTGTAGTGGGAGTGCTCCGAACCGCATGCACTTGAAACAGATGGTTCCAGGTGCAGTTCACTTGCGATTCAGTGTGGTTTGCTGCAGCTTGAGTGCATACCATGCTGGAGTACAGTTCTCTCCATAGAGAACTGTGTGGTCGTACAGGGATCACTGACCTGGTTACCAGGGGAATGTGCTCAAGAACATTTACAGGGATTAATGATCTGGTTACCAGGGGAGTGTGCCCAGGAACATTTGTAAGTGTTCCTGGAAACACATCATTACAAACCAGTGTAGCACCCTCTAAATATGTAGGTTCTAGAGTGGGATCTTTTGCAGGGTAGGTAAATTTAGGCAGGCCTGGCTGGCAGCCAGGCCTGTTTGTTTGGATTTGGACTGGGCTGGGAGTGGCTCAGAGTAGAAGCTGGAAAATCACAGGCAGCATCACTGAGAGCTCCCTCTTCTTTCTATAGGATTCTAAAAAGAGAGGAGGAGAGGAGAGGTGGAGCTGCCTGGGGTGTTCTGAGGAGCCCTGACCAATCCCCAACTTGGATTGGCATGGGGCAGGCCTCCTCAAATACGCATGGGTCAGCCAGATGGGGGAGAGTTGGAGTTGTTCAGAGCTTGGAGATAGAATGCTAGGCTGTCTGGGCCTTTGAGGGAGCCCCCCAGTCTGGGGGGGGCGTGACCTTGGGCCTGGGCTCGGGTGCAGACAGAGCCCTTCAAGAAATCATTAAGGTTCTGGACAAGAGGCCTAGGAGGAGCAAGAGAGGACAGCAGGAGAGAGCAGAGCATTGCCGAGCATTGCCGAGCATTGCCAACCAGTATGAGTGCAAACCAGTGGGTGAGTGGGGAGGGGGCAGAATCGAACTCTGGCATTGTTCTCCTAAACCAGCTCAAGTACACCCGATCATTTCATAAGGAAGATAAAGGGGTCTGTTTTAACAATGTATCACTCAAGATTCATATAACTTTAACCCAGGATTCATGCATTATTGTAAAACTGAATCCACTTAGAAAATGTGTGGTTCTTGAGTGCAAACTAAGTGAATCATTTGTGTAAAAACATTTTTAAATAGAACCCAAAATGTTCCTGCACTGAATTCTAACACTGTACTCTGGCACCAGGATGTCAGTTATATCGACAGGTGCCACTGCCAGTACATCCCCTTAGTAATTTTCTAGAATGTCATGCGAATCCTAAAACCACAGATTGTATGCAAAAACCAACTTTTTTCCAATTGTTGGCCTGGTCTGCCCCTCCTGTCTTTTGTACCACACTATAGGTCCACTAATAAATTGGATGTCTTAGCTCACCAAAAACAGACTTTTTCTCCGAAATGAAGTCAGCACTTGCAAAATACCTTTTGCTGCGCCCTCTGAAGAATATAGAAAGTGTGTTGATAATGTACTGTAAGTTAGGACCTAAATAACTTAAATATGCAGAACTTTTTGGTTTTCATGGAATTTTGCAATAAACACTATTATTCTTCTCTATGTTTTTACCCTTTTTGCACAGATAACATATAGGGACTTATTTAAAAAGGGTTACAGGTCAGATTTACACTTTAAAGAATACAACAAGGGTGGTGAAAGATTTTGGTAAGATATTTCATGAGTGGTTCAAAACAGATTGGGGTTAGACATGTGCTTACATTTGGTTTCTTGGCTGCCTAAGCACTAAGGGGCAGATTCACGTAGAAATCTGTTACGCTGCGGCGGCGTAACGTATCCCATTTACGTTACACCGCCGCAAGTTTACAGCGTAAGTGCCTGATTCACAAAGCACTTACCTGTAAACTTGCAGTGGCGTAGCGTAAATCCGCTCGGCACAAGCCCACCTAATTCAAATGGGGCGGGCACCATTTAAATTAGGCGCGTTCCCGCGCCGAACGTACTGCGCATGCTCCGTCCCTAAAATTACCCGACGTGCATTGCGCTAAATGACGTCACAGGGACGTGATTGGTTTCGACGTTAACGTAAATGGCGTCCAGCGCCATTCACGGACGACTTACGCAAACAACGTGAATTTTCAAATTTCGACGCGGGAACGACGCCCATACTTAACATTGGCTAGACCACCTAGAGGGCAGCCTTAGTTTTACGCCGCGTATCTCGACGGAAACAACGTAAATTTAGAGCGACGGGTAAAGCGTACGTTCGTGAATCGGCGTAACTAGTCATTTGCATATTCTACGCCGACCGCAATGGAATCGCCACCTAGCGGCCGGCCTAGAATTGCAGCCTAAGATCCGATGGTGTAAGTCAATTACACCTGTCGGATCTTAGTGAGAACTATGCGTAACCTGATTCTATGAATCAGGCGCATAGTTACGACGGGCGGATCTCAGAGATACGACGGCGTATCAGGAGATACGCCGTCGTATCTCTTTTGTGAATCTGGCCCTAAGTAACTGAGCTGAACTATGAGTCCCTTTGCAGCCTCTGTGCCAAAATGCTTTCCTTGTTAGTTCCATGGTGGATATCTTTCCTAGTTGGCCTGGGGTAAATGCTCTTTTTGAATCTTTTGCGAAAATAGCCTGACACTGATGCATTGTGCTCTGTCATGTTTCATAATGTTTTTGCATGAAACCAATATGTATTTTCTGCATGCGTGCATCTAGGGACTTCAGGTATACTCTATAGTTATATATCAAATCCAAAGCAATGAGCGCACACTTTAGTTTTTCGCAATTAATGTTGCCATGGTTACATCAAAGATAACAAATAGGGCCTGATCATAAATCTTCTCTGGTCATTAATCTTTGCATTGCTAATGCTCAAGCTGTAAGGTACTGAAAGCATCGCAAGGAACTGAAAACTTGTCCTAGACATTACTCATCAAAGCATCTGAGAGCACAGACAAATGTTATTTATCAAGGTGTTGGGGGAAAAAAAAGTTCCAAGTGTAGGAATTAAAGCTGATTGCTTGTAATTTTTTTTGCTGCTACTGTAGTACAAATTCATTTTATATCTCTGATTTATTTACCATATATATTGACAACACCATCATGATTTGTTTGGTTGTGTATAGAAAACTGTCAAAAGGAAAAATAAATATTCCCCTTCAATGGAGTTCCACAGACAATTATCCACATATAAATAATGATCTTCAGGACATTCATTTGTTGCATTTCTAAATAACCCCTACATTTTAGTAGCCGACTTCACTCCCATCAGACGATGGTACAGGAATGACTCAGAGGCGCATGCGCGGAGGCGTCCAAGATGGCCGCGTAAGCTAGGAGCTCCGCTCTGCCTCAGCCCCACGCCAGCCCTAGCACCGGTTTCACGGCGGTGCCAAGACCCCGGAAGGTCGGATTAGATTGGGGAACGCTCGGTCGAGCCCCCCATGTATAGCGGAGCGGTCCGGAGGGGCCTGGAGGCGAGTTACACGGCGCTAGAGATACAGGCCGATTCCAAGATGGCGGCCGCGCCTCAGCAACAACTACCTCACGCAGGGGGTAACGCTGACCTGAGGCAAGTGATCGCTCCAGCCACTTTAAATTTCCCTCCTTTGCTGGCCCAATGCTCTCCAGGTTCCCTAGCTCCCTCAGCAGCTGCCTTGGGCCCCCAGTCAGACTCCACACTGCTACATTACAAGGGCCAGGCACAAGGTGTAATACAGGCCTCACCAGCCTCCATGGCTGCTGGTCACTCAGAATCAGAAATACCTCAGAATGCAGGGGAGCTCTTTGTGAAGTTCTCTGAACTACTTGAACGTGGGTTAGCCCAAACAGCAGTTAACATTACTAAGGAAATACATGCTGACTTCCAGAATCTGGGCTCCAGGATGGAGATCATAGAAAATAAATTGGACATCACTATATCCAGAACCAACCAGAACACTGACCAAATACAATCACTTCAGGAACAACTAGACGTGGCCCTCACTAGAATCGACGACCTCGAAAATCGTTCCAGAAGGGACAATTTTAGGGTGAGGGGTCTCCCTGAATCTGTTACAGACATCCCCAAAGCTATCCAGGACCTCATCAAAAGCATGATCCCCGCTATTGCACCCCACAAGCTGGAGCTGGACAGGGCCCATAGGTCTCTGGGCCCCCTGAGAAAGGATGGATCTCCCAGAGATATTATAGTAAAACCCCATTACTTCTCGGTAAAGGAGGAGGTCATGAGGGCATCCCGTCAGCAACCCCGCATATCCTTTCTGGGTCAGGATATTCAAATCTTTGCTGACATTTCTGCAGCTACTATACAAAAACGCAGATCGCTGAAACCTTTATTGCTGATTTTGTCCCAAAAGGACATCAAATATTGGTGGGGATTTCCGTTTGCCTTAAAATTTGCCTTCAAGGGTAAAACTCACGCCTTTACCACGCTATCTGAAGGAGAAAAAATTTTGCTAGCCTTAAAACTGATCTCACTGGACTCAGCAATGGACACGTCAAACCTTCCACCAGGTCCTTCCAAACGATCCACCCCGGCAAGTCCTTTATCCCCCACTTGGCACACAAGCAAAAGCAGACGCACCAAAGACACCACAAAGACTTGAACTAATCATCATAGCGGTCTCGCCCGCTGTTCTGGAAATTTTCCTCCGCTTGGTGCTTTTAACGGAGGATATTATACCTGTTAGGTATAGTGTATCTGGGTTCTCTATCCGTGGCTGGGGACCCATGAAATACCCGGAAAGGGAAAGAAGGGAAAGGGGAAAGATTTTCTTTTTTTCCTGTTTTGGAGACTGTTTTGTTTTCTAGTTACATGTTCTTTGCACTGACCGTGATCCGTACATTCTACTGTTGAGCCGTGATAGTATATATTTAGAGTGTTATATGATAAGCTACTGTCTTCTTGTTGACTCTAAAGGGTTGATAGGGGCTGAGGCAGTTGCCTTGCGCCTCAGATCATACCTGGACGGGGACTATGTCGCTGTCGGGGTTTGGTCCTGTAGCCCGAGTTAAGGGCTACGTTACTGTTTTGTCTGACGAAGGTGGATGGGATCTATCTCCCCTCCATGTTCGTTGTGAAGACATATTTCATATTTTACAATGTATTATTTCTATTTTTGTTTGTTCTTTTATTTTTCTTCTTACTAACCTTTTTTCCTTGATTGCCAGTTCGTGCATGTGTCATCTTACATATAGTGTTCCAGGCCTCGGCTCCGGTCTTGTCTCGCTCTGCTGTCTCCCATGCCTCCATGTCGATGGGGTAAGTTCCAAATTGCACCCACTTTTTTTCCCCAATGACCGCACCACATAACTTGACTTTGCCGAACCTGGTTAGAGTTGCCTCACACAATGTTCAGGGCTTGAATTCGCCCGTCAAGAGAAGGAAGGTGTTTCAGTCCTACCATTCCCGGAGGATGTCAGTTATCTTATTACAAGAGACACATTTTCCGACCACTTACACACCCTCCTTTCTCCATGCGCAATATCCACAATTTTTTCTGGCTAATGCCGAGGATAAAACGAGAGGGGTGGCTATCCTCTTTGCGAAATTTTGCAAATTTAACCCGCTCCTGATTCACAGAGATCCTAATGGTAGATTCTTGTTGGTTAAGGGGGAATTGGATGGACTTCTAGTGTCATTTATTTCATACTATGCTCCCAACAGAGGACAGACCGAATTTTTTAAAACTATGTTTGATACCTTAGTTCCTCTCTTGGAGGGAATGATAGTGTGTGGAGGAGACTCCAACATTGCATTCGACCTAAGCTTGGACAAATCCAGACCTATAGCTACAGCATTGACACGCCCAACTAGAGCTAGCTCACACATAGCAAAACTGATATATCAGCATAACCTGGTAGACATTTGGAGGGAACTCAATCCAAACAAAAAGGACTACTCCCACTATTCTCACCCGCATCGTTCGTACTCTAGGATTGACCATATATTCATATCTGCTAGACATATTCCCATGGTCACGAAAGCTAACATAACGGACACAGCCCTATCGGACCACTCCATGGTGATTTGCTCGCTACAAACTCAAAACTCAGATTCTCACAAATCACACTGGAAATTAAACGAAACTTTACTACACGACCCTATTGTGGTTTCAGAGATTGATGGGGCCATCAGGGAATATTTTGTACTTAATAGCGTTGAGGGGACCTCGGCCGAGATATTGTGGGCAGCTCACAAAGCTACCATTCGTGGCAGGATCATACAGATAGCCTCTAAAAAAAAGAAGGAAAAGTCTGCGGAGGTGATGAAGCTTGAGAAAGACTTTTTAACCCTGCGCAGACAACATAAGAAGGATCAGACGGCGGTTCAGGCCTCGCAGCTCGACGCCGCTCGACTAGCTTTAAATTTAGCTTTGACAGTTAGGGCGGAACGTTCGCTAAATTGGTCCAGTGCTAGATTTTACTTATATAGGAACAAAATGAACACGATGCTAGCCACCAAGCTCTCGCCGAGGTTTCGTTCGTTCGCTCTACCCAAGATTAAGACCAGGGACGGGACAACAACCCTTAACCCCAAACGCATACTGCAAGAATTTGAAACCTTCTATACCTCCCTTTATCGGGGGTCAGGGATGGCCGGACATTCCGAGATTAATTCCTTTTTGGACCGGTTATTGATCCCAAACCTACAGGAGAGTCATGTAGACTTGATGGAGGCACCGATCTCCATAGAAGAAACTATAGAGGTTATTAAGGGACTTAAGGATGGTTCGGCCCCTGGACCAGATGGTTTCTCAGTCCCATATTACAAGACTTTCTACGAAACCTTGGCTCCTCACCTCACTAAATTCTTTAATTCAAAACGGGGGAGGGAGGGCGGTTCCATGCACCCAAATTTAAATGAGGCGTTTATCTCAGTCATCCCCAAACCAGATAAGGACTCGGAGCTCGTTGAAAATTACAGACCTATATCACTAATCAATAACGACTTAAAAATATTGACCAAGATACTAGCCAACAGGTTAAATTCATTTATAAAAATATATATTCATAGGGACCAGGTTGGATTTGTCCCTGGTAGACAGGGCCCTGACCAGGTGAGGCGAGCAATCGATATTATTTCTCTGCTTCAGTCGGGCTGGGATGGGAACCCGCGGCAGGAAGGACTCCTCCTTTCTTTAGACCTACGAAAGGCGTTCGACTCTATAACGTGGGATTACCTCTTTGAGACTCTGCGACGCTGGGGTTTTGGAGAACAATTCCGGGGGTTGTTGAAATCTTTATACTCTGAACCCAGTGCACGGGTCAAATTACAGGGTTTTTTTTCGGGCTCCATTAGTATTGCTAGAGGTACTAGACAGGGCTGTCCATTGTCCCCCTTGATTTTCGCAATAGCGATTGAGACACTTGCTATTGCGATCAGGTCGGATCCGGATATTAGGGGGGTATCTTGCGGCTCCCAAATCCATAAATGCGCTCTCTTTGCAGACGACCTTCTTCTGTATATCTCTTCCCCGACCACCTCTCTTCCAATTCTTTGCAACTTATTGGAGTCCTTCGGGAAAATTTCGGGTTTGCGGATGAATTGGAATAAATCTCAAGCCTTAAACATTTCCACCCTCCCCTCGGTGATCAGTCACTTGAAACCCTATTATGAGTTCCAGTGGGCCGAATCATCCATTCGTTACCTAGGCATAAACCTTACAACCAAAATTGAACATCTCTACCAGGCTAATTATCCACCTATATTTCGGAAACTAGAGCTAGACTTACAGACGTGGGCTCGACACAAACTTTCGTGGACAGGTAGGGTTAATGCAGTCAAAATGACTCTCCTACCAAGGTTACTCTACTTGTTCAGATCTCTACCAATAGCGGTTAAAAAAGACCAACTCCGTTCACTACAGAGTAAAATTCTGAAATTCATTTGGGAGGGCAAAGGTTATAGAGTGGCACAAAATGTCCTTTACGGGCTCAGAACACAAGGAGGTCTTGGACTACCAAATCTGTTTAAATACTACCAAGCAGCCAGACTAGCACAATTTTCTGCTATTTTTGCGGAATGTGAAAAACCAGAGTGGATAGATATGGAAGGTTTTGCGATCCCTAGCCTCTCAATAGAGAGCCTTTTTTGGTCATCACAAAAATCTAGACCTTCGATACTGTCCCCTACATTGTCGCAATCTTTTAGACTCTGGGATGGCCTGAGACACCTTCCTTCTTTAGTCTCGGAGACTAAGCCTTTGACACGGATCTTTCTCAACCCACAGTTTCCTATAGGGATGGACATTTCAGCTTTCCAATGGTGGCTGGACAAAGGGATCTATAGAATAGGCGACTTTTTGACAGCCACGGGCCCACTTTCACTGGAGCATTGTGTGAGGACACTTGATTTACCGCTATCGGAAAGAGCCCGGCACACCCAAATTTCTAACTTTGTTTCATCCCACTGGTCTGACAATTTCAGGCACGCAACTCTTACTAGTTACGAAAGTTGGTGTAAACAAATGAAGGAACACAAGGGGGGAATATCCATATTATACAGAGCTCTGTCCGAGGTTTCCACAAAATTCTCATACATGGAGGCATGGGAGAGGGATCTGCGGATGACCTGGGACCTGAATAGATGGCACAAGGTAGGTTTGAAAACTTTCAAAGGTCTAGTGAATACTTCCTTAGCTGAAGCTAACATAAAGGTTCTGATGCGGTGGTACCTGGTACCCAGTAGATTGGCTGCGATGTTTCCTACGTCTTCCCCATTATGCTTTCGCAACTGTCAAACGCATGGCACGATGCTACACGTTTGGTGGGAGTGTCCCAGAATCAGGGGATTCTGGAACAGAATCTTTTGCCTTATCAGAAAAGTTACGGGAGTACAGGTGGAGAAATCCCCGCATATCGCTCTGCTAGCTTCCGAAATTCCTCGAGTCTCCAAACCCATACAAAAACTGATAGCTTTCATGCTCATAGGAGCTAAAACCACTCTAGCGGCAGCCTGGAAGCAACCTAGGGTCTCGTTCTTAGCAGCTAAGGGGAAGATTTCATGGATCATGACGCAGGAAAAAATGGTCAGCTCTATCTCCAATACCAGGGATAGTTTTGATGCCATATGGGAACCTTGGGCCAGACATGTGGGCGTTTCCCTATCGCCGGGTCAGGTTCTGACCCCCTCAGGTACTTAATTGGACTACTGGCAATCAACTCTTTTCTTATTGGTTCTTTCCCTTTTTTTTTTTTTTTTTTTTTTTTTTCTTCTCTTTCTTCCTTTCTTCCTTTCCTTCTCCTACGGTCATGACACCTTTAGTACAAGACACGCTTTGAGATGTTTGTTTTAGTTATTATACTAGTCTTTTAATAGACGACACTTTCGGGGGAACACCCTGGGGGAGGGGGAGAGTTTGGTTGGGGAGTGGGAGGTTCTTCTACTCACACATCCCTTAGGATACGTCAGGAGGTCTAGAGTTCCTCTCAACATTTTGAGCGGGGTCCGAGGTTATCTAGGGTCACAAAAGTCTCTCATCGTTATTAAATTTTGCTATCCTTTTATCCGACACAGTATGCTCCCTTTACGGGGTGTCGGTTGAGACTCTGTACGAAAAGCGTTGTTTTGGATCCTCGTCCCTCTTCAACTCTGGCTACACATAGATGGGTAGGAGATCTCCTACGGGGACATTAATTTATATTTTTATTACTCTCTCTTCATGATGCTAGATTAACTTAAGATGTACATTGAAATTTGGACTGTATCTTCATTATTTATTGATCGCTGTTTCTTTTTTTTTTGTTGTTTTTTTTTTTTTTTTTTTTTTTTTCCTCTTGAATGATATGTACTGAGTGCTTCATGCTATACTTTATATGATTTTACTTCTTCATTAATAAAATAAAACTTTAAATAGAAAAAAAAAAAGGAATGACTCAATCTGAATCTCAGCAACACTGTGATGGAGTGCAAGGTGTCAAAATCTTGTCAGTTGTATGAAAACCTTGCCTACTGTGCAGAATTCCTACGTACATAATAAAAACAGATACTGAAAATTACAGCCAGCACACAGGACAAGGAAGTGCTACTGTGTAACCACAATACGTACAGAACAGATTCCAATAATTATACCCAAGACATAGAACAAGAAAAATGCTTCAGTGTAGCGTTCATTCACAAAGAATAGAAATACACTGAGCAAAATTATAAACGGAACACTTTTGTGTTTGCCCCTATTTATTATGAGCTGAACTCAAAATCTGTCTAAATCTGTGTTAGTGAGCACTTCTCCTTTGCCAAGATAATCCATCCACCTCACAGGTGTGGCATATCAAAATGCTGATTAGACAGGTGTGCCTTAGGCTGGCCACAATAAAAGGCCATTTTAAAATGTGCAGTTTTACTGTATTGGGGTCGGGGGGGGGGGGGGGGGTGGTCCGAAAAACAGTCAGTATCTAGTGTGACCACTATTTGCCTCATGCAGTACAGCACATCTCCTTTGCATAGGGTCGATCAGGTTGTTGATTGTGGCCTGTGGAATGTTGGTCAATTCCTCTTCAGTGGCTGTGCAAAGTTGCTAGATATTGGCAGAAGCTGGAACACGCTGTCGTATACGCCGATCCAGAGCATCCCAAACATGCTCAATGGGTGACATGTCCGAGGAGTATGCTGGCCATGCAAGAATTGGGATGTTTTCAGCTTCCAGGAATTGTGTACAGATCCTAGCAACATGGGGCCATGCATTATCATGCTGCAACATGAGATGATGGTCATGGATGAATTGCACAACAATGGGCCTCAGGATCTCATCACTGTATCTCTGTGCATTCAAAATGCCATCAATAAAATGCACCCGTGTTCATTGTCAATAGCATACTCCTGCCCATACCACAACCCCACCGCCAACATGGGACACTCGATCCACAACGTTGACATCAGCAAACCACTCACCCACATGATGCCATACATGTTGTCTGCCACCTGACCTGTACAGTGAAAACCAGGATTCAGTCGTGAAGAGAACACCTCTCCAAAGTGCCACACGCCATTGCATGTGAGCATTTGCCCACTCTTGTCGGTTACGATGACGAACTGCAGTCAGGTCGAGACCCCAATGAGGACGGCGAGCATGCAGATGTGCTTCCCTGAGACGGTTTTTGACAGTTTGTGCAGAGATTCTTTGGTTATGCAAATCGATTGTTGTAGCAGCTGTCCGGGTGGCTGGTTTAAGACGATCTTGGAGGTGAAGATGCTGGATGTGGAAGTCCTGGGCTGGTGTCGTTACACGTGGTCTGTAGTTGTGAAGCCGGTTGGATGTACTGCCAAAATTCTTTAAAACACCTCTTTGGAGACGGCTAATGGTAGAGAAATTAACATTTATTCAAGGGCAGCATTTCTGGTGGACATTCCTGCAGTCAGCATGCCAATTGCATGCTCCCTCAAAACTTGCGACATCTGTGGCATTGTGCTGTGTGATAAAACTGCACATTTTAGAGTGGCCTTTTATTGTAGTCAGCCTAAGGCACGCCTGTGCAATAATCATGCTGTCTAGTCAGCATCTTGATATGCCACACCTGTGAGGTGGATTGATTATCTCGACAAAGGAGAAGTGCTCACTAACACAGATTTAAACAGATTTGTGAACAATATTTGTGAGAACTAGGCCTTTTGTGTACATAAAAAAGTCATAGATCTTTGCATTAAGCTCATGATAAATAGGGGCAAATTGTGTTTATAATGCTTGTGTATGAACTGAGAATTATGAAATACAGAACAAAAGAAGTAAATGCATATAACATGAGTAAGCAGTATAGTCAGCGCTATCTGGTGCAATATGGAGTAATCCTTAGGGGTATAGACTGCGGCTGTAATAGCTGGATGGTGATGTTTCCATAAGTTGGTTTGTTAAAAAAGAAAGGGGTATTATGGGTTCAAAAGTAAGGCAGCCATCCTTCAGAGTGTGTCCAGACCTATAACAGGCATGTAAGGGGGGAAAAAAACAGGGAGGGGGACTTTACAGTAATAGTATAAGATTAAAAACACTTATAAGATGATAGAAGATGCATGCTCATCAAAGTAAAGTGCAGTCCTGGCATTCTACATGGCTCTGCGGGTCCCACCGCTGTTCCAGGTAGCTGGAAAGGATTGGGAAGCTGTCTGGAATGGATCACAGTGTTTCTCCAGGAACCAGGAAGCTCCATGCTGACCTGGAAGTAACGTCACCGGCATCTGATTGGACCAAGACAGGGCTGGAATCTTGTCAGTCAGGGCTGCAGTGGTAAAGGCTACGTTCTCCGGGCTGGCAGCTCCTTCTATTTGACCTGCTGCCATCTAGAGGAGGACAGCTGTATATATATATACAATGGAGAGCATTTTTGTGTGGCTGTGGAACTAGAACAACCAGCAGGCCAATCAGTGAACAATTTAGGGAAAAAATTAATTATATTGTATTGCGCCCTCTACCATAGGTAGGTGTTAGAGTTGAGGATTTTTGTGGTCGCTGCCAGGCAGGTAAATTTAGTCAGGCCTATTCTGCATGCTAGGCCTGGGGGGCAGGGGGTGGTTCTGGGGGGCAGGGAGTGGTTAGTATAGCAGTGGGTGTGACCACCTGTCCTCAGTTCTTGGGTGCCTCCCCTGCTTCCAGGGAGTATGTACTGGAAGAAGGGGGCAGGGCTGGGAATTGGAGTGTGAGAGAGCTTATGTGAGGAGCCCTGACCAATCCCCAATTGGAATTGGCAGGGGGCAGGCCTCCTACTTAAGCTCAGGTCCGGCCCACTGGAGGAGAGTTGTTGGCTGGGTGAAAGTAAAGAATGGAATGTTAGACTGCAACAGGAGGCCCATCCCCATCTGAAGGGGGAAGGGGTGCATGCCTCAGCAGAGGAGCTCCGGAGCTGGGAGGAAGCCTCTCTCCTTACATGGTCATGGAGGAGGTGTTCTGGAACAGAGGAGCTGAGGAGCAGTCGGTACGCATGTCCGGGTAAATTATTCATCAAGGACTCAGAGCAGGAGTAGGTCGGTGAGTAAGGCACAGTGGATATCTGGAAGGAAAGGGTACTGCAGGCCCCTGGCCTATTAGAAGTCAGCAAGTTCAGCATCCATCAGGGACTGTTCAGAGCGATCCCTGGTGCAGTGTAAAGATGATGGGGCGGAGAGACTAGCATTGTACAGTGAAGTTTGTGCAGGAGAAGAGTGGGAGTAACAGGGAGTGGGAGTAACAGTCTGCAGGAGTTTGTGTAGAGGAGGAGTAGCAGTCTGGAGGAGTTTGTGTATAGGAGAGACTGTAAATGTTAGAGTCGATCAACCATCATTTGTTCTAAGTACAACTGATTCAACAATTCCTTAATGCTGTTGGCAAAAGTGATCTGTTCTATGGGCATCCCATACCCCTTCCCCAACCAAGTTATATCCCCCAAATAAACAAAAACAAAACAAAAGCATATGACTATTCATTGTCTACTGGAGAGTGATGTATGAAGGGCATGGCAGCAGGGTGAACATGGTGGATGTTAGTAACTAGTAGCAACCATCCGCTACAATATCAAGGGGCAGATGAAGCAGGGGTTAACAGTCTCAGATTGGCTCAAAAAAGTAAACTGATACACATGGTAATATTTGCAGTATAATTATTTTCTATATGAATAGACGCCGATTGAAGAGGTTAACGGCCTGGCAAGTAAAATAGAAACAAGGGGGATAGTATGCATGTAAACATGAAGAGGTGGGGGAGGGGGAAAAGGCACTTGGAAGTGCAGTCGCTGTAAATCTGAGGGGTAGATCTGAAATGAGGGGAAGCTCTGCTGAATTTATTATTCAATCATATGCAAGCTAAAATGCTGTTTTTTATTTTCCTTGCATGTCCCTCTTGGATCCACAGCGACTGCACTTCCAAGTGCACCTTCAGTGCAATTGCAAGTGCACTTTGCACTTGTATTTTGCACTTGTAGTGAAAGTGGATTTGCCTTTAGTAAATAACCCCCATTCACTCAATCCAAATGACATCTTGCAGATCGGAAAAAACTTTAATCCAAAATCTTAAACAGATCTTCACAGATAGACATCAGATTGGTCAGAAGATCAAAGTATGTCTCGCTCCAACAACACATGTACTCAGAACAGGAACTAAAGACACGCTGAAAAGAGGGTGGGACAAGCCATACAGAGCATCCATCTCCAAGCTACAGAGTGAGGAAGGGGCAACTGTATTTAAAGGCAAACAAAAACAATGCATGCGTAACAAAATACTCCCAGTCAAAATCTATGATTTCAGATATTAAACAACTGAGAATCAAGTCCAAACATTGCAAGTAAAAAATATTCCTGGAAATATACATGTCAAATACAATGCAAGTTTTTGGGTATTCTTTCCAAAGTTTTCACATTTCAACACATTCACTGAGCTCTGGGGAAAATGCATTTGCAATGTGCGACTTCCCTTCCAAAGCAAATGGCCTATATGCCTAAAATCAACCCCACTGTGTGGAGCTGTGCAGAAGCCTCAGTGAAATAAGTGCTGTGCACACAATTCTACAAGTTTTAACCACTTGCCGTCCGCTGTATGGCAAAATGACAGTGGCAATGTGGTTGTGAGGTGATCAGGATAACAGAGCCGGTGCCCAGGGGGGCACGCAGCAGGGTGATCGGAGGTGCTGTGTGTCAGTCTGACACGCGGCAACTCCAATCATGGTATGAAGCCTCTGACAGAGCTGACTATGACTATATATGGTAAACAAAGTAAAACTTCTTCATCCCACAGGCTGTTTCCTAACGACATCAATCCCGGACACTTTTACCCCCTTCCTGCCCAGGCTAATTTTCAGCTTTACGCGCTGTCACACTTTGAATGCAACACTGTACCTATACTAAAATTGTATTTTGTTCACACAACTAAAGCTTTCTTTTGGTGGTATTTCATCATCACTGGGCTTTTTATTTTTTGCTAAATAAATGAAAAAAAAAATGAAAAATTTGGATTAAAAAAAAAAAAACTGTCTACAAAGACGGCTATGTCTAGGAGGGAAAGTAAAGGGAACCTAAAGCAGAACTAAACCCTCCTATCATTTACAGCCAAGGAAGGTGCCATCTTAGCTTCTATTTGATCTTCAGTTACCATGATACTGTGCCTGTAATGTGCTATGACTCCATTGATGTGATGACTTGACTTTTCTGGGAAAGTTATCATTCACAGCATGCCTTGAATGAAATTATTATGGGAAACAGTTAAAGTGTTACTAAACCCAGGACTCTGCATTCATTATATCTGGTCTCCCACAGTACAGAGAACATGGAAACACAATCATTTTAGTAAATAAAAAACTGCTAAATACCCCTTTTCATCAGCAGTATATAGCAGTCTTGTGACTTCTATCAGTGCCTGGTTAAAGCTTGTAGAAGGAGTTTTCATACTGCACTTGCTGTCTTATCAGGATCCAGGACCCCTGACCCTCTGTCTGGACAGTGTTGATTGACCCTGCGCTGATCAAATCCACTCTCCCGAGAAAAAAAACCTCTCTTGCAATACACACCAAAACGAACATGTGCAGCCTGACTCCAGTAACTCTGTCTTATCCGGATAATGCAAGAAGAGGAGGATCTGGGCATACAGGATCAAACAGCCTTTTTACACAATGCAGAGGATTACTCCTTAGGTTCCACAGTGAGTATAACAAGCATGCTTTATTGCATATACAGACTGATTTTACTGTTGTGGGTTTAGTAACACTTTAAATTGATGGGTTTAGTTCCACTTTAACCATTCCCTACTCTATTCAACGTTTTGGCTGTACATACACGACATCTATTCTATGTGTATTCATTTTTTTAATTGTATTTGTTTTTGCCTTTTTATGTTACATTTCATGTCTCTTATTACCACAAAGAAATATATATCATGATTCTATACACCACTGTGCTCTACTTATCAAGTACATCCACATTTAGCAACAGTTATTTTGCAATATGGCTGCCAGAGGGTTAAGAAAATTGTATAGTGAAACTGAAATCTTCTGTGAGATGAACAAGCTAGATAAAGACACAATGCAGCCATTTGAAGCCAACAACAATTATGTGGAATTATTACTAGACATTTTATTTTGTGCCTCTGGAGTGAGCATTGAAAGTAAAAGGCAAGCGCTGATTATTCTCCTGGGAGCGGTAAGTCTACGTTGCGGCGAGGTCATCCCTTTTTTCATTAGCTGAAGAGTTTGTTGAAAAGTTAAATGTGCTGACAGCTTCTTTGCCTTTGATGTTGGGTTTCACCCTGCTGCAATTACCATGACTTTTCCCTGGTGGCAGGGAACGGCTGCTAGAAAATGATCTCTCTTCTGTATTAGCTATTTGGCTGTATTGCACAGTAAGAAAAGTCATATCACTAGTTGAAGCATATATACAAAATGATATATATATATATATATATATATATATATATATATATATATATATATATATATATATACATATATATATATATATATATATATATATATATATATATATATAGATCTCTCCTCGTTAAACCCAATTCTACATTAGGCAATACGTTTAATAGTGGTAGTGGATCCCCCATAGCTCCCTAAAATAAACAAAAGAAGCTCTGGTTTCTATATTCACTTGATCTCCCCCACAATATCACCAAACCACCAATTTGTGTCTGCCCCTATTCGGGGCTAAATTACAGCCAGAATATGTTTACCCACTTCTTTTGAGCAGAGGGTGTCAAGGCTCCACCCCCACCACGAATACGTAGGGAAGTGGTTCAAACACCAGGATCACTATAATTAGATGAGGTATCCAAGTAGTAATAAATAGACAATAGGGGGACTTGGCCTGTATTTGGACTTTAATGGCTCCTGTTGTTTGGTCTTCAGATATCTACTTACAGTATATACTAGATATCGTTTAAACTCTCAAGCTCAAAAGTTAGGGGGGTTAGAGCTGAGTAAAAACACTAAGGCCCCGTACACACATCCGAGGAACTTGACGTGCCAAACACATCGAGTTCCTCATCGAGTTCAGTGTTGAAGCCGCCGAGGATCTCGGCGGGCCGACTTTCCTCATTGAACAACGAGGAAATAGAGAACATGTTCTCTATTCGGCCCGACGAGTTCCTCGTCGGCTTCCTCGCTGAAAAGTGTACACACGACCGAGTTTCTCGGCAGAATCCAGCTCCGATCGAGTTTATGGCTGAATTCTGCCGAGAAACTCGGTCGTGTGTACGGGGCCTTAGAGAACTCACTAACTAGTGTTGGTACTTTTTTAAACTCTTTTTATACCTGCACACACGGGTGAATGCTTAAGGGACATTCAACTATGCTCCTCTTATGTAACCCCCCTGTACACCCCCTTCCTGGTTTACTTAATCAGCAACTCAAGTGGTGAATACAGGTTCAGGTCTGTGAACACCAGTCTCCATAGTAAATTGCATTTTAATTGTATAATATATAGAATCATATAATCAACAATCTTCCACTTGAGAATGGCATATGTGCAATATGAATGTGAGTAAATTGAGAACTCTGCGCTATGGTAATGTAAAATGAATTAAGGAAGCTGCTCCACTAAAGTGGTGTGAAAACAACTTTAGCAATGTGGGGGGTGTATAGTAATAAGGGGGCGCTAATAGTAAGTGATAAATAAATTCCAAATTCTAGCGTGAGACAATATGTTAACTATAAGGTCAACAATACAATAGTGATTTAAAGTGCAAGTGCTTATATGACAACAACATCAAACAAATAGGTGCAAACAGGTCCAATAAATGCAGCAATGGTCACTAAATGATAAGCAATTGGTAAGTCCATGCATCAAATGGTTAACTTGAGAGTAGACACCATCACCACGGAACAGATATCAAACTGGCGACACCCGGTGAGAGGTAGAGGTAAGTGCCTACTTACCAGACCACCATGACCCTTTGTTTTAAAAAACGGATCAGGTGGAGCTTTAGTACAGTTGGTGGCCTAAGGTCTGTACTGGTACCTGGATGGGATTGGCCAGGAATGGACTCCAACAGAAGAAATTACCATGGATAAAATGAAGGAAAACAGGCCATAGTGAAGTTCCGTGATTTATTGTAAAACAGATTAAAAACAAAAGCCAAATGGCTGCTTACTTGTGCAACTGCCGAGACCTTGGCACTGAGGGATCGAGCGTGTTACATCTAGATGTGACATGGAGCACCGGCCGCACTGTGTCTCACTCTCGTGGGTAGGTGTAGTGTGCGTTCCACCGCCTCTCTCTGCCAAATCTGGAAGTAGCTGAACGTGACCAGGAACGCCTCGACGTACGTTTCATCTATTGATGTCGTCAGGGAGCATGGACTTACCAATTGCTTATCATTTAGTGACCATTGCTGCATTTATTGGACCTGTTTTCACCTATTTGTTTGATGTTGTTATCATATAAGCACTTGCACTTTAAATCACTATTGTATTGTTGACCTTATAGTTAACATATTATCTCACTCTAGAATTTGGAATTTATTTATCACTTACAATATGAATGTGCATCAAATGTGCAGTGAGCATGAATTTGGTGTCACAACAAATTCTTACTGCATGTCTATTAATTTGGCAGAATTTGACAGTTTTCCACCATTTGTTCAATGTTTCAATGCATACCAGATTTGCAACCTTTTGCTGACATGATGATACCTTGGCATGAGTAGTTCAATGCCATTTGAGAGTGAATGGTGCAGTGGCTTGAATTCTTTGGAAGTACGTGTTTATATATTGGACATCCCTTTTCAATCAACATTTTTGCTATAACATTATGTAAGACTATTTTGTGTCTCTTTAATTGGGTACCTGACTTTTAATGCAGCTGGAACTTAAAGAAGACCTGAGGCCCTTTAAAAATAACTTTATTTTTTTATTTACTAACTTATTTATTTATCTGTTTGGGTCCTGCCCCCCTCCATCCTCCTAATTCCTAAAACACTCCCCGGTGAATGAAATCAGTGCCCCGGTGCCTCCTGGGATCTGTTACTTGCACTGCATGGGAAGTGATGGCTGAGAGAAGAGGATCTCAGTAGGACAATGATGAATCTGCTGGGTGGGTGAGTATCTTTAGAGCCGGTTCACACTGGGGCGACTTGGGATCCGACTTGAAGTCGCCTCAAGTCGTCCCAAGTCGCGCTGTCGAGAAAAACAATGCAAGTGATAGGGAGTGGTTTTAATACACATGACTCGAGTCGCTCCGAATTCAAAAGAAGTTCCTGTACTACTTCAATCCGACTTGTAGGCGATTTGTACCCATTGATTTCAATGGAAGTCTGATCCAAGTCTGATCACTGTCTTAACTGAAGCGACTTTCCAGGAAGAGAACATACATTTCTCAGGCAAACCTCTCCCTCCCCCTCCCTCCCCCTCCCTCCCCTAGAGCTGATTGTTGTTTGATTGGCCACTGGAAAGTCTCCTGTCCTGGAGACGACTTCAAGTCAAGTCGTGTTGTAAATCGCCCCAGATCGCCCTGTGGTTCATGCTCAAGTCCTGTCGGAGTCGCCTCTGAAAGTCGCGCTGGAAGTCGTGTCGCCCTAGTGTGAACCGACTCTTACTGTGCAGAATACAACATCAGGTAAACAGATGGAAAAATAATAGGGCCGTAGGTTGAAGTTCCTCAGTGAGAATCCCTTATTCAGACAATGATGTTGCACATGGAACGCCACTGATGCTTCCTTGATAATCTTTGACGGCCTTTAAAGCAGAATCCTGCTAGGTGACCAGAAGTTACCTAGGAGGCATGATGGAGTGTGGGCTTCCTTTTCTAAGGGGCCTGCATGTTTCAAATTGGAAAATAATGCAAAAGTATTTGGTACGTTTTTCAATTCTTCTTCATCCACCAAAAAATAATATTTGTTTTGGAAAGATTAAAACTATAATAACGTGTGGCTGTTTCTATGAATTCCACAGCTGCAGTTTATTATCATACAGTGACGGCTTTTTGTCACATGTGGCAATCCACAGCTGATTGCTTTTCAGAGGGCGTTTAACAGGTGGTCAGGAGGCAATATGTCACCTCCTCACCACAATGGGGTTGCAGAGCGGTTTGTGGTGCAACTCCATACACTTAAAGGGGAGTTCCACCCACAATTTCACTTTTTAAATATAAATACCCCTGTAATACACAAGCTTAATTTAGTCTAGTAAAGTTAGTCTGTAAACTAAGGTCCGTTTTGTTAGGTTGTTAGAGCATTTAGTTCGTTTATAATCTAGAAATAGACCGTGGCCATCTTAAGTGTGGGCATCATGAAGCCAGACTGTATGACTTCCTGGATTTCAGCCTTGCAGATCTCGCACGTGCTCAGTGCTGCACAAGCGATGTAATAGGTTTCAGTCAGGTTTCCATAGCAACGGAGTGTCAGAGGAAGTTGCCACCCCTTCTCTATGCAAATAGGCTATTTGCAAGGACTACTTGGATACATGATGCCTATCCCAGAAACCCTTGCGAATAGCCTCGTGACTTAATAGCCTAGGCTAATAAGGAGGAGAAAGTAATGAAGGACTACAAAATAAAGGTATTTACAAGCAACAAAATAAATAAAAATTGCCCATTCTGAACACTATGAGATTAGGGCATGCAGTACAGACAAACATAAAAAAATGGGTGGAACTCCACTTTAAATGGATCTTAAATAATGTTTGGCACCTGTATTGAAGTGATATACGGTTTTTGCCATGGCTTTGGTCATGGCTTTGAAGAAAAACATGTATAGCCCTGAGTGGCTGCATGCCCTTTTTTGGGTGAGGAATTTGGGGGGGGGGGGGCGGTTAAACTATAGCTGCTTTTATTGCCCCACCCCTGTGTAAAGGAGCGCTAAAGGAAGCTAAGATCTTAAGCAAATCTCCTGTTCAATCGGTGTATAACCATCAGAAGAAGGGAACACATGTTTGGGGCATTTCACAGCACATTAACAAAACGGAAATTACCCAGCAAATGTATACAACTGGGATATCTGTTTTTAATCTAATTGTTAGAAACAAATTATAGTTTGGTTCTCTTTCCTGGCTAGCAGGATTAAGTGCTTGGAATTTATTGCATTGTTTAAATGCAGTGAACTGCCCCACCCATGCGTGTTATTTCTCTTCTAGTTATAAACTAAGTGGTTGCCACGTTCTAGTTATGTTGTACTTGATGCAGACACACAAAGGTGGTTTTCAGTTTGGAGTCTAGTGTGTTGCCATACCTTTGTACCAACTTTTTTTTTTTCAATACTTTTTTATTTAAAAAGAAGATGTTACATTTCTCTATAATCCCTATATTTTACAAAGAAAATAACAAAACCAAGAGAAGCACACTGTGCCTTACAAGATGCAATAACTTCTGTTGTATCAGTAAAATACAATGTGGCATGATATCGTTTTATGGTATAGGATGCTCATTACGGCCTGGAATAAAGTTAAACATTTAATGAGATTCTCGATTGTTGAGATCATTTTTAACATGTCAACCATTAGCCCTGAGAGCTATAACCATCAACTATTATATCCAGGTCCAATGAAGACATTTCTAGAGTAGAGTCACTAAGCCATCCTCTCCATATGTTCTCCATTTTTTTTAAATCACCTCTGCGCTTGTAGGTAGCTATTAGCACCTCTGTTTGGGTTATATTAGAATGTCCCTTCTGTCCCAGTGACCTCTCAGAAAATAGGTAGACTCAATCTACTGAGGGCAAAGACAGCAGAAAAACACTGGTAGAAACAGTTTTTTTGCCCTAATTTAAAAAAATCAGGGCTGTGAAAATTAACTATTAATTCCTCGATTAATCGTACATTTTTTGATTGATCAAAATTTTTTTGATCGGTACTCACCTCTCCGCCGACTTCCGGGTCTTTAGGGAGTTCCGTCGGAGATCCGGTGACGTCATGGACACCGGCGGGGCTTGGCGTGTCCATCTGAAGGGCTCCTTTGCTGTGCCTTCATATCTGCATGCCGGCGGGACCTTACTATCTGCCACACGCAAGGGCTGTTACGCTTCCCTCTATCAACCTGGGATTCTACAGCCATCTACTGGGAGTTGTGATAGTTCCCTTCACGGGACATCTACATGCCGACGGACTGATCTGGATTCAGCTGTGGTATCGTTGTACACATTTTTATACCAGTATCATACTTAGCTATATGTTTTTATGACTGATTTTGCTACCGTTTAGCACCATTTTTACAGTTTATGTAGCTACATCGATTTTATCTCCAGTGCAATATTTATTTTGTTACCTACTTGAAAAATATATACATTTTAATGCTATTCTCATCGAGCGCTGACTTTGTGTGTTTTTCGTATCCTGCTATCCATTTTTCCAGTGGTTGGTAGCTGCACTGGGAATCAGTCTACAAGAAGATCAGCTAAAAGTAGTTGGATCTGTATGTGCGTTATAATTAATCAAAATTAGTCGATTAATCGATAAAAAAAAATAGATTAATCGAACAGCCCTCAGTGTATGCTCCCTCGCAGTGTTTCCCCATAGGAAAACTGCCAGGTTTAAAACCGCCTTAATCCTGGCGGGGAAACAGAGAACAGGTTCTCTATTTTCCTGTCGGGAAAACTGCTAGGAAGCATACACAAGGCCGGTTTTCCCAGCCAAAAGCTCTCATGGCAGTTTTCCTGGCAGTAAATCCGGTTGTGTGTACGAGGCTATAGGCAGAAAATGAAACGCACCACTAGTGTATTCAGGAGAGGAGCATTTGGGGAAAAAAGCTGTGTGCATAAATGCATTTGCCCCTTGGTGCATTTTAATGGCCAAAATAAGGCAATATTCTGGCCAATATAATGCAATAACTCCAAGGCCTTAAAGTCCAATTGTAGTCTCCTTAAAACAATATAAATCAAATAAAAATTGCTCAAAAAGTGAGAAAGTTCAGAAAACTCCTATTCTCGATAGAAATGTGCAGCTAAAGACCTATCTGTGTGAGGGAAGGGATCAGTGTTGCCAACCTAACATATTCAAATATATTATAGAAAAAATTGTTACAGGCAGATGTACACACTTATGCATCGCTACTTGCATAAAGTGGCACTTGCACCCAGATGTAAAATCCTAATTGCAGAGTATCTGCCTTCAGGACTTTACAGCTGTGTGCCATGTGCTGCTTTACACAATTAGTGGCACATGGCACAGATGCCTGAAACCAGATTTTAGGTGTGACTGTATGCAGCACCAGGCGTTCCTGGGCATCACATTATGGTAGTGTGTGAGAATGTGCTTTTATCCATGACCACAAAGACACCTTAAATGAGAAGTACAGCTAAAGGAGTGCCAATTCGTTCTGCACTCCTGTGACTCATTTTCAGCAGACAGCAGGCTTAGGCCCGCAGTCAGGTGACGTCACAGAGCCAGTCCAAGCTGTGGAAAGATCTTGACAAGTGGTCAGGATCAACCCACAACTCTGGACTGGCAAGGTAAGAGGAGGCCGATGGTGTGTTTCAAGTACAGAGGAACACTGATCGGTCTCCTCCCCTTGTAAGTCCCCTCCCCCTAAAGTTATAATCACTCCCTAGGTAACACATTTAACCCCTTGATCGCCCCCTAGTGTTAACCCCTTCCCTGCCAGTGACATTTATACAGTAATCGATACATTTTTATAGCACTGATCGCTGTATAAATGTGAATGGTCCCAAAATAGTGTCAAAAGTGTCCAAAATGTCCGTCACAATGTCACAGTCACGATAAAAATTGAAGATCGCCGATATTACTAGTAAAAAAAAAAAAATAATAAAAATGCCATAAAACTATCCCCTATTTTGTAGACGCTATAACTTTTGCGCAAACCAATCAACATACGCTTATTGTGATTTTTTTTACCAAAGATATGCAGAAGAATACATACTGTCCTAAACTGAGGAAAAAATTTGTTTAAAAAAAATAAACATTGTTGATATTTATTATAGCAAAAAGTAAAAAATATTGTGTTTTTTTCAAACTTGTCACTCTTCTTTTGTTTATATCTGGCAGATCAGAAGGGCAGATTGGACCTGTCATCTAAATTAAAGTGGCAATGCAGAAGGAGAAGAAATTTGTGAGAAACTTGGGCCTTTTATGGCTTCCTGCAGTCATCGAGGGACGCTGGTGCCCCACGTGACCCCAGCATCCATCTTAGGTCAGGGCAGAGTCTATTTAGGACTCTGGCTCCTGGGTTTAGTGCGCTTTTTGCAAGCGGATCGTGTGGGGACAAGTTCTCCAGGGACAGGGACAGTGCATAGCGGCAGGAAAAGGTTCCTAAAGTATGGAAAGTACAGGGCCTATGCTATCTCCACTTAGGAAGCCTCCTATTTGGGTGTGGATCGGCCAGGACGCATTCCTGATCCTCGCTGTAGAAGCTGTCGGCATAATTTCAAAGTTATGATCTTCTGCTACTGATTAAAAATGTCTCAAGTCAGATGTGTCTTCCCACTGGGCCTGAGCATACTTTTTGAGACTTTCTTAATATGCTGTTCTCATCCTCCTTATCCTTGGAGTATATTCTTTGCTATAACGCTGCACCTATCCACAAACTTATTATAGGTTCAGCATATAGTATAAAATAGGATGTGGAGGAAAGTGAAATGTTGAGTTACTCTGCACTTAATGTATTGTGAGGTTACAGCTGCTTTATGAAGATATAGCAGCCAGGATTGGCTCCCCTGACCTCGTGGCCTAATACCAGACACACTGCCCTGTCTGTAGTTACACCATCGTTTTTGCCTAGTATGTGACTATTATTGCAATAGTAGACAATGTTTTCATGTTGATATAAAACCATTCATATCCTTGAGTAGAGGACTCATCAACCTTTGGTCCTAGAACCTATGATAAAGACACAAAATTGCGTGATGTGGGCTTAAAAGGCCAAAGCAGCCATTTTATTAACACGTAAATAGATAACAAAAATAGAACAATTTCAACAATGCAACCAGCAGAGGGTCATTGGGTGTCCTTAAGACACACTTTAGGAGTATAATCGATCATGTCCTAAGCCATCCCCCATATGGCTCGAAGACGTTGCGACTTACACATTTTAGACTTTCCCATAGGGGACCTAGCTCCTGGGAGAACCACCAACAACCAACCAGGTGTGATCACCATCAGGGATGGACTGGCCATAGGGACTACAGGGAGTTTCCCGGTGGGCCAATGGCTCAGTGGGCCGTTTTTTAAAACAGAGATGCTGCTTGGAGGACTTTTTCTAACGCCCTGGCAGCACCCCAGTGTGAAAGCACTCAGGCTTTCACACTGGGACTGCAGCAGAAGTGTTTTTCAGTCGCTTTACATGCGCTATTTTTAGCCCAAAAGTGCCTAAAAAATGCCTCAGTGTAAAAAGGGGTCCTACACTCACCCCCTCTCTTTTACACTCACTCTCTTTTTCTTACACTCACCCCCTCTCTCACCCACCCCCTCTCACCCCCTTTCCCTCAACCCTCCCTCTCTCTCTCTCTCATTCCCCTCTCTCTCACCCTCTCATGATATACAATAATGGATGTAGGGGCCTTTTGGTGGGCGTGATTTTTCGGGGGGGATAGCATTTTATTGAATTAAAATGGGCCGGTCTGGATGAAGTCCAGGGCCAAATTTTTGTTCCAGTCCAGCCCTGATCACCATACCCTAGATCAGCTCTCAAAAATTCCACTCGCCCGCTTGCATTTTGCGAGCGGATTTTGAGGGCTGACATGAAGGGCTGCCTTGGAGCCGGGGGGGGGGGGGGGGCGAGCACCGCCGATCACAGAGGGGAAGAGAGGAGAGCCGCCGGCTGGATGATCAGAGCAGGGAACATCACAGCTTTCATTTCAGTAGCTGTGTGTTCCCTCATCGCGCTGTAACATAAGGCCTGCATGGGACACAGGCTGCACGGCACACAGGCTGAATGGTGGGCACAAACTGCATGGGACACAGGCTGCATGGTAGGCACAAGCTGCATGGGACACGGGCTGCATGGTGGGCACAAACTGCATGGGACACAGGCTGCATGGTGAGCACAAACTTCATGGGACACAGGCTGCATGGTGGGAAAAGGCTTCATTGCACACAGGCTGCATGGGACACAGGCTGTATGGTGGGCACAAACTGCATGGGACACAGGCCGCATGGTTGGCACAAACTGCATGGGACACAGGCTGCATGGTGGACACAAACTTCATGGGATACAGGCTGTATGGGACACAGGCTGCATGGTGGGCAAAGGTTGCATTAGTGGGCACATGCTGCATTGATGGGCACAGGCTGCATCATTGGTGGGCATAGGCTGCATTGGCGGACAAACAGGCTGCACTTGTGGGCACGGATAAAGTTAAAAAACATTTAAGTGTCATTTCATGAGATAATGTATGAGGGAGGGTTTAGGGGCGAGTTTAAGGGTGGGATTTAGGGGTGGGGCAGGGTAGGGGTTGGGTGGAGCAACTGGTGGCGAGTAACCCTTAAGACCTGGCTAGTAGCTGTTGTGACAAAAGTGGCAAATGTTAAAAAAAAAAAAAAATGATTATAAAAATGTGTAACACAAAAACTGCCCAACCCAGAATATACCATAAACCCAGAATACAGGGCGTGAGGAAGGGAAAGTCTTCTCGTCGCCTGAACTTTCAAGAATGACTACCCTTCAACCCCTGCATTGGACCACCCTTGCGGCTCCACCGTGCCCATCTGACCCTTAGCCTCCAATTAGGTAAGCTATGCCCCTACCACACTAAACTACTAAGGGCCAGATTCACAAACGAGATACGACGGCGTATCTACTGATACGCCGTCGTATCTCTGTTTCTAACTATGCGACTGATTCATAGAATCAGTTACGCATAGCTAGCCCTAAGATCCGACAGGTGTAATGGACTTACACTGTCGGATCTTAGGATGCAGTACATCGGCCGCCGCTTGGGGGAGTTCTCATCGTAAACCAGCGTCGGGTATGCAAATTAGCACTTACGGAGATCCACAAAGCTTTTTCCCTTCGTTAAGTCGCCGTAAGTGTTAGTTTGCCGTCGCAAAGATAGGGTACCTTTTACAAAGTGTAAAGTTAGTACACCATGTAAAAATGTACCCGTCTTTCCCGCGTCGCTGTCAAATTTCCAGGTAAGTGCTTTATGGATCGGGCACTAACTTGGAAAAATTGCGGCGGTGTAACTTAAATAGGAAAAGTTAAGTTGCGCCCGGGCTACGTGAATCTGGCCCTAAGTTCTTTAACCCTTCTCTGACTTGTTCCTCCCTTAGTCATGACGACCCTCCTGCTTATCTCTCTTCTCTAGGTCGCACTTTATAAGGGGATGCTATGTCCTATTCTAAAAATACAGAATTTTCCTGTACTCCATGCAAAATCATACAAAATGTCTATGTAAAAAAATTAGAAGCAGCTGCCTGACGTGTTCTACTAAGATTGGAAATAGGTCTAAAATACAATTTTCAAAATAAATGTTGTGCTTTTCGAAAAGACATAAAATAGGAAACAAAATGTAGTTTCTAAGGAAAAAATATCTACACCAAAAATCAAATTTGTCTTGTGATCAGCCCCGGTGTCTGCATAGACTGAGGGGTCATAGCACGTGAGAGAATGTGATTTATGTGTGTTGTGTACGTTGATGCTGGTGTGCCTACAGCTCTATCTATCCCTCAGGGCCTTTGCAGAAACCTTACACAATGTTTCCTATGAAACATTTCACTTGCCTTCAATCAACATCACTGCTCGTGCTCTCTCTTTTTTTTCCCTAGCAGCCCAGGAACGCACTGTACCAAACTGCATTTGCAGATGCCAGTTCTCCCTCACATCAGTTGACAAACTAAACATATCTTGTCAAAGGGACAGAAGCACGTTGTTCTTTTAGTTTAATGGGAATCTCATGGAGCTCACTGGGATGGGCAAGGTCAGACCCGAGCCTACGTCAGAATCAGGAGGCGGCCATCAACGTTTTCTGGGAGGGGATGTTTTGTGTAATGAAGAGAGTATATGAGTGACACTGCCCTTCCCTCCTCTTCACTAATTTCACATACAGGGAGCTTGGCTATTGCTGTAGCTGTTTGCCCTCCCTTGGCCTTCCTTGCCCTTTTCTGTTGCTCAGTGCCAATTTCCTCTGCTACTTTCATCAGAATTCAATTTCCTTCTCGTAAGTTAACACCATCCAAACTCCACATGATTTCTTTCCTTCCAGTGATGGATGAGCTTGCTGGAGTCTCCCAGCCTGTCCATCACAGCCCGCGATAATAGCAAAAAAAAAAAAAATCCACAATGCTCAAAGTAGAAAATAAAGCTTGCCATCTTCCCTTTAAAGCTGGTGTTGTGTTTTATTCCATCTTTTGGTTAGAAAGTTCCTCTCTCCCCTTCTTCCCAGCCCATTCCCTTAAAGCTTCTCCGTTTCTCCCCTTCTTCTCTTTTCTCCTAACACCTCTATTCATCTCCGAGAAAAATCATTTATTTTGTACTTCCCAGATAATTTACTTTTTTCCCTTCTACTGGAATTCTCCATTTCCCTATAAAATGAAAATTCATCTAGAATTACATCTTATGTCATCATTATGTTTATTAAGCGTGGATGATGTATATGAACAGTACTGGCTTGCTGCTGAGTGCTTAATGGTGCATAAGATTAAGCCGAGACTCTCAGCTGCGCTGTGACTCCCCTCCGGTTCCCATGTTGTAAAGGCATGCTGGGAGTACAAGTTCCAAACGGACAACCAGGTGAATTTTGCTAACATCTCATTTTTCGCCCCCCCCCACAAGCCCCCCCTTCTTCAGCCTCCATCCTTCTTTATTTTTGTGTTAGTTGGTTACTGGTCTGAGTGGCATTCTGTCGAGTGACCATTTGCTGCAGGTGAAACACAGGAACACCGTGTTATGACAAGTATTCATTATCCATGCTGTGTGCTGCTGTGTTCAAACACTCTCTCATATTTATGTTCTGTTAGATCTCTGCTGAAGTATGTTATAGTGTTTATTAACCCCACTCTGAGAAATTCAGCTGCTTTTCTTTTTATTTTTTATATCTGTTGTTATATATATTTTTCTACAATTTGCTTAACTCAAACTACTAATGTTCAGTTCTTACATTTTCTTTTACTTAATGAGACAATGAATGTCGGTATAAAAGGTTTACGTTTTGACGATCCCCCACTTGGAACACTGGAGTGTAAAATTTAACATTTATTGTCGTAGCTATCGTGCCGTGATTTTATCCTAAACTAAAAATAAAAAATAAAAAAATCATACAATTGATACTTTGCTCAGACTTGCGCACAGGGGTTGATTTACTAAAACTGGAGAGTGCAAAATCAGGTGCAGCTCGGCATAGTAACCAATCAGCTTCTAGCTTCAGCTTGTTCAGCTTTGACAATAAAACCTAGAAGCTGATTGGCTTCTATGCAGATGCAGAGCTGCATCAGATTTTGCAGTCCATATACCTTTGTTTGTTGTGGCACCCAATGAGAAATTTCCTATTGTAATAATGTGTGAAAACAAGTGCATGATTGGTTCCTAAGCAGGTACTAATCTGTCTTTTATGTGGTCTTTACAAATCCTAATCTATGTTTCTTTCTCTTTTCAAAACACACTCCTAGGGCAACGCCATACATGGGTCGAATTTTCTAAGACCCCTTTCACACTGGGGCGTTTTTCAGGCGCTTTAGCGTTATAAAATCGCCTGTAAAGCCCCTGAAAGAAGCCTCATCTGCAATCCCAATGTGAAAGCCTGAGTGCTTTCACACTGAGGCGCTGCGCTGGCAGGGCATCAAACAAAGACGTGCAAGCAGCTTCTTTGCAGTGCTTTAGGAGCAGTGAATACACCGCTCCTAAAGCGCCCCTTCCTATTGAAATCAATGGGAAGCGCCTGCAAAGTGCCAGCAAAACGCCTGCAAATCGCCTTGGCAGCGGTGCCTTGTGAAAGCATTTAACCCTTTATTCAGCCACTAGCGGGGGTTAAGCGCTCTAAAAACGCCAGTAAAGCACCGCTAGTTTTAGCGGTGCTTTACCAGCGTTTTTCGGGTGGTGGCAGTGTGAAAGGGCTCTTAAAGCACTCAGGCTTTCACATTGGGATTGCAGATAAGGCTTCTTCCAGAAGTGCATTTGTGAGGTCAGACACTGATGTGGATGAGAAGGCCTGGCTTGCAGTCTCCTCTCTAATTCATCCTAAAGGTGTTCTATTGGGTTACGATCAGGAGTGGACTCTATGCAGGCCAGTCAAGTTTCTCCACCATAAACTCGCTCATCCACGTCTTTATGGACTTTCATGCACTGGTGTGCAGTCATGATAGAACAGGAAAGGGCCACCCTCAAACTGTTCCCGCAAAGTTGGGAGCATGAAATTGTCCAAAATGTCTTGGTATGCTGACCCCTTCAGAGTTCCCTTCACTGGAACTAAGGGGCCAAGCCCAACCCCTGAAAAACAACCCCACATCATAATCCCCCTCCACCAAATAATTTGTATCAGTGCACACAGCAAGGTCCATAAAGACATAGATGAGCGAGTTAGGGGTGGAAGAACTTGACTGGCCAGCACAGAGTTCTGACCTCAACCCGATAGAACACCTTTGGGATGAATTAAAGTGGAAACTGGCGAGCCAGGTCTTCTCGTCCACAATAGTGCCTGACCTCACAAATGCGCTTCTGGAAGAATGGTCAAACATTCCCATAGACACACTCCTAACCCGTGTGGACTGCCTTCCCAGAAGAGTTGAAGCTGTTATAGCTACAAAGGATGGGCCAACTCAATATTGAACTCTACGGACTAAGACTGGGATGCCATTAAAGTTCATGTGCGTGTCAGGCCATGTATACACGATCAGTCCAAACTGATGAAAACAGACTGAAGTTCAGTTTCATCGGTCCAAACCGACCGTGTGTGGGCCCCATCAGTCCGTTATCCTTCGGTCCAGAAATTTAGAACTTGCTTTAAAATTGAACTGATGGACTGGTAACGATAGGTCAAAACCGATGGTTAGTACGCAAAAGCTTTGGTTCCAAACCCGGGCATGCTCAGAATCAAGTCGACGTATGCTTGGAAGCATTGAACTTAATTTTTCTCTGCACGTCGTTGTGTTTTACGTCACCACGTTGGACTCAATCGGTTTTTGAACTCATGGTGTGTAGGCACATCAGACCATCAGTCAGCTTCATCAGTTAACCGATGAAACGGACCTTCAGTCCGTTTTCATCAGTTTGGACTGATCGTGTGTACAGGGCCTAAAGGCCCGCGTCCCAATACTTTTGGTAATATAGTGTATGTATTAAGTAGGCAAGACTGACGAGCAGGAAATCATGAACAGGTGAGTCAATGTGGAGAGATAGGAGCTGGCAATTAGCCGACAGCTGAGTGGCCAGTTTAGAGAAGGAAGGGCTGAGCCCAGCCCTGACAGATAGGTACAGTACTATGCAAAAGTTTTAAGCAGGTGTGAAAAAATGCTGTAAATTAAGGACAAACACAAAAGAAGGCGCTTCTAGGTGCATTAAAACAAGACTTTAACTGCACAAAGGAAGTTTAAAAACAATTACAAGAAGTAAAATATACACAGGCTCATCAAAAAGACGTCCAGCAGGAGGTTTCCCTTATAATGTAGCAGCAGCAGCATGTGTCCCAGCCAACCAGCAGTAAGGAGCTGCGTGTCAGATATACAGGAAGAGCAGCTACGCTGTCTGGACCAGCGTGAAACGCGGGTACCCGGCGGTGATGCGTTTCGGAGCATACACAACAGCTTCTTCTTCATGACCATTGGCTGACATCACATTAATCATCCTTTGGGCAATTCAATTATTTTATTGCACTAAAGCCCTGTACACACAATCGGTCTATCCGATGAAAAGATCTGATGGACCGTTTTCATCGGTTAACCGATGATGCTGACTGATGGTCAGTCGTGCCTACAAAAAAAATGAAGTTCAATGCTTCCAAGCATGCGTTGACTTGATTCTGAGCATGCGTGGATTTTTAACAGATGGACGTTCCTACAAACGATCGTTTTTTTTCTACAGGTTAGGTATCCATCGGTTAAATTTCAAACAAGATTGCTTTTTTTTAACCTATGGATAAATAACCGATGGGGCCCACACACGATCGGTTTGGACCGATGAAAACGGTCCATCAGACCGTTCTCATTGGTTTAACCGATCGTGTGTACGCGGTCTTAGAAGCACCTTCTTTTTTGAGCTGAGGTGTTACCAAAGACATTCGCCTGGTTGTTCCCGCACCTACTTGGACAATACTGTGAACTTTTTCCCCTGGGTTGTCTATTTTACCTAGAGAACCCTAGATTCCACCTGTTCTGTAAATTAGGAATGTTTTCATAAACAGAACTGTAAGAGCCGGTTCACACAGGGGCGGCACGACTTCGGGGGCGACTCGGCCAGGCGACATGAAGACGACATCTAAGGCGACTTGCAAAATGACTTCTGTATAGAAGTCAATGCAGGTCGCCCCGAGTCGCCCCCGAAGTAGAACAAGAACCTTTTTCTAAGTCGGAGCGACTTGCGTCGCTCCTA
The DNA here is from genome assembly GCF_905171775.1 of Rana temporaria. Lineage (NCBI taxonomy): Eukaryota > Metazoa > Chordata > Amphibia > Anura > Ranidae > Rana > Rana temporaria. The sequence goes on from NC_053496.1 coordinate 98,478,487, forward strand.
TTAGAACGGTTCGACTCGCCTGACGAGTAGTGTATTTTTTAAATGAACAAATTGGAAAGTAAATGAACAGAAGAGAAATCATTATTAAATCAATATTTGGTGTAACAACCATTTGCCTTCAAAACAGCATCAATTCTTCTAAGCACACTTGCACACAGTTTTCTTGGCAGGTAGGTTGTCCCAAACACCTTGGAGAACTAACCCTAGTTCTGCTGTGGATATAGGCTCTGTGAGGGCCAAATCATCACTTCCAGGACTCCTTGTTCTTCTTAACGCTAAAGATAGTCCTTAATGACATTGGCTGTATAAATGGGGTCATTGTCTTGCTGCAGAATACATTTCACACGCCTTCATGATAGTATGGCATGATGGGTAAGTATTTGCCTGTATCAGAATTGGAGGACATGTCAAAAAAGACATTTGCATTGTTGTATGCACAGTAACCAGATAACTCCTCCCCATGGCTGAATAGCGGGTGCGCATGTGTGAGTGGGTGCATGAGTCTGAGCTGTTGTGCGTACACATGCGTGGGTGCACATTGACGCCAGGTAGGCTATTCAAATTAAGGGGGCGTTTATTCTTATCTGTTCTTGAGCATCTAAGCATCTGTTCCTGTGTCTGATCCTCTGTTTTTGACCTTTGCTGAACCTGACTTTGCCTGAATGCTGCCCGTACTGACCCCTGGCTTGTCTCTGGGCTCATTTTCTGCCTGATTCCCTGGATTATTTGCCTTGCTGTTACCAACCCTGGCCTGGTTTATGACTATGCCGCTGCCTTCTGTCTGTGTCTTTATTTTCTCAAATGTTGCCAACCTGTAATGACTGACCTTGTCTTAGCCTGCATACCTGCATCTGCACCCGCTGACCCATACCTATCTCCAGCCTGGTCCTTCCACCTGTGGGCTTCTCTCCAGCCTCTTCTGCTTGTCACACTACACATTTGCACCTGATGGCAGAAGACTTTACAGACACTCGTGCCACTCTGTGCTCCGGTGATTCCCTGTTGCAAACTCTAATGCCGCGTACACACGATCGGTTCGTCTGATGAACCGATCGTGTGTGGGCCCCATCCTTTTTTTTCCCATCGGTGAAAAAACGTAGAACCTGTTTTAAAATGATCTGATGGTAAAAAAAAGATAGAAAAAAACGATCGTCTGTGGGGAAATTAAAAATCCACGCATGCTCAGAATCAAGTCGACGCATGCTCGGAAGCATTGAACTTCATTTTTCTCAGCACGTCGTTGTGTTTTACGTCACCGCATTGGACACGATCGGATTTTTAACCAATGGTGTGTAGGCAAGACTGATGAAAGTCAGCTTCATCGGAAATCTGATGAAAAAATCCATTGTTCCGTTTTCATCGGATGAACCGATCGCGTGTACAGGGCATTATTGTACCGCTCTCCAGCCCTTTTGCGAACAAACTTCCTCCTGCTTCAGCCAAACATTTAAAATGTTGACTCATCAGTCCAGAGCACCTGCTGTCATTTTTCTGCACCAAAGTTCCTATGTTTTGGTGCAATGTTGAGTCACTTAGTCTTGATTCCAAGTAGAATTTATGGCTTTTTGGCTACAATTTTTCTATGAAGACTACTTCTAGCCAGACTTCTCCGAACAGTACATAAGTGTACCTGGGTTCCATTGGTTCAGTATAACTACCTTGTGCCTTGTTGCGCTTAGTTGTGCCATGGTGTCTTGATTTACACAAAATATACATTTTATTTAAATGTTTCTTTTGTTTGCTCACTTTGCATTTTGTAAATTGATAAATAAAAAATTATATTTTTGAAAGCATTCTTACTTTACAGCATTTCTTTACACTTGCTTAAAACGTTTGCACAGTGCTGTATCTTATGTGTTCAGTCTTACCATGGTGTATTTCAAAACTTCACCTTAGTAACAGAGTTTGGCTGTTCCTCACTAAGTTTTAAGCCACCTACACAGCTGTGTCTGTTTCAGTTAATGTGTTTCAACCTACATATGAAATTGATGATCATTATTACCTGCTTGGTATAATTGGTCAATTATACACCTGAATCTAACCCTACAAAATCCCTGACTTTGTACAAGTGTACAAAGTGGGCAAGTGTGCAAATTGAGGCTGGTTCGAAACCAAAGGGTATTCACAACATACTGTATATTGATTTGATTTAGATTGTGCGTATGTATGTACCGTATATACTTGAGTATAAGCCGAGTATTTCAGACCTTTTTTTTGGGCTGAAAATTAGCCCCTCGGCTTATACTCGAGTCAGCGTACCTGAGTCCATTACCGCCTGACTTCACCGTGCCCATTGCAGAATCCGATCTGTGTATAGGCGGAACACTTAACACAGGCAGAACACTCAGTTTCCCAGCAAACACTGTATTCAGTGTTCCGCCTATCATGATCGCCCTCTCGTTTATGATAGACGAGAGGACGAGAGGGCGATCGTGATAGGCGGAACACTGAACACAGTGTTTGCTGGGAAACCAAGTGTTCCGCCTATCACGGAACAGCACAAGGAGGAGCGCAAGTTTTTAACACTGCACGGCCGCCGTCTGAATATGCACGGACTCGGGTACACAGATTGTATTCTGCAATGGCCACGGTGAGGTCAGGCTGCAAAGGTAATCGGACCTGCCGGGGGAACCAACTGGATCCTGCCATTACAAACAGTAGAGAGAATGTAGGTGAGAGGATGGTCGAGTTTAAGAGCTGCGATTGGCACAGTGAGGTCAGGCTGCAATGGGCACAGTGAAGTCAAAAAAGGGGTAGAGAAAGGAAGCGCCACCTAAGTGCAGTATTAAAGAGGTTCTTTTAATGACACATTGTAAAAAACACACTTACAAGAAGGTAAGGAAAGAAGGCTCATCTGTAACATCCTGTAGTCCTCGTCCCGGATCCATGGGCTGCTTTAGAAGTGAAGAAAGCAGATTGTGTGGAGTCTTCAGGCCTGTCCTGTGGCCTTCAGGATGTAGTCTGTTCCAGCCTCACAGGTCACGTGACAGGTCACGTGATTACTTCCCAGGAACCCTTCCGGGAGGAGGGTCAAACATGGAGAACAAAGGCTGATTGGGCTACGCGCTCGGAGCCACTGCTCCTTCTATTGGCCTGATACTGCCAGACCTGTTAAATCACTTAAATAGAAGCTGTATGAAAAAGTGAAGCACGGTAACAGATCACAAAAAGCCACACATCATGCCACAATCTAAAAAAAAAAATCAAGAACGGATTAGAAACAAACATGTCTAGGAAGGGTTTCAAAATGTCTAAGGCTTTGGAACTCCAGTGAACCAGAGCCATTATTGACAGATTGAGATAACTTGGAACAGTGGTGAAACTTCCCAGGAGTGGCCAGCCTACAAAAATTACTCCAAGAGCATGATGATGACTCATCCAGGAGGTCATAAACAAATCCAGAACAACATCTAAAGAACTGCAGGCCTCACTTGCGTCAGGTAAGATCAGTTTTCATGATTCAACAACACAAATGAGACTGGGCAAAAATGGCATTCAAGGGAGAGTTCCAAGGCCAAAGCCACTGCTGACCAAAAAGAACACAAAGGCTCATCTCACATTTACCAAAAAAATTCATGATTATCCCCAAGATTTTAGACAAATATTCTGTGGACTGACGAGACAAAAATTTTACTTTTTTGAAAGGTGTGCATCACATTATATGTGGCATAAAACGAATACAGCATTTCATAACAAGAACATTATACCAACAGTCAGACAAGGTGGTGGTAGCGTGATGGTCTGGGGCTGCTTTGCAGCTTAAGGACCTGGACAACTTACCATAATTGATGGAACCATGAATTCTGAGCGCTACCAGGAAATCCTGAAAGAGAATGTCCGGCCGTCAGTTTGTGACCTCAAGCTCAAGTGCACTTGGGTAATGCAGTAGGACAATGATCTGAAACACAACAGCAAGTCCACCTCCAAATGGTTTAAACAAAGAAAAATGTAGCCTTTGGAGTGGTCTAGTCAAAGCCCGGACTTAAATCCAAATGAGAAGCTGTATCATGACCTTACACAGGCCATTCACGCTGGAAACCCCTCCAATGTGGCTGAATTAAAACAATTCTGCAAAGAAGAGTGATCCAAAATTGCTCCACAGCAATGTTAAAGACTCATTGGCAGTTATCGCAAATGCTTGATTGCAGTTGTTGCCACCAAGGGTGGCACAACCAGTTATTAGGTTTAGGGAGAAATTACTTTTTCACATAAAACCAGGCAGGTTTGGATAGCTTTTTTGCCTTAATAAATAAAACCATCTTTTAAAAACTGCATTTTGTATTTACTCGGGTTATCTTTGTGTAGTAATACAATTTGTTTGATGAGTCATTTAAGTGTGACAAATATGCAAATAAAAAATCAGAAAGGGAACAAATACTTTTTTCACAGCACTATATATACATATATATATATATATATGGGGGTAGATCCACTTACCTGGGCGCATCTTCCCGCCGGGCGTAGCGTATCTAAGATACACTACGCCGCCGCAACTTATTATTTTTTTTTTCGAATCCACAAAGAATTTTCGCCGTAAGTTACGGCGGCGTAGTGTATCTCTGGCGGCGTAAGGGCGCGGAATTCAAATGGATGTAATGGGGCGTGTTTTATCGTAATACGTCAAGACCCGACGTAAACAACGTTTTTTTTTACTGCACATGCGCCGTCTGTGGGGGTATCCCAGTGCACATGCTCGAAATTAACCCAGGACAAGCCAATGCTTACGACGGTGACGTCATTCTACGCAAATCCCTATTCGCGAACGACTTACGCAAACAAAGTAAAAAATTTAAAAATTGTATGCGGGAACGACGGCCATACTTAACATAGAGTACGCCTCATAATAGCACCTTTAACTATACGCCAGAAAAAGGCGAACGAAAACGACGTAAAAAAATGCACCGGCCGGACGTACGTTCGTGGATCGCCGTAAATAGCTAATTTGCATACTCGACGCGGATTTCGACGGAAACGCCACCTAGCGGCCGCCGAAAAATTGCATCTAAGATCTAAAGGTGTACGAAGACGTACGCCTGTCGCATCGATCCCAGACGCCGTCGTATCTTGTTTTGTGGATACAAAACAAAGATACGATGTGGGAAATTTATCAATAGATACGCCGGCGTAATCCTTTTGTGGATCTGCCCCATAGTGTATACATTGCAAACACAAATGGTTCTTTTTCATTAAGTGCATACTGTACTTTTGCTCTGAATGCATAGGATGCTTTAAGGTGAAAAAACATTTACCTTTACAACCCCTTTAAGTAATGTTTTTTCTTAGTAAGGCTATCCCTTTCTTGGTGAAGAAAACACAATCAGGAAAGGCTATATGAACTGTGTACTATCTTTACAAAAAAGTAAGTTCTAGACCTATATACCACCTTGTCCCTAAGCAAAAATTAAAACAGCAAATGAAGGAGGAGGAATTATATGTCTGGGGCAGGGCAGGCAGCAGCCTTGTAGAAACCTAAGGCTGTAGACTGCCTTCCCATGCTCAAACTTCCTTCCACAGCTATCATGGACTTTAAGTTGTGTAGGGTGAGTTACTGGCTGTTATATTCAATCATTTTACATATATTTACATATTTATAGAATATTTTAATATTGTATTTATTATTTATTAATTTTAAGTTCTTTCCTGCACCAGTGAAGCAAACGCAGCCATGAAAAGACAATGCAAAAGCTGCTAGCCCTTCCCCAAATATTTATTTCAAGGTCATACATACAGTATCAGAGAGGCAGTCTTGAGAGGATCTGAGGAGCTGAGTTTTTTCACCTTACCCATGGCGAATTGTAAAGGAGTTGTGAAATTGCTAGCAAAGTCTTCCTTGTTTTTCTTCCCAAGTGCTGCCTACAAGTGCTGCTTCTGGAGCAGAAGAAAAAAAATGGCAAAGCACAACAGTACCGTAATGTCAGTGTGGCAAAACCCCATTCACGTGAGTTTGGACATTTTTTCCCCCAAAAGTCATAAGCCAGCCAGGATCCTGCACTTGAGAAGACGGTAGGACCTCTGCTCACTAAATATCAAACTGCTGGGCAGGTTATGAAAACCTTGCACAGTATCCCATGAATTGCGGTGGTGGGAGTGTCATGGTCTGGTGCTGCATGAGTGCTCCCGTCACTGGGAAGCTCCAGTTTATTGAGGGAACCACGAATTCCAACATGTACTGTGACATACTGAAGCAGAGCATGATCCCCTTCTTTCAGAGTCTGGGACGCAGGGCAGTATTCCAACATGATAACGATAGCAAAGTGTAATTTTTCCAGTGTTGTCACATGAAAAGATATAGTAAAATATTTACAAAAATGTGAGGGGCGTACTCACTTTTGTGAGATACTGTATATGGCAGGCGACCAAAATGGCCTCACCAATATTGTAGCTTTGGAGACCAACTGCAAAGTGCCCACAAGATGGTATCTGGTCCCCGCCAGGATTGCTAAATTCTCCCCCCAATATTCCCCACATTTTTTTCGAGGCTTTACCGCACCTGGCACACATGTACAGTCAGGTCCATAAATATTGGGACATCGAAACAATTCTAATTGTTTGGGCTCTATACACAACCACAATGGATTTGAAATGAAAGCCTTCACAGTTCTGGAACAACATCCTATGGACAGATGAGACCAAGATCAACTTGTACCAAAGTGATGGGAAGAGAAGAGAAGAGTATGCAGAAGGAAAGGAACTGCTCATGATCCAAAGCATACCACCTCATCAGTAGGGATGAGCTTCGAGTTCGAGTTGAACTCATGTTCGACTCGAACATTGCGTGTCCGCCAGATATCGAACAATTTGGGGTGTTCGCGGCAAATTCGAAAAGCCGCAGAAATCTATAGTGCTAATTTTAAAGGCTTATATGCAAGTTATTGTCATAAAAAGTGTTTGGGGACCCAGGTCCTGCCTCAGGGGACATGTATCAATGCAAAAAAAAGTTTTAAGAAAACGTCAGTTTTTTCGGGAGCAGTGATTTTAATAATGCTTAAAGTGAAACAATAAAGTGAAATATTCCTTTAAATTTCGTACCTAGGGGGTGTGTAAAGTATGCCTGTAAAGCAGTGCTTGTTTCCCATGCTTAGAACTGTCCCTGCACAAAGCGTAATTTATGAAGGATAAAAAGTAATTAAAAATCACTGCTCCCAAAAAACTGCAGTTTTTAAAACTTTTTTGCATTGATACATGTCCCCAGGGGCAGGACCCGGGTCCCCAAACACTTTTTAGGACAATAACTTGCATATTAGCCTTTAAAATGAGCACTTTAGATTTCAAACGTTCGAGTCCCATAGACTTTAATGGGGTTCTAAAGTTCACACAAACTTTTGGTCTGTTCGCAGGTTCTGGTGCGAACCGAACGGGGGTTGTTCGGCTCATCCCTACTCATCAGTGAAGCATGGTGGTGGTGGTAGTGTCATAGTGTGGGCATGTATGGCTGCCAATGGAACTGGTTCTCTTTTATTTATTGATGATGTGACTGCTGACAAAAGCAGCAGGATGAATTCTGAAGTGTTTCGGAATGCTTCAGAACTCATTGGACGGCGCTTCACAGGGCAGATGGACAATATTTATGGACCTGACTGTACACATTCTGTGGGAATGCCCCATGGTGCAAGCATTCTGGACTGAAGTATTCAAGATCCTCTCTACCTTATTCGGGACACCATTACCACCTGACCCCACAATAGCTCTCCTGAACAACAAATCTTTGGCAGTAACCAACCGTCAATTTAAACTCCTCTTATTCATCGCTACTGCAGCCAAGCAGACCATTGCTAAAGCCTGGAAAATCCCTTCTCTATGCATCGTAACGATGAAGCACAGAATCACTCAAGCGATGGTCCACGCCAAGATTGAGGCAGTCCTCCTGGACAGTTCCTGCTTACGAAAAACTACGAAGACCCTGGATAACTCACTTTCTGCCCCCTGACTTCTATGACTCACTCCTATTGCCATGACTTACAGATTACAAAGGACACACAGATCCTGGTCCTCTATAGGAACCCCTATTCCTTTTTACCTTCCCCTCCTCTCTTTTTCCCTTCCTTACCCCAACTTACTTAGTTCCTTCTGTCCCCAACCCCCTTCTCCCCCTCCCTCCAACCTGTTCAATTGCTTACCGGTATCCTGGCCAAGATAACAAATAGCTTTCAATCCCCTCTCTTCCTTACCCCCTCCCCTTTCCTTATGACTACCTCCACAGCCTAGTTTTCATTCAACTATGGGGGGTTTGCCCTCTTTACCAAATGCGTTACATAGCACTACTTGACCAGAACTAGTTACCGCCTTTTGGTCTTTAACCAAGTTATGATCTCCTGTTCAGATAACATGTTCTCTAAATTTTCCTGATGTGACCCTTTTCTTTGTCATATGTATTGCAATGTACATCGAAATATGCTTAATAAAATGTTTGAACAAGAAATTTGGGATTTTTATGCCTCTAGAAGAAGCTGGTACACAGTACTGTATTTGTCTTCTGCATGTTATTTATTGTACAGTAATGTTGAAGAACTTCTCAACTGAGTCCAATACTTTTCCCATCAACTTGTCAATATACTGACCTATGTTTATAACAGGCACTAACTGCTAACTTTGCACTGATGTAACAGCAGCCATTAAGCAATAAACTTTTATAGGATTCGTCAAAGTAAACTATGAAAAAATGTGTCTGGTTGGTAGTATTGAATAGTAAGCTAACTTTGCACTAAAATAAAAAAACACACACAAGCATAGATCTTTCGCTTTCCATATTATATATATATATATATATATATATATATATATATATATATATATATATATATATATATAGTCATGCTCGAAATTGTTGGCACCCCAGGAATTTTTCCAGAAAATCAAGTATTTCTCACAGAAAAGTATTGCAGTAACACATGATTTGCTATACATGTTAATTCCCTTTGTGTGTATTGGAACAAAACAAAAAAAGGGAGGAAAAAAAGCTAATTGGACATAATGTCACACAAAACTCCAATAATAGTCAGGCCAAAATTCTTGGCACCCTTAACCTAATATTTGGTTGCATACCCTTTGGAAAAAATAACTGAAATCTGCCGCTTCCTATAACCATCAATAAGCTTCTTACACCTCTAACCCGGAATTTTGGACCACTCTTCCTTTACAAACTGCTCCATGTCTCTCTTATTGGAAGGGCACCTTTTCCCAACAGTAATTTTAAGATCTCTCCACAGGTGTTCATGGGATTTAGATCTGGACTCATTGCTGGCCACTTTAGAACTCTCCAGCGCTTTGTTGCCATCCATTTCTGGGTGCTTTTTGACATATGTTTGGGGTCATTGTCCTGCTGGAAGACCCAAGATCTCAGACGCAAACCCAGCTTTCTGACACTGGGCTCTACAGTGCGACCCAAAATCCTTTGGTAATCCTCAGATTTCATGATGCCTTGCACACATTCAAGGCACCCAGTGCCAGAGGCATCAAAACAACCCCAAAACATCATTGAACCTCCAACATATTTCACTGTAGGTACTGTGTTCTTTTCTTTGTAGGCCTCATTCCGTTTTCGGTAAATAGTAGAATGATGTGCTTTACCAAAAAGCTCTATCCTCGTCTCATCTGTCCACAAGACGTTTTCCCAGAAGGATTTTGGCTTACTCAAGTACATTTTGCAAACTGTAGTCTTACTTTTTTATGTCTTTATGTCTCTGTGTCAGCAGTGGGGTCTTCCTGGGTCTCCTGCCATAGCGTTTCATTTCATTTAAATGTCGACGGATAGTTGGCGCTGACACTGATGCTCCCTGAGCCTGCAGGACAGCTTGAATTTCTTTGGAACTTGTCTGGGGCTGCTTATCCACCATCCGGACTATCCTGTGTTGCAACCTTTCACCAATTTCTCTCTTCCGTCCACGCCCAGAGAGATTAGCTACAGTGCCATGGGTTGCAAACTTCTTGATAATGTTGCGCACTGTGAACAAAAGTAAATCTATATCTCTGGAGATGGACTTGTAACCTTGAGACCTGTTGATATTTTTCCACAATTTTGGTTCTCTAGTCCTCAGACAGTTCTCTTGATTTTTATATTGCCCACACCTGTTACTTGCCCCAGGTGAGTTTAAAGGAGCATCACATGCTTGAAACAATCTTATTTATCCTCAATTTTAAAAGGGTGCCAAGAATATATATATATATATATATATATATATATATATATATATATATAAATCTATGCATATATATATATATATATATATATATATTGTGCCATTTTTATTAAAAAGGTAAATAAAAGTCTGTAACAATGGTTTCCCACGCAGGGGTTCTTCTCCATCAAATACACACAACAGAAAATGCTAGCCTACCTGGCTCTCTGTAGCCATACTTCTGCACTTTATCCTGATCACCCAGACCACCAGACTCCTCAAAGTAGACGGCTTACCTTTAGCGTCCACAGCTCTGCCTCTTGCAGTCACCAATGTTCTGGATGCCTCATACAGCCTCTCTGACTCCTGAAGACCTCCTGTCTCTCTTGGTGTGGAGCAGTCTCCAACTGGGAGCCATGAGGTCTTCCCACACCCTCATTATAACTAGACCCTTCAGTCTGATGAAACAAAGATTGAAATCTTTGGCTTGAATGCCAAGCGTTATTGTCTGGAGGAAACCAGGCACCACTCATCACCTGGCCAATACCACCCATACAGTGAAGTATGGTGGTGGCAGCATCATGCTGTGGGGATGTTTTTCAGCAGCAGGAACTGGGAAACTAGTCAGGATTGAGACAAAGATGATGCAATGTATAGAGACATCCTTGATAAAAAGCTGCGCCAGAGCATTCTGTACCTCAGACTGGGCGAAGGTACATCTTCTAACAGGACAATGACTCTAAGCACACAGCCAAGATAAGAAAGGAGTGGCAATTGGAAAACTCTGTAAATGTCTTTGAGTGACCCAGCTAAAGCCCAGACTTGAACCTGATTAAACATCTCTGGAGAGATCTGAAAATGGCTGTGCACCGACGCGCGCCATCCAACTTGATGGAGCGTGAGAGGTCCTGCAAAGAAGAATCTGAGAAATTACCCAAAAAATAGGTGTTCTTAGCTTGTAGCATCATTCTCATAAAGACTTGAGATAACTAAGTTCTTAAGATAACTAAGGGGCGGGGCCACCCTGTGACGCCCTCTTGTGACGTCATCGACCCAGCATACAGTGACAACCTTTTTTTTTCTTCCTTTTTTCGGGTCGGCGGTGGCGCAGCGTTGTGATTGACGAAGGATTTACACTGAGGGAGATTTTTTTAGTTTTAGTTTTTAACCACTTGCTTACTAGGCACATAAACCCCCTTCCTGCCCAGACCAATTTTCAGCTTTCAGCGCTGTAAGTCTTTGAATGGCAATTGCACGGTCATGCAATACTGTACCCAAATAGAATTCTTATCATGGGTAAGCTGTGCTTCTTACTCTGATCTGTCACTAGCTGAGTCTCATTGAGGGGGCAGCTCATGCACTGGAGGACATCTATTGACGGCCTCCCGGCAATTAAGGTTCTTGCTGTCAATCGGCTATAGCATGTATGGGAAGCAGTTAAATAAAGGACTTTTTTTGGTGAGAGAGTAGGGACACTATGTACCCCATACTAATTCATATGGAGGGTACAATCTGGGGGCCCCCTTGTTAAAGGGGGGCTTCCAGATTCTGATAAGCCTCCCACCTGCAGACCCCCACAACCACCAGCCAGGGTTGTAGGAAAGATAATCTTGTCCCCAGCAGTATGGGGACAAGGTGCTTTGGAGGGGTAGAGCTCCTCCTACCCCAAAGCACCCCCCCCATGTTGAGGTCATGTGGCCTGGTATGGTTCAGGAGTACTCGCTCATCACTCACCTTTCCTGGCCTGCCAGACTACATGCTTGCATAAAAGTCTGGTAGGGATTTGGGGATTTTTTTTTGCATGGGGTTCCCCTTTAAATCCATACCAGAACCATTTGTTTTCTTCTTTTTTTTCTGGCAATTCTTTTTTTTTTACATTCAGCTGTCAGCGGGGAACCTCACTGACAACTGATGACTCATCGGTTGTTAAGGATGTGGCGTCCACTAATTTCTTAACAATTGGCTACTTATTCTCAATCTGTCAAAGCATAGTTCCGCCAAAAAAAAAAAAAAAAGAATTAAAAGTCATCAGCTACAAATACTGCAGCTGCTGACTTTAAAGATAAGGGCACTTACCTCTCTAGCATCTGCATCTGCCTGGTTCCCTACTGCGCATGCGCGATCCACACTGCGCATTGTGAATGGTCCCTACTGTCTTCTGGGACCTGTGTGTCTCCCAAAAGACAGCGAGAGGGACAGAGGAGGGGCCAGACATGGCATTGTTCGCCATGGACTCTGTGGTGCTCTTTCGCTGGAAGTAGGAGCAAATACCCGTATTAGAAAGATATCTGCTCTCCCCTTCCCCCTGAAAGGTGCCAAATGTGACACTGGAGGGTGGGGGGGTAACCGGATCAGTGGAAATTAATTTTCTGGGCGGACCTCTGCTTTAAGAAGAGAAAAAGGCATAAAAACCACATGCAAAACTGCATCACAATTGTGTGTTAAAAAACACAAAACGCACTGGAACATCCCATCAATGTGAACTTAGCCTAACAGCTGTAAATTTGTGGAGGCAACTTTCTATTCATGTTGAACATTTGGATTCTGAAATTTCCAGACAATTGCTTTAGTTCTTTCAGCTGTTGCTTTCACAGATAATTTTTGAAACTTCTTTCTATGTTAGACGTTTTCAATTTTTTAATGACAATAATGTTAGTATAATGAGTTCACAATATGGATACCTGAAACTAACCATTATCATTAGATCTGTGAGGAGCGTAAAACTGCAAGGGACTGCTTAAAACGTTTGTTACCCCAACACTTCATATTCCTGATATGTGCCTGTTGTAGTATGTACCTGTTGTACAGGGCAATCTTAAAAGAAAACCTGTAAGGCCCTGTACACACGACCGGTTCATCCGATTAGAATTGTCCGACAGACCGTTTTCATCGGTCCACTGCTGAAGTGGCCTGATGGTCTGATGTGTGTACACACCATCAGTTCAAAAACCGATCGGGTCAGAACGCGGTGACGTAAAACACACAACGTGCTAAAAAAACTAAGTTCAATGCTTCCAAGCATACGTCAACTTGATTCTGAGCATGCGCGGGTTTTGAACCAATGTTTTTGTGTACTAACCATCAGTTTGGCCCAATCGGTCAGCGGTCCATCGGTTCGATTTTAAAGCAAGTTTTCAAATTTTGGTCCGAAGGACAAAAGACCGATGGGCCGTACACACGGTCGGTTTGGACCGATGAAACTGAACCTTGGTCCATTCTCATCGGTTTTGACCGGTCGTGTGTACGCGGCCTTAGAGTCTGCAAAAGACTTGACATTGGGGCAGAGGTTCACCTTCCAGCAGGATAATGACCCTAAACATACAGCCAGAGCTACATTGGAATGGTTTAGATCAGAGCATATTAATGTTTTAGAATGGCCCAGTCAAAGTCCAGACCTAAATCCAATTGAGAATCTGTGGCAAGACATGAAAATTTCAGTTCACAGACACTCTCCATCCAATCTGACAGAGTTTGAGATATTTTGCAAAGAAGAATGGGCAAAAATTTCACTCTCTAGATGTGCAAATCTGGTAGAGACATACCCACAAAGACTTTCAGATGTAATTTCAGCGAAAGGTGGTTCTACAAAGATTTGACTCTGAATACAAATGCACGCCACGCTTTTCAGATATTTATTTTGTAAAAAAAATAAATAAAACCATTTATTTTTTTCCTTCCACTTTACAATTACCGTATTTATCAGCGTATACCGCGCACTATTTTGCCCTTAAAATCAGGGCAAAATCGTGGGTGCGCGATATACGCCGATACCCGCTTTCCCGCGCCGAGTTTGAATACTGCGCTGACATATACCGAGTGCAGTACACTCGTGTATAGTCGGACAGTCTCGGCTACACTCGCGCTCACATCCTGTACGTCCAGGACGTCAGCGCGAGCATTCCCGACTATACGCGAGTGTACTGCGCTCGGTATATGCCGGCGCAGTATTCAAACTCGGCGCGGGAAAGAGGGAAACGAGCGAGGAGGACGCCGCAGAAGGACGCCGGACCCGACGAAGAGGACACCCGAAGCCGCAGACGGACGCCGGACCCGACGAGGCCGCCGATGGACGCCATGCAAGACACCAAACTGTAAGTACAAAAATCTTTTTTTCACAGGAATTTCTGGGCAACTTTAGGGGTGCGCGCTATACGCGGGAGCGCGCTATACCCCAATAAATACGGTATGTGCTACTTTGTTTTGGTCTATCACATAAAATTCCAATAAAATACATTTACGTTTTTGGTTGTAACATGACACAATTTGGAAAATTTCAAGGGGCATGAATACTTTTTCAAGGCACTGTATATTACAATTTTAGGGCTAGATGGAATATTTGTGTTTTCCTGTTACTTTCTGTGATGATGGCAATGGTCACTAGGAAGAATAGAAAGGATGAATAACTATGCAGAAAGCAATAAAAACCTAACAGGAGTTTTAACACTCCAATAAAAAAAAATTATCTTATGGCTAGTAGGAGTGGCTATTTATCAGTTTTTATCCGAAAAATAAAGTGATTTTGTTACTCTCAAAATTAGTTTTTATTTATTTAATTCTGTTAGAAAATGTATTCGTCCGAAAATCCAAATTAATTAAGGTCGAATCTGTCATTGAAGGCTTATGGTGTCTGTCGAATGTTCTAGGAAGATTTGACGGAGCAGCTAAACTGTACGACGCCGAAATCATACATTTCCGGTCGAATGTTCCGGCCTACAAGTTATAGAAGAATTCTAATGTTGTATGACTAGTAATAATTATATTTATAAATTATTACAACTAGTCAACCAACATTCAAATTCTTCTATAGCCTATGGGCCGAGCATTTAACCGAAAATGTATTATTGCGGCGTTGTACAGTTTAGCTGTTCCGTCAAATCTTCTTAGAACTTTCGACAGACACCATAAGCCTTCAATGACAGATTCAACGTTTGTATGTTTTTCGCTGCTTTGTCGAATCTTCGTCATTCATGTCGAATGGTCTACCCCAACACTGTCTCTATAATGTTGAATCTTTTCTCTCTATGTCGAATCTTTCCACTCTATGCAGAATAATCTTGGACTAATAGAGTTAAGGTTAGGTTTTATGTCGGAGCTTTCGGATTTCAGATTTTGCGCGTTCGTTTTCATTTATTAAAACGACAATGAAAATACCCGAAATTCGGACGAAAATGCATTCGGACGAAAACTAAAGCACATGTCTAAAAATAAGTAGGTCTGGCCTATTGAGCATAAAATCAGCTATTTTTAGTTATACTAGTATGTGGTCTATGCTTGAAAATTAACTACTGTCAAATGATCCGATGTACTAATCCAACTTTACTGGCATGGATAAACTTAAAGGTTATCGATTTATGAATGGAAGGTAAGAGGACAAATGAAGGTCTGCCTCCTCCATTCATAGATCACTATAGAGGAACATGTGTATCACCCTGTGTGATAGCACTAGTGCTTGGTAACTCATATAGGATACATTTAGTGCAGTGAAATCATCAGTAAAGTAGTAATATAACATACATAAAACACAATATAAGTGTACCAAAAAGAAAAAGTGCCCTAATATCCAAGTATTTCAACACAATTTACTTCTTCCCAGAGATGTAAAAAAAAAAACACTTTCATACTAGGAAAAAAAATTCTTTGGATCGCATATTCTTGTCACCTCTGTGAAACGATCACAATAAATCCAATACAGAAGCTTGTGCAACCCACCACCAGTGTAAATCCACCAGCTTACCACCATCTGGTCAGGAATGGAAGTGGGATAGCGTCAGCTGCTAAGTCCTTACTCCATACGCGTTGCGTCCTTGTGCGTACTCGTGTGGACTTCTTAACACAAGAAGTCCACACAAGAATGCAGCACGTATGGCGTAAGGAGTCAGCAGCTGATGCTATACCATGACCATTCCTAACCAGATGGCGGTAAACATTGTTCAATTTTCAGTTGGCACAACATTTAGCGCCTTTTATGTGAGCGAACCACTATAAGATTTTATGGTAATAAAATCGTTTTTTACAAAGAGCACTAGATGGTTCTGTTTTATATGACTGGTATTACATGTGAACATCCCACGAAGAAGAAAGCTGAGCTGTGAAAGCTATAAGGATATCCATCCACTCAGATCTCCCTCAAGGGGAACTGCATGTTTTGACTCTCTGATACTTTGGCTATTTAGGCATTGAGACTAGACTTTTGAATGTTAGGCCCCCTTGTTTTGCAGGAGCTGAACATTATATATATAGAAGTGGTATTTCCACTGCTTCTTTATATGATGGAGTCCTGCTGTCAATGGTTGTTAATGAAGAAATTGGTGCTGACGCCTGCCGTGTCACTAGCAACTGTTGACATCACTAGCACAATATTAACTTACATGGCTGCAAATCTCTGGCAATGTAATAAATGGAGCAGATAAAAGCAGGGACATCACTGATGAAATATGACCACTGGCCAAGTATGCTCATGGCCATATTTGGTCACCGATGTCACTACTATTCTTGGCCCTTTCCTTATATAGCTTATGACAGCTAAAAAGTTGTCATTTGTTAAGCCACTGGGTGGCAGGCATTATAATTTACAATAGATTTACAACAAAGGATTTTTTTGGGAAATTTGTATTGTTTAATAAAGAACTTATAAAGCATGTGGCTGTCTAAATTACTTTTTTGTAAACTAAAACTCAGATGGGGGGGGGGGCTTTATTTTTAAAGGAGTCTTCCAGATTCCAATAAGATGTTAAGCCCAACCCATGTTAACACATCACTTTCAGGTCCAAAGACAGGTCAGAACAGTGATTCATACCATTTTATACTCTCATTATAGTTACACTGGCCCATTATAAGCAGGGGCTTTTCTGCTCCACAGGCTCGGGTCCACGTAGTAAGGCACTGTTCTGCCCTGTCTTGTGCCCTGAGAGCGATGTGTTCTGGAGATAAGTGTCCTTGCTATCCATGAGTGGTCTGACCATCTTATTCCCTTCAGACCTGTCATGTGTGAATTGTCTATGACTGATAATACATGCTGGGCCAGATTCACGTAGAATCGCCCTACGCTGCGGCGGCGTAACGTATTACATTTACGTTACACCGCCGCAAGTTTTCAGTGTAAGTGCTTGATTCACAAAGCACTTGCCTGTAAACTTGCGGCAGCGTAGAGTAAATCCGCCCGGCGCAATCTCACCTAATTCAAATGGGGCGGGGACCATTTAAATTGGGCGCGTTCCTGCGCCGAACGTACTGCGCATGCTCCGTCCCTAAAATTTCCAGACGTGAATTGCGCTAAATGACGTTGCAAGGACGTCATTGGTTTCGACGTTAACGTAAATGGCGTCCAGCGCCATTCACGGACGACTTACGCAAACGACGTGAAATTTTAAATTTCGATGCGGGAACGACAGCCATACTTAACATTGGCTAGACCACCTAGAGGGCAGGTTTAGTTTTACGCTGCGTATCTCTACGGAAACGACGTAAATTTACAGCGACAGGCAAAGCGTACGTTCGTGAATCGGCGTAACTAGTCATTTGCATATTCTACGCTGACCGCAATGGAATCGCCACCTAGCGGCCGGCCTAGAATTGCAGCCTAAGATCAGACGGTGTAAATCACTTACACCTGTCGGATCTTAGGGCTATCTATGCGTAACCTGATTCTATGAATCAGGCGCATAGATACGACAATCGTATCTGAGAGATACGACGGCGTATCAGGAGATACGCCGTCGTATCTCTTTTATGAATCTGGCTCGCTGTGTCTATCTATTGTATAGCTTCTTGCAACTGATATAGTATTGCTCTCAATTACTTTATACTAAAATTGTATGACCTGTATACATTTCTTATTGTAGAAAATCTGTACCCATCTGAGCTAATAACTAAACCTCTGAAGAAGGACTTGTAGTCCGTAATATTTAAGGCGTTATACACTGTATCGACTGCCACTAGTCCATTCTGCACCAGGACAGTGACCAGCTCATACAACTGTATCATATTGGGTATCAGATACTGTTTTTATGTATCATGTATGTTTTCTATTTGTATATTATTGTCATATCTCAATAAATGTATACCTTTTTATACTTGTTTTGGTCTGTCTATGAAAAGACCCTAAGGGGTTTCTCTCAACAGTGCCTTTTGGTACCAGGTGTTCCGCAATTTGTTCAGATTTTGGGTTGGACAGACCAAATCTTGTTCACACACAATCCAATCCCTTCTCCATTTTTTGATAGTTACTGGACATAAAAAGGGTATGGGGCCTGGGTACTGCCCTTGGGGACATGTATAAATGCAAAAATGTTTTTTTTTTTAATTGTTTTTTTTTTTTTTTGACATTTCATTTGATTTTCCTGGCTGCAATATCTCTTGAAAAAAAAACATTGTCGGCAATACAAAAATGTGAAAAAAAAAACGACGTGGGGATCTCCCCAATCCATACAAGGCCCTTTGGGTCTGATATGAATTTTAAAGGAAACCCCATGCCAAAATAAAATAAAAAAGACGGCCTTGGGTCCCCCCCAAAATCCATACCAGACCCTTATCCGAGCATGCAGCCTGGCAGGCCAGGAAGGGGGGGGGGGTCGAGCGCAGAGCCGCCCCTGCCCCAAAACACCCTTGCCATATTGAGGGGGAGTGTGGCCTGGTATGGTTCAGGTGGGGGCCCCTGCCTGTCCCCCCATTTTCTGGCCTGCCTGGCTGCATGTTTAAAAAAAGTTCTGGTATGGATTTTGGAGGGAACCACACGCCATTTTTTTTGGCATGTGGTTTCCCTTTAAAATTCATACCAGACCCAAAGGGTTTATTAATTTTTGTATTGCAGGAAATGTTTTTTTTTTTCATTCAGCTGTCAGCGGAGAAACCCATTGACAGCTGATGACTTCCCAGCCCTTTACTTAACAAACAGCTATTCACTGTTCCCTGACTGGGCAAAGCCGATGGTCAGGTGCATTACTTCAGCCAACCAGGGATTAGAATGCAGCAGTATGAAGTGCATTGTGGGGCGCTGAGTGGGCGAACATCCTGCCAAGTTCCCCGCAAATTCGGGTGTTCGCCGAACACGCGAACAGGAGATGTTTGGACCGAACTTATGCTCGGTCCGAACTGCTCACCCAACACTACTTATTTTATTGTGACCAACAATGACAATTTCCTTCCTACCCTAGCCCAATGACAAAGCAACATTTTTTCTTCCAACTGACACAGACAAAGCAACATTTCCCCTTCCCACTAGCACCGATGCATTGGCAATTTGTTTCTCCCACTGACACTGATGCAGCAGCATTTTTTCATTTCAGTGACACCATTGATGAAGGGACATTTTCTTTCACATTTATGCCTTGTCATTTCTTCATTTGCTACTGTTATCTCCATATTTTACATTACTAACAAAATCTTCAATGCACTTGTGACATTACCACTGGCACTGTCAACTGCAACCATTAAATATATTTTGGTATGGCGGCTGGTGTTAAACTTTTTGGGGGTGCCAAACAAACCCTCTCCAGGTCTGCACTCCACGGTCCCCCCGCACTCAGCCCCTCCGCAGATTCCTTGGCTTTTCCTCCCGGGCCAACGTGATCAACCTCCTGTCCTAATTGGTCGGGAGGAGAAGCCGGAAGACAATAACGAATATTGATTCGCTAGTGTCACAAGTGGGTGGGTTAGGGGCGCAGTGCTCAACCCTTTTCAAGCCAATTAGAGCCTCAGGCTTTAATCATTTGGCTTAAAAAAAAAATGAGTCCGGATGCAAACTAGGGGGGCAGCGCCCCTCGCCTCGTATGTGTCGGCCTTTCCTGGTGGTAGCACACAACTATTGGCCCCACCTCTTCTGTCCCACCCTCATTTTCAGACCCACTGATTTTCAAAAGCTCCCAGGTACACATGCATGCTAAATGTATTGATTTATTGACATACATACTTATCATCTTGTAGGAGGACCCAACAAAGTAAAAAAAAATAAGAAAGGGAAAAAAGTACATGATAAATATAAATGTACCAAATTCTACAGAGCTATGTAATAGTCATTCACTCCAACACAGTATTTCTAAATATGTCCATCTAAATAAAAATAATACCCTATCATTTTGATTATCCTCAGTACTATTTCTCTGATAACATGTAAGTCCCCCTCCTTCCTATGGCTAGCTTGCTGCTGTTGTGCTGCACAGCAATAGCAGCAGCAGTCTATGACAAAAGCATTATCCTTCTGCTGCTAAACAATCCAATAAACCTCTCCACAGGGAGGAAGTTAACCTCTTGTCTGTTCTGCTGATGCCTGGCAGCCCACGTGACTGCTGCCACAGTAAATTCAAATCATTAGTCTCCTCACCCCATCAAAAAACTTCTATTAGTAATGGAGACCTCGGAGGAGACCTTCCACGGAGAGCGCCTGCCTTCCCAATTCCCAGTGGAAAAATTCAGCGCAAAAACTAATTCTACTTTTAATAATCTGTCATCAGGACCAGAGGCAGTCATAAATTATATGGGGAGCATGTGCGAGAGCGTGCCACAAGAGGGAAATCAGGGGGAAAAATCAAAGCCAGAGTTTGACAAACTTTCTTGAAGATAAATAATAACTTACAAACAGGATTACTTGTAAAGTCACAGTTGAGTGAGCAGCTTCCTTGCCGCAATCAGGAGCCTATGCAGAATCCACCGCTTACAATATTTACCTATAGCTATATGCATATATGAGTGTGTGTGTATATATCTGTATAAAATATGTGTGTTTGTGTATACATATATTTGTCTTTACCTACACGGTATAGAATGTATACACACATGTGAACATATGTATGTGTAAATTAAAGATAGATTAATAGATAGATAGATTTTATCTAAAATATATTTCTGTATTGTGTATCTTCTTTTGTACTGTGACCTGCCGTGCCACTGGAAATAAATCTCTTCATTCTTCCTCGTTCCATTAGGGCTATATCTAAGCACTCATTAAGCTCACAAGAAGGTCGACATTGAGGAAGATGATGCTTTTGCGTAATTCTTCTTCTTAATTCTGTTTTAATGCATTTCCAGTGAGAATGTGATCTGTCCCTGTATCGGTGGCTATTTTTTATCCCAGGGTCTCATTTAAGGGAGAGAGGGGGGAATCACAACAAAGCATAACAGATGTATGCAGTCAAATACCTTGCTGCCTAGCCTTCTGCTGCAATAGGTGGTGCTTTACAATTCTAAAAAATATTCTTACCGAGAACAGTTGCTGAACCTTAATGCAATTGCGAGCTACTTATTAAAGTTTAAAGAGAGACTGACATAAGTTTATTTCAGGTGTCTGGATGGGATAAGAGGCTATTTATTTGCAAATGTAATGTCTCAAAGAATTTTGCTTTCCCTATGCTACTCATAAATTTGTATGTAAAAGCAGAGTGAAAGGACCCCAGAAATGAGGATACAGCAAAATGATATTCCGGACTTAATCCACTGCAGTATTTCTATGACCGAACAGGGCAGTCTTTAACGCAGGGCAAAAGGGGCAGCTGCCCAGGGTCCAGTCATTGTTATGGGGCCCAAAGCATCTGCCCCTTAGACATTATTTAAAAAAAATTGACAGGTGCAGCCAGTCCCAGCTCCTGCTCTACGGTGCCAGGCCAGCAGTGGTTCATTGCTAGGACGGCCAATCATCTAGCAACCAACCACGTGGTTACATTGACCCCAACCCCCATATTTTGGAGAGCGGAACATTCTCCTGCAGTCCTGGGCTGGCTGCTGCCACGCCTCCCACCTCTCTCCTGTAGTTGTCAGTGGTAAGCTACTAGCAACCAACCACATAATTTGCCTGACTCTGCCCCCCAGTGTGAAACTTCCTCTTCTAGCAGCTGCCAGTGTCCCACCTCCTTGTGCTTCACATTTTATGAACTCAAAAAAAGTAAGGAACTGCTGGAGGATTATATCTAATGTTAGAGGAGGAGCAGCTCTGGGGTTCCTGATATAAGATGGTGTGTGTAGACCCTACTGTAAGGGGGGTGGACCTAAGTACCCTGATGTAAGCATGGGGAATTCCTGGGAACACTGATGTAAGGATAAGCGCTCTGGGGAACCTGATTTAAGAAGGGGACCTATGGGGACCCTGATGTAAGAAGGGGGGCTCTGGGAACCCTGTTTAAAGAAAGGGGCTCTGGGGACCCTGATGTAGGGATGAGAGCTCTGGGGACCCTGATGTACCGAGCTGAGCTCTGGGGATCCTGATGTAAGGTAAGTGGCTCTGGGGACCATAATGAAAGAAGGGGGAGTTCTGGGGACCCCGATTTAATGAGGGGGCACTGGGGACTCTGATGTAAGAAGGAGGGCTCTGAGGACCCTAATGTAATGTGAGGGGCTTTGATGACCCTGCTTAAGGAGGGGGGTTCTAGGGACCCTAATGAATAGAGGAGATAATGCTGGGACCCTGATGTATAGGACTATAGGAACCTTAATGTAAGGAATGGGGCTCTCCTGGCTCAGGGGACCCTGATGTAAGAAGAGAGAACTCTGGGGTGCTCTGATGTAATGAGGAGGGCTCTGGAGACCCTGATGTAAGGAGGAGGGCTCTGGGGACCTTGATGTAACAAGGGGGTTCTAGGAACCCTGATGTAATGAAGGGGCTCTGGGGACCCCAATGTAATGGGCGGCTCTAAGGACCCTAATGTATGGAGGGGATAACTCTGGGGACCCTGATGTAAGGCTATAGGGACCTTGATGTAAGAAGGGGGAGCTCTGGGGACTCTGATTCATGGGAGGGTGGATCTGGGGACA
The DNA here is from genome assembly GCF_905171775.1 of Rana temporaria. Taxonomy (NCBI): domain Eukaryota; kingdom Metazoa; phylum Chordata; class Amphibia; order Anura; family Ranidae; genus Rana; species Rana temporaria. Next base: position 98,501,340 of record NC_053496.1, read on the forward strand.
CTAATGCAAGGGGATGGTTCAGAGGACCCTGATGTAAGAGGGAGGGCTCTGGGAAACCTGATGCATGGGATGGTGGCTCAGGGGTCCCTAGTGTAAGGGGGTGTTGGCTCAGGGGACCATGATGTAAACAGGGGGGCTCTAAAGACCCTGAAGTAAGGGGGAGGGAGACTCTGGGGACTTTGACATAAGGGGGAGGACTCTGATAAAGAGGGGGCAATCTGATGGGGATTTGTGATGTAAGAATTTGATGTGAACGGGAGGGCTCATCTTGACTGCTGCACTCCATATATTGTTTTGTCTGATAGACTGGCTTATGATGAACAGTCCAGCAGCATTCAATCAGCATGTGCAGCCAGTGACTGCAATGCTGATCATTGTATTCTGACAGTGGGGGAATCCACAAAGACACAGCAGGGAGAATTTCCAAATTCACCTTGAATGTGTGGATGGGTAAATGTATTCAATTCATTTTGTTCAGCTGTTTGGCTGAATGAAAAAAAAACTGAACCATGTATAGCCAGCTTTACTCATAGCCCCTATACTCAATTATGTTATACAATACATTCCTTCAGAGTCCTGTGCCGTAAACGGAGGCTATAACAAACATGATGTCATTGCAGCTCCGGCCACTCACATAGCTGGAGTCCGCGATCCCTGAAGGAAGACGGGTGAAGATGGAAGACATATCAGCGGTGACAGCGTGGCACTGGAAGGGCTTCATTCTAAGGTAAGTCTCTCATAATGTGCTAGTATGCGATGCATACTAGCACAATAAAACTTTGCTTTGTAGGTTAGAAAAGATAAAAATCGCCAGGGTTTTCTATCCCTTTTCCGTTCAACCAGCAGGTTAAAAAAAAAATTACAGATCCCCACATATAGACAAGTGATCCTGATGCAGGGATCTCTGCCACTGAGACCTTGTATTCTTATAGGGGGACTTCCTGGGGTGGGAGCTGCAGGAGGTCACTGTGTGAGGAAACCTATCTTAGGACATAGAGTGACAGAGAAAGATGGAGGTAGCTGAGAGCTTGCATGCAGGCAGGGGGAACTGAGTGGACACTGACTGACAGGTGACATCAGGTGAGTGTCACTCATCCCTTCCCATCCAGCACTACCACTTATCCCATCCACCCCAAGCACTGCCACTGATCCCTTCCCCCACCGGTCACTGCCACTGATTTCATCCCCCCACCAGCACTGCCACTGATCTTATCCCCTCAACACTGCGACTCATTCTACCCCCCAGCACTGCCACTGATAAAAATCCCCCCAGCACTGCGACTCATTCTACCCCCCCCAGCACTGCCACTAATCTCATCCCCCCCACCACAACCACTGCTATTGATCACACATGCAGTAGCCTCTAGCAACCAAACAGTGAGCAGTAATGATTTGCAGTAACCTCTAGTGACCAATCAGCAAGCGAAAATTATGTGCTGCAACTTCTAGCAACTAATCAGTGAGCCATAATGTGTGCTGAAACCTCTAGCAACCAATCAGTGAGTGGTAATGATATGCTGTAACCTCTGGCCTGCTATTTATTATATGTCTCAGAGCAGGCAAAGAGAAAAATTGCATGGGGGGGGGGGGGGGGGGTAGGGGGGCAAGAACATGTGTGCCCAGGGTCCAATAAATATCAAAGACAGCCCCGGGAACATGTAGACACAGAGGGGTTTATTTACTGAAGGCAAATAAACTGTGCAGTTGCACTCTACAAAATGTAGTTGCACTCTGCAAAAGCAGTTGCTCCAGAGTTTAGTAAATGAGGTAAAGCTCTGCTGACTTTCATCATCCAATCCTGTGCAAGCAAAAATTCATATTTTTTTCAAAATCCTTGCATGTGATTGGGTATTTTATGCAAAGTGAATCTTTACCTCATTTACTAAGCTCTGAAGCAACTGCCCTTGCAGAGTGCAACTGCACTTTGCAAAGTGCACAGTCTATTTGCTTTTAGTAAACCAACCCCACAGTCTTTGGTACCTAATTCGTCACATTTTTGCTGGGATCGCAAACCCTTTTCTTGCCTTTTTCATCTTAATCTGGCTTAGAAAAATGAGATAATATGCAAACTGTTGGCTTTTATTTTTACTAAACAAATGCTTGCTAAAGCCAAGAAGTCTGCAATGTTCGCTATAGAGCAGGTCAAATGGAGGATGATCTAGTACATGACTAATAGAAAACTATCAACCATTCTACATATAGTAACTCTTTAAAAGGATACCATGCTGTATGGCTGCTCTGGATTGAACACTAGATTACCCCAAATTGTTTGTGCTTGTGAACTCGGTCTCAGGCCTCGTACACACGACCGAGTTTCTCGGCAAAAACCAGCAAGAAACTTGCTGGGAGATATTTTTTTGCCGAGGAAACCGGTCGTGTGTACATTTTCGTCGAGGAAACTGTCGAGAAACTCGACGAGCCAAAAAGAGAGAAAGTTCCTCGACGGGAATGGAGAAACTTGCCTTGTCGAGTTCTTCGACAGCCTAACAAGGAACTCGATGAGGAAAACGATGTGTTTCGCCCGTCGAGTTCCTCGGTCGTGTGTACGAGGCTTCACAGTCCGTCGGATTGGCTTAAAGGCTCTTTCGCTGTAAGGCAGGAAGTTCGGGACTTAAATCCTGTGGCAGAGGATCCCTGACTATCCATCTTTTGTTCTCAGATGGTCTGTGGCAGAGACTGTTCGTGCATCTTTCCGGCTACTAGGCCATGTGAGAGGGGTCTATCCGGGTGAGCAATACCCACTCAAGAGGGAGTGGTGAATACTGGAACTTTAGATACTTTTTTTTTTGTGCATTCTGTACCGCGTACCTGAACCTTCCTCTTCTCTCTATAATCTCTACTTCCTTCACAAGTTTTATGCAGCAAAAATAAAACCTAACAGTTGAAGGTTTTACATCTTGTGTGGACATTGCAATTACTAAAGACTTTTTTCCCTGGACAATGAACTTAGAGGTAACGTGCAAATCCCAAATCAAAACCAGCAGCTCCTACGGGGGTAGTGCTACAGGTAAATAAGTCTATATCAGTTGGCCATCTTCCTAGGGATGAGGGTAAAAAAATGTTGCTGATAAATTAGAATCGGTAATTTGCCAAACAAACAGTTGGGGATCACATGTATCGTATAGTTTACTAGACAGGTACAAAATTAAAGACAATAATACAGAACAGGTTCAGAATGGCAAAGAAAAAACATATACTGCAGAATAATACAAAACCGTTTATAGAAGCTGCACAAACTTGAACTCTTCACATCAGTGTCTGTGTGGCTCAAACAGGGCAATAGCTACTTCACAATCTCCTCATGGATAGCATCCATTTCAGTAATGTCCAGGGTAGCTCTGGTAACACATGTGTACATTTAGAGGGTACCTAGGCTCATGGACAGAAACATTCCACTGGAACTCTGCAGTACTGTGGTAGCTATTGGGGAGGGGCTCCCCACAGTAGCTGGGTCTTCTGGAGGAGCTGCATGTCATTGGGCCAATAGGCTCTTGCTCTGCTGCCCGCATTTCAGTTCTGACAGTGGAATGCCACCCACCTGGATGCAAATCACTTTCCCAGCTAACTATACATCTTTCATTCATTGCCTGATTCTATCTGGAGTAGTATTACCGGGCTCTGCTGTTGCACCACTCCCATCACCATTGTCTGACATGACGCCAAGTTTAACAGAATATGTAATAAGCCGAATAATCAGACAGGGAGTAACTGCAACTTTACTAAACAGGTGCAAAGTTAAAATCAACAATGTAAAACAGGTTTATGATTGCACTGGAACTGGAGTACTCTGGTAGTGATTGGGGAATAGCTCCTCACAGTAGCTAGGTCTATCAATGAAGCTGCATGCTATTATGCTCCTGCAGCAATGCCCAAATACTAGTTTTGACAGTGAAGGACCCCCATTTGGGTGCAGGTCACTTGCCCAGCTACTTATCTTGCCCAGTAACCTATGTTACCTGGGTGTGTTCAGGACACCAGGAAGTTACAAGGGCATGTACCTAGTAAGTAAATAGGCACTCATTTACAATATATTTTGGGAAAGGTCAGTGACTTCGTTGCCTATAGGAACATACTTATTGTGCCTAGGGTTGGATTTGCCATTAGGCACAAAAGGCTTGTGCCTATAGATGTCAGAGGCAAATTGGAAGCTTGTCTCTGTATAATCATTGGTCAAACATTTACAGTAGCTTGATTATAAGCAATAATAGGGACATCTCATAAAAGCTTATTTTTTTCACATTTTCACACATTCACATTTTCTTTGCCAATTTACAACACATGAAGCAAGAAAAAGTTCCACGGATGACCTAGCACAGGGATGCTTTGGGCACTAAAGGCCAACAGGCTCCAAAGATGGAAATCTGGCCCTAGTTATAGAGTCCTATTGTTTACCCCAAACAAAAGCGGAGGTGCTTTTTAAGTGCACACTGACAAATATTTTTTTTTTTACTGAAGAATGAATGATGAAATGTAACATTTGACTATATTCTATACAAGGATACTTACACTTTTCTTTTTACTTATGTTTTTAATTGAACAATGCCCTATTGGTAGATACTGGTATACAGTATATAGAGATTGACTAGGGATGAGCTGCTGTAGTTTTCTGCAATAGCTTTATGGTGTATTTGAAGTTTAGCTGTAGAGTTAGTGGCAAATATTTTAAACATCAGGGATTAGTCTCGTAATAACTGAACAAATGAAAATTTTCTCTGCAGCTAGTTTGTCTGTTTGGAAGAATGGAAATCTTGTCCAAATTATATTTTAGGGTTCCAAATGTATAAGCCGTGTGGCCTCCATCTCTGTGTAGAACCCTTTCTGGTTGTCCTTGATACGAAGAACATGGGAAAAATGAAACAATGCATAATTATTTGGCAATAAAAGGGATTATGGTCCATAAACATAATGCCAAGGATGACTTGTATCACCTTATTGAGGGAAGACTTGATCTGTGTGTTCAGCATGGTGTCACAGTGGGCGTATTATTGCACAGACTGAAAGGGCTTCTATTCATTTCCTTTTGTGTGGAATATATAAATATACATTACAGAGCGATGCATGATTATCAGCAGCCATTGTTTGACATTGTCATGCATTTCCCTTTTGGAAGAAGCTCCAGCATATTTATCTTATCCTGCCCCTTGAGTCAGTATTAACAGTGTTGTCTTTCGACTTTTGAATTTGGCCTTTTATTCCTATACATTTACACAAACATATCTGTTCGCCCTCCAAAGCAGATGGTTTGTGGAATAGTTTGATGGAATTTCAAGCAGCCCTTGGTAATATAAAAACTGTAAATATGGTAATTTCCCTTGTTCTCTGTTTTCTAATCTGGTTGCCAGTCACAGTAATGTCATATATGAAGTGAAGAAACCCTTAAACAACATTTACTTGGCATCATATATACTGGTCAATATAAAGAGGTGACAGGGCCTTTTTACAAGTTCAAGCATTTAGTGGGTCTACAAAAGCTTTCTCTTTATTGTGGACTACTGTTCTGAGTGTGAGTAGAAGCATAATACTCGTGGGAGTGCCCAGGGCCATAGGCGATGAGTATGAGGGCCATTGTCAAAGGGCTCTTGTTTGCTCCAAGTGTGTTTTGCATTATCATACAAGTCTTTGGGATGCAAAGCCTGCTTAAAGCAAGTCAAGTGTAGGTCAGAAGAAGGGCAAATGCACTTTATAATGAATTTTAAATATTCTCAGAAGCATTTCAAACTGATATCAAACCCATGCTATAAACACATGCCCAAAGCACATATAAAAAAAAAAAAACACATAAAGTGCAAATAAAAGGTCAATTTGCTGGCAACCCACTGATCATTTGTGAAAAGGGCCCTACTATTGGCACAGTTCACATTAAAAAGTGGGGGTTGCCTAACACCAGCCTTGTTTAACAGTGGTGTGAACTTGGAGCATCCCCAACTGCACCCACAGTTATACCTTTGATTGTTTCAGAGGGTACTTCTACTTTTACGTATATTTAGAACTGTGATTTTCCAGCATATAAAAAAAGTATAAATTATGTAACTATTATGGGTAATAACTCTTTAAATATGTGTTACAAAATATTAAATATAATTAAAAAGCCTGGCTAATAATGTATATATCACACAGGTACCCATTAGGAAGTAGTTGGCAAGCCCCAAGTCAATGATAATGGGGTGCATACATTAAGACTCGCTGAGGTACTGGGTCTTACTAATTAGATGTGTACAGTTTTACCAGGTGACTATAAATTCATGCTTCTACCAGTAACCATTTCTGTAGTCTTCATTTATTCATAAGTATAAATGAACAAACATTTAGATTTTATATACCAAATCAAACGAATTGCTCACCAAATTCTTGTCACGTTTCATATAAGGAGTAATAAGGGTTGCTATGGGCACCACATCCTGGTAACATAGAGCACTGGAACGTGGTGTTGGGTAATAGCCTCAAACTGTACATTCAGATTATTCACAAATTGCTGGGGGTGTCTTGAATGCAGCTCAATGCATTTTGCAGAAAACCGCTTCTTAAGGAGGGATAGGGGAGCACCTATTGCAAACTGAAATCTAACAAGAAAACAGAGAAAATATAAGAGACAAATGTACCATTGATAACAATTTTAGCAGTACAAAGGGCTCACCAAACCAAATGAGGATCGAGGCGCCAAAGAGCAATGTGATAGCCAAAACATTATAATGCCTCCCCCTGGGGCAAATGTAGGAGCAGATGCAGCAGCAAAACAAACTAAAAGACAAAGAATAACAAATGTCATATGATGCTAGGGGGGCCACCCTCTCTAGCCTTCCCCAGGGCTGCACATCAAAGTGCGGCCAGTGGAGAGATTACCCACCTAACGTGTCAAAAGCTGGATGTCAATGTGGGGTTCCGGGATTAATTTTTTTTGCAAGCTAAAATTAATCACATTAAATGCTCCCTAAAACATATTAATAGCTCCCCAATCGTTCCAGAAATCATTGCAAACACTTGCCTTATATCCTCCAGGTCATGTTGTGGCCGTATCCATCATATGTGTGGGGCATGTGAAGCCCAATTCCTTTTTCTTCCTGGTTTTCAGGGAGAGGTACATTTTTAGGCACAGTAATGCCCAGAGACTCCTGGGAAACGAGTGTCATAATTTCCCAGGAGGCAATGGGGTCTTAGGACAGGAAGTTGAACCACCTAGAACCAGAAATTAGGTAGATTACGAATACTGCCTAGAAACAGCCAGATAGAAGGTACATTGAGGCTAATAGCACAGATATATAGGGCCCTCAATAGAAAATATCAAAAATCCAGTGGGTACAAATTGAATATACATCTTGCCATAAACACACAAAAAGGAAATAATAATGTCTCCACCTTGTTGGAACGTAATCCCTGTCCTCCCCTATTCCAAAGGCATTATCATTTACCCTTATCTATTTTTGTTTCCATTATATTACTTTATAACACTCCTGATGAATGGCTGAAATGCCAGGAAACGTGTAGAGTGCCACTAGATGCCAACAGTTACCTGTCTCTATTACATATGTTCTTCAATTGATTTATTTTACCATGTATATCTGCCATGTCTATTTTTTATTTGTTTTGCATGCTATGAGCAGCATTTTTAGAGTAAGGCCCCGTACACACGACCTGATCGATCCGCTGGGATTGATCCACGGATCAGTTCCAGCAGATAGATCCGGTCGTGTGTACGGCCTAGCGGACATTTTCAGGCGGATAAAAATCCAGCCGACGGATTTTCAGCGGATAAAAATTTCTTAGCATGCTAAGAAATCTATCCGCTGGAATCCTGTCCGCCGGACTTATCCGGTCGTCTGTACAGCACACACGGCTCATGTGTAAGGTAAGGTCTACAGGATTGGATATATCAGTTTGTAAATGGATAGAAAATTGGCTGAAAGACAGAATTCAGAGAGTCGTGGTTAATGATTCTTACTCTGAATGGTCCAAGGTTATCAGTGGTGTACCCCAAGGTTCAGTGCTGGGACCCTTACTTTGCAATATATTTATAAATGATATTGGGTCTGGGATCAAAAGTAACATTTCTGTCTTTGCAGATGACACCAAGCTATGCAGTGGAATAACGTCCTTGCAGGATGTCGCCAATTTACAAGCCGACCTCAATGCTCTGTCTAATTGGGCGACTGAGTGGCAGATGAGGTTTAATGTTGATAAATGTAAAGTTATGCACTTGGGGGCTAAGAATATGCATGCATCATACATACTAGGGGGAGTACAACTGGGGGGATCTGTAGTGGAGAAGGATCTGGGGGTTTTAGTTGATCATAAGCTCAATAATGGCATGCAATGCCAAGCTGCGGTTTCCAAAGCGAGCAAAGTCCTTTCTTGTATTAAGAGAGGTATGGACTCCAGAGACAGAGATATAATTTTGCCCCTGTACAAATCATTAGTAAGACCTCATCTGGAATATGCAGTTCAGTTTTGGGCACCAGTTCTCAAAAAGGATATCGGAGAACTGGAGAAAGTGCAGAGAAGAGCAACCAAACTGATAAGAGGCATGGAGGAGCTCAGCTATGAGGAAAGATTAGAAGAACTAAATCTATTCACTCTTGAGAAGAGGAGAATTAGGGGGGATATGATCAACATGTACAAATATATAAGAGGTCCATACAGTGTACTTGGTGTTGAGTTATTCACTTTACGGTCAACACTGAGGACAAGGGGGCACTCTTTACGTCTAGAGGAAAAGAGATTTCACCTCCAAATACGGAAAGGTTTTTTCACAGTAAGAGCTGTGAAAATGTGGAACAGACTCCCTCCAGAGGTGGTTCTGGCCAGCTCAGTAGATTGCATTAAGAAAGGCCTGGATTCTTTCCTAAATGTACATAAAATAACTGAGTACTAAGATTTGTAGGTAAAGTTGATCCAGGGTAAATCCGATTGCCTCTCAGGGGATCAGGAAGGAATTTTTTCCCCTGCTGTAGCAAATTGGATCATGCTCTGCTGGGGTTTTTTGCCTTCCTCTGGATCAACTGTGGGTATGGAGTTGGGTGTATGGGATTGTATTGTGTTTTTTATTTTGTTTGTTTATTTTTTTTGTGGTTGAACTGGATGGACTTGTGTCTTTTTTCAACCTGACTAACTATGTAACTATGTAACCTGATAAGTCCGTCCGATCCCATCCCTCGCATGCGTCGTAATGATTCGACGCATGCGTGAAAGTATTTACCTTCCAGGGTCGCGCACGTTGCCGCGTCATCGTCGCCGCGACGGCGCGGCCACATCACCGCGGATGTATTCCGCGGGGATTTTGATCTGATGGTGTGTACAGCCATTAGATCAAAATCCGCCAGAGGATTTATCCGCTGGAAACGGTCCGGCGGAACGTTTCCAGCGGAAATCCTCTCATGTGTACAAGGCCTAAGTCTTGTGACTATCTATCTATTTAATACAAAATTGTAAGATTGTAATAAATAAATCATGTACTGTAACTTCATTTTTATGTTATTATTCTCTCTTGACATGGCGTTCCCTCATTTAAAGGCCCACAAACCCTTCTCTACCATCTATCCAATGTATAATAGACCAAGTATAGATGCTCAAGCCAATATGTTAAACAATAACAAATTTGAGGACAACTACAGTGTTTGAACATTCACCAGGTTACAGAGACAATACCACTCCGGTCATCGGTTGATCAGTGAGTGTTCCTTATAGGGATGCCTATAAAATCACATAAACATATACATCTTAGTAAAATGACCCCAGGTACCAAGCAACTCATAAAATCCAGGCATAGTTTCAGCACAGCTACCATACCTCCAATGCGACCACCGCCTCCTTCCAAGGTGGGTGAACCCAACTAAGGTGGGTACACAATATTCTAACCATCCATCATTGCCTTAAGTTGGCACACAGACAGCTGCTACCACAGGCCCCCTCATGGCATTCAGTCAGTGTACCCAGGCAGCCAGTTTTACCTTTACAGAGCAGGAGAAGATGCTGGACTGTGCCAGATATGTCAGGCAGTGCACAGGGCCACTCTGTACACTCAGCTTGCACTGGTTGTTGCCCATTCCTCTCTGTAACATGTAGCTTGGGCAGTGGACCGTGGCAACTCATGGGCATTAATTACATTGGTGAGGTGGCTTCCTCCAGGCCCCCCACTGACCTCATGGGAGCCCACCCAGGGAGGATGGCTGTACTCCCCTATCAGTGACTTGCCCCCAGTCTTACACTGAGACAGTCTTGACAACTTATATAAGCCTTATCTGGGAAGGGTCCTCATCCTGTATTTATCAATAAAGTAATATTTTGTCAGTTGCTTTTTTAACAGTTTATTACTTTATGAGCTTAAGAGGTGGAGCAAAGACAAATAGACAAAATGCCAAAATTCACAGCTCACATCTAACATTTCTGATTCCAATATAATGCTCTCACTTTCTTTACTATCCCAGTGCAACTGGCTTAAGCAGCAGATTCCATTTGTAAACAATTTTGTGCCAGTGCTTCATCAGTCCATAAAGAAATCAAAATACCAGTGGAGGTCTTTGTGCCTTCTACTTGTTTCTCCAGCCCTCAATTCCTTTTAGCACCTGGGTGCCATACATTCAATACTGGTCCTAAACTTTAATGGCTCATTCACACCATCATGTTAGAAAATGCACATGCGTTGTCCTCAAAGAACAAAAAGCACTTTTATCTCAAGTTTAAACAGTCGTGTCAAAGTGTAATGCATTCCAAGACATGTTTTGCATGGGCTTGCATCCTATTCCTTCCTTTTCACGTCTGTCGTTTTCTATCTGCATTTTGTGGCCACATCTATATTTGTTTATCATGATGACATGCAACTTGAAAAATGCACCAATTAAAACACATAATGCATTTTAGTGCATTTTTAGTGGGTTTTCCATTTGTTGACATTGACAATAATGTTACGTACAATTTTTTACAAAAGTGCACAAAAGATTTAACAAGCTTATTAAAAATGCAGTGCACTGCCCTCCAACACAACACAGTAATGTAAAAAACATCATTAATTATAATCAGGGCTTTTTTTTCAGGGAGAACTTGGTTGAACCCCTGGCTCAGACCCTTGGGGGGGCCCTACTCACCCTAATCACTTGTAAACACAGAAGTTCGGTTTCTGTGTTTACTTGTGACAGCTCTGCACTCTGTGTGTAACCCCCCAAACTCTGCACTCTGTATGTGATGCAATCCTGGTATTTATTGCCCCTTTAAGATCCTCCCACTGTTCGTGAAATTTGACTGACCACACCCACAATTTGATGTGATTTGGAGGGTGTGTGTGGGTGGAGGGGTTTTGGGGGGGGGGTCGTGGTTGAGTTCCAGCACCTATTGTTTGAGAAAAAAAGCCCTGATTATAATGGTACAGTAACTAGCTGTTATGCATTTTTTGGTGCACTGTGATCCTGAGTTGTAGGACACAAAAAAGCAATAGTGGGAACTGGCCTTAATTTACAAAGGAGTTGTTCCAAACACCCACCCTAAAAGACTTATTAAAATCACACAAGGTATTGTTTAGACTTAAATTGTTTCAATCATTTAGTCCTGTCACAGACTCCTAGAACATTATTCAGAGGGAACCAACATAACCTAGAAGTTTTAATAGTTTCAAGAAAAATTGGGAAAATTGACTACCAGGGTCATTACACACATTACAGCAGGCAGGTGAAAAATCAAACTGAGGAAGCAAGCTAATTGTGTGTAGCACTACGTAAGAAGAAAACAGAAGATTATTGCAGTAAATACTTTTCATTTAAGAATGGATTAACACACTTTATAGACAGCTGACCCGAGAAACTAACAGAAGAGATACTGCTTTAACATTAACTACAGACCGCTGTTTTCATGACTTAATCTCTACAGCTGAAAAACACCAAGGCCCAGATTCACAACTGAGATACGCCATCGTATCTCCATATACGCCGTCGTATCTCTGCGTTGTGCCGCCGTATCTATGCGACTGATTCTTAGAATCAGTTACGCATAGATATCCATTAGATCCGACAGGTGTAAGTCTCTTACGCCGTCGGATCTAAACTGCATTTTTTTTTGACCGCTAGGTGGCGCTTCCGTCAAATTCCGGGTCGAGTATGCAAATTAGCTAGATACGCGAATTCCCGAACGTACGTGCGGCCGACGCAGTAAAGTTACGACGTTTACGTTAGGCTTTTCCCGGCGTAAAGTTGCCCCTGCTATATGAGGTGCAGCGAATGTTAAGTATGGCCGTCGATCCCGCGTCAAAATTTTAAAAAGTTACGTCGTTTGCGTAAGTCGTCCGTGAATGGGGCTGGACGTCATTTAAGTTCACGTCAAAAACCAATGACGTCCTTGCGACATCATTTGGAGCAATGCACACTGGGATATTTTACGGACGGCGCATGTGCAGTTCGTTCGGCGCGGGGACGCACTTGATTTAAATGATACACGCCCCCTACCCGCCGAATTTGAATTCCGCCAGGTGATTTACGCTACGCCCCGCCGCAACTTGCGGAGCAAGTGCTTTGAGAATACAGCACTTGCCCGTGTAAGTTGCGGAGGCGTAACGTAAATCAGATACGTTACACCCGCACAATTTTGCGTGGCTGTACGTGAATCTGCCCCCAACTTCTTTAGAGTGCGCCTCAATAGTCAGCCAGAAATATATCACAATCACCTGCCTTCTCATTGTTTTATTTGTACTTTTCTTTGAGGCCCAATTTTAACTTGGGCACAACATTTAAAAAAAAAAGCAGCTTGGACTTTGATCCGGCAATGCAGCATCACTCCTCTTCTAGATTGTAGGATGCCCAGGATCATTTAACCCACTTCCTGTAAATCTATATACAGTAACCAAGGTTCTGCCCTATGCTCTGGACTCTATGAGACATGTTGCAGAAAGTGGCATCATTCTTTTACTGGATTGGATTGGACTGGATTGAAACCTAAACTTGGGCTTTAAAAGTCAACTGAATTTGTCTATAGTCTCTCTATAAGATCTTGATATACATCACTTTGAATTCTGGGGATTTAAACTAGCTGACAATTTCTTAAGTACTCTGTTGAAAAACTTCCGGGTTTAAAACCACCACGAATCTCCCAGCGGGAAAATAGAGAGCAGGTTCTCTATTTTCCCGCCGGGATTCCCGTGTGTACGAGGATTTACTGTTTATTTTCTGTTACAAAGAAAACAAGGAAAAGCTAGAACATGCAAAATTAGGTGGGAAAACACATAACTCCTAGACAGGAATAATGGCAGTGATCCTACTGCAATATTCAAAATATATAAGAAGGGGCTGCCTCAGCCCACTAGACTCCAGCTGTAACTAAAATATTACTTTCGGCTAAACTGACCATTTTAGGCATGACCATCATGTAGTTATAAATGTATGCAAGTGAGCTTAGTTACTTCCTAGATTTAATCATCAGTCTCTAGGAGTCCCCTCTAGAGGCCCAATGTGAAATCTCCCGATCAAAGTTCTCAGTTGTTATTATTTGCAGAACTGGCCAATGCTAAAGTATCAGGTTTATGTTGCATCCTATTGTTTAATAATATAGAAGTCCAGAAGACTTTGCAATCTGTACAGATAACAATTTCTTTCATCCATCTTTTGATTTATAGAAAATGTGATATTTGTATTTATAGATGCTGTAATATTTAGGCTGAATAGCATGTTTATATAGTGAAGAAAATTTGTTGTCTTAAGGCTTTATTGTCAAGAAATCTCACCCTGACTAAAAGGCCCTGAGCCCCAGCTAAGCTCTTTGTTCCCCCAACGATATCTTGGCTAACTATTGGCACGCATCATAACCACGTCCTTCTATCAAGTGCAGTCTAAAGAACAATCTCCATTAGCTGACAGCCAGGCAGGTTGATAAATGCCCTCGACAAAAGGGAAGGAATTGCGTAAAATAAAGAAGCATGTTCCAACAAGTCTTGTCAAAATTGTATTGATTTAATCATCTGCAGAAATACACATTCCTGGTTACTGTAGCGTGTGCTGCTGGTGCAGTTTACAGTTGTAGACACTCCACGATCTCCCTCATTGGCTTTGAAGGTGATAAAAAAGCACAAGACAAACGGTCTGCTCTTATTTTAACTTGTTTTTTAAAAGGTATCTTACACTTCTATTAGGCAGATTCCTTAATGCTATAATATATATTTTTCTTATGAATTATAAACAAAAGAATAAATAAATCAAGGAATATTTCAAATCTTTTTTTGCCAAAATCACAGGTTGGGGAACTATATAACCCATCTAGCTATTGAACACTGACAGGGCATCATGTGTGATGAAGTTTTATAATGAATAAATGCAGAAAGGCTCCTATGTCATACAGTAATGCTATAGGCCAGTGTTCCTTTACTACCAGTTTGTAGACCCTTGACATCCTGCAGACTGATTGTTGCCTGTCATTGGTCACCCAGCTATGCTCAAATCAAAATGATTTATTATTTTTTAATCTCATGTGTACTCTATTTATAACAATTTCTATTCCTACCTGAGATGTAATATTTTTAAATGGACCTAAATGGACAAATTCCATGTCAAATTCCGGACATGTCACAATATACAGCAACACTATCCATTTTCAAAAAAAGCTGTACCTTTTTTTATTAGAAAGACATTCTTGAAATCCATTTAAGTGACTTTACCTGGGATAATATGATGTCATTAGTCTTCTACAGACAGGGGGAAGTCATTTCTGAAGCTGGCTATTCACTTATAGAAATTAAATACATTTATTGAAATGGATTCCTCCGTCCATATGCTCCAGAACCCAAGAAACGGGTTACAAAATCCTTACGCGGTGGTACAGGACACCGGCATTACTGAGTACTCTCTTCCCTGTGACTGTCGGACCTTTGCTGGCGCTGCCTGGAGGAGAAAGGTACCCTTGTACACATTTTTTGGTCCTGCGCACGGCTGCAGGACTTCTGGAGAGGAGTCCGGCAGGTAACCCAAAGGTTTACTGACCGAGCGGTACCGGATGACCCGGCATTCTTCTTGCTACACGCGACAGACACCCCAACCAAGATTTACAAAAAGTCAGTGGTACGCCATCTGGTAGATGCGGCTAAGGCGTGCATCCCACTCAACTGGAAATCCCAACACCCACCGACCCTCTCCCTCTGGCTTAAAAAAGTAGATAGCATTAGTCGGCTGGAGGACCTTATCCTCACTAGCAAAGACAGACAGGAAACCTACAAAGAAACCCGGCAGCTGTGGAACATCTTTAAATACTCCACTGAGGGCCAGTCCCTCCGAGGGGAGCGAACAGAGGATGTCGCCGCAGCCGCACCCCAATAGACACTGGCCGCACACCCTTGGGAAATCCCCCCCCCTCCCCCCTCTGTGCTTCCCTTGATATTCTCCCTCTCCTCCCCCTCTCCTTATCTCTGGAACTGTTCTGTTTCTCTTATCTCTGCTTCTTTTCTGCTCTATAAACAAAAAATGGAAGGGAGGCCGGGCTGATACGGCCTGGATTACCAGGCCGGGTCCCCAGTGCGGAGTCACACAGAACCCCCGTAGTTATAACCACATGCCATGGGCGCATGAGCACACAATGGTCTAAGTCCTCCCCCCCTATACTAACCTCTTTATGTTGAAATGAGATGACACCCATGGGGACAATGGACAAATACCACACCGGGAAGGGCCCCGAAGAGGGCCATGCTATGTTACATTGAGACGTATGTATTATTTTGCTCTGCTGTACTTGCTGTTAAATAATGATTTTGTATTGTGGGCCGTAAAGGCCGGTCTCTCCGTTATAAAAAAAAAAAAAAAAGAAAGAAATGGATTCCTTCAATCATGCTAAAAAGCGTAAAACAGTGCCTTCATCTGATAAGATGCTGCTACTATTTGGATGACACTTTTCCTCCTGGCTCCTCGACTTTGGAAGTAAGCCCTCCTATTGTGGAAGTGTAAGTAAGCCCTCCTATTGTTTTCAGCCAAGGAAGCTTCCATTTTGGCCTCTGTTTAATCTTTAACTGCCATGATGCTGCACATGTGATCAGCTATGACACCAGCCATTGGCTGGTTTGACTGTTTGGTTGAGAGCACAACCAATGTGACAGTTAGCATTTCCGGCATGTCGGGAATGTAACTGTTTTTTGAAACTATTAAATCAATGGGTTTACTTACATTTAAGCTCAGTAGTGTTGACAGGGACACCCGTAGCTTGAATTTGGACAATTCAGCATGGATCCGCCAACATTTAAGCCCTGTAAGATAGGCTTTCGTTTCCTCTTCTTCAGTCTCACCAGTTGTTACTCAGACTTAACATTATAACTTTTTACCTGGATCAAAGGCTAATTTGTATTTAAAAAAAAAAAAAACAGTCAGTCATCATCCCCATAATCAATAATTGCAAAATACTACATAAATATAATAATTGAAAGTGCTAATTAACAGTCTAACGTAAAGTGCAATTGTGCTTCCAGTGACACTCCGTATAATTCACTCTGATACACAGTTCACATCAGTTGGTCTGTTTTCAATCATATAATACCTTATTTAAAAACAAATAAAAAAAACACTCACATTATACAATGCACCTTGTCTCATGCACTAGGAAGTTGCCTTTGAGTTCCTGATTCTGATTCCAACCTACAGTGTCGGCGCCATTGTTTCTGTGTCTACAAACATGCAACCTATGTCCTCCCATGTTCGTGATCACATCACATTGACTCCACCCTTTGTGTTGTGTCCATAGACTTCGTCAGGAACCCCAAGTACGAACCAAGTTTCACTATCAGACCCGCTTCCTACTCTACAGACACTCTGCAACCCAGCTCTCCAGTTACTCATTGCACCTACTGTGTCTGGTCTGTGCATACAGCTCCTTCCGAGATGTTCTATCTCCCAGATCCCCTCTTCCTCACTGTGGTGTTACCACTATCCCTGTTGACTATATTACATTGTTAAAATAGAACTATAGGTAAAAATATTAAAATTTCATTTTGGAGTAAGGAAGGGTTATGACCTCTGTTGGTTTATTTTTTGCCATCTGTGCCTCATTGGGGAGATTTACCTTCACTTCCTGTCCCATAGCCAAACAAGAAAGTGAGAGGGAATCCCTGCAAATTTGGGGACCCCCAGGCCAACAGAACTAGTGTCACATTTGGAAGATTTCTTCTCTATAACTTTTCTGGGTACAACCTAAAATTGTTGATTTTATTTTACGTTTACTTTAATGATAACGGTAAACAGGATAAATAGAGAGGACACAGACACCAATAAAAAACTGACAGGTGTTCTAATCCATCTCCACCCTATCGAAAAGTTTTGCTTTTTTGTTATACTTTAGGTAATTAAAAAGCTGACATTCTTCGCTTTTCTCAAAAGCTGTCAGGAATTCTCGTATGGCTGTGTAATGATTGACTGGAGAGCCTGGTTCTGAAGTGTGTCTGTAGGGGCAGGAAGCAGGTCTAAGGCCTCGTACACACGACAGAGTTTCTCGGCAGAATTCAGCGAGAAACTCGGTCAGAGACGGATTCTGCCGACAAACTCTGTCGTGTGTACACTTTCGGCCCGATGGAGCCGCCGAGGAACTCGTCGAGAAAATAGAGAACATGTTCTCTATTTTCTCGTTGTTCTATGGGAGAACTCGGCCCGCCGAGCTCCTCGGCGGCTTCAGGGCTGAACTCGCCGAGGAACTCGATGTGTTTGGCACGTCGAGTTCCTCGGCCGTGTGTACGGGGCCTGAGAGTGAGGCTTGGAGAAAGAGCCGAAAGTGCAATCATTCTGGAGCAGTGGTGGAGATGAAGGGAAGCTTTTTTTCATTTACGGTACCACAGATCTGGTATATACTGTATTAAAAAATTAAGGGGACTGATTGATTGCCTTTGACCCAGGGCACATTAACCCATTATTAGGTAGTAATCAAGAGGGTAAGTATGTGACAGAGACACAAACTGATATATCATATTGACAACAAGAGCTGGTAAATTAGTTACAAACTGACACTCCTGGAGATTTATGAGCACTGATAACATGATGAAATAAGATTTTGGATTTACATGCATGGTGATATGACTATGTTGACAGCGGAACTTAGGATTTAATGTGTTTTTGACAATTTTTGGCTTTGCAGAATGTATTAACACTTTGGTGCGCAAAGTTCAGGCACATGTTCATGGTAAAAATAATAATAAAAAAAATCAAACTAATCTATGATGAATGAATCCGAGAAATACAAGGAGATTTAGGATAAGAACAGATTAATGTGTATTTAAATTAGGTATGTCAATTTTGGATATATTACAAGTTAGTTTAAAATGTCATATTTCTGTGCCCTGTTATGGAGATTTCCCTCTCTTTTCTGTGCCAAGAACACAGCAAGAATTAACAGGAGATCCAAAATAAGGGGAAGTTGTAACCAGAACAGAAATGCCCATTGAATCTTTTTGACCTCACCACCTGGTTTCTGCAGCAACTCAGAATTATTGAATTTGCCATTCGTTTTTGTACCAGAGAAAATAGTCACCAGGACCAATGGTAAAGGATGCATTTCCCCCAAGAAATATAAATTGGACAGTGCTTCTATAGTCTCCACATTTTCTCTAAAACAAAAAAATATTAAATAAAATGAGTGGCTTTACATACACTTTAGGTGAAGATGTATGTCAAGGCAAAAAAAAAACAAAAAAAACATGCAGTGCATGTCAGGAATACTGTATATGCACATTTCCCCTGTTTTATACCTTTAAAGATCCTGCAAAAAAATGCATGTTGATCTACCAGAAAAACACTACCGTTAGGGGCTAAATACACACTGATCGGTGTCAGCCCTGCCCAGTTTCTTTAGGTAAACTACACAACCCTTCCTACACTCAAAGCCCTATAACAGGGGTAGGCAACCTTGGCACACCAGCGGTTTTGAAACTACAAATTACATCATGCCTCTGCCTCTAGGAATCATATTTGTGATTGTCAGGGTCTTGCAATGTCTCATGGGACTTGTAGTTTCACCACAGCTGGAGGGCCGAGGTTGCCTACCCCTGCCCTATAACATATAAACATATCATTTTGTAATCAATAAAAAAAATGGGTTGCAGGGGCTAGATAGACTCTATGGGCCAGATTCACGTAGAGCGGGCGCAATTTTACGTAACCGGTTTACGTTACACCGTCGCAATTTTTCCGATTTAGTGCCCGATCCACAAAGCATTTACCTGGAAATTTGCGGCGGTGTATCGTAAACAGGTCCGGCGCAAGGCGGCCCAATTCAAATGGGGCGGGTACCATTTTAATTAGGCGCGCTCCCGCGCCGGACGTACTGCGCATGCTCCCGTCGCAAATTTCCCGACGTGCTTTGCGCGAAATTACGACGCGCCAACGTTTTGTGAATCGCGACATGAAAAAAGAGTTACGCCGGGAAAATTAAAAAATTAAAAAATAATTCAAAAGCGACGCGGGAAAGACAGGCATACTTTAACATGGTGGAGTACTTTTACACCATGTTAAAGGTGCACTATCTTTGCGACGGAAATCTAACACTCGCGATGACCTAACGATGGGAAAAAGCTTAGTGGATCGCCGTAACTCCTAATTTGCATACCCGACGCTGGTTTACGACGCAAACTCCCCCCAGCGGCGGCCGCGGTACTGCATCCTAAGACCCGACAGTGTAAGTCCATTACACCTGTCGGATCTTCTGCCTATCTATGCATAACTGATTCTATGAATCAGTCGCATAGTTAGAAACAGAGATACGACGGCGTATCAGGAGATACGCCGTCGTATCTCTTTTGTGAATCTGGCCCTATGAGAGAATATAGGAAGTGTGCACAGGACACAGCACAGGTCTGAATTTCTGAACAGGGTTTTTGCACCTATCAAACTGATATAAAAAAAGCAGTTTCAATTATATATAATTAAAGAGCAGAAGAGAGCATATAAAAAAAGTTCACTGTTAAGGTTTATATACCTTGTTATTGAAAAATCAGAACTGTCCTTTATTAATGGGCAATAGAGTTTCAGTAATACTCATAAATTGGAATCAGAATAAGATTGACCATACCAATCACTGCCTATATTTATTTATTTTTTGCAATTAACTTACTAGTTCTTTAAATTGCCTATATTTTCAGTAATGCCCATGCGACCCTGAACCTCTGCTGAGACAGGTAAATATATGTGTTTTCCCTACAGGAAATGATTTAATATATCTTCATGCAGTAGCACTGTAATAGGATGTTTGATGTTTGAAACATATTAGTAAGGAGTCAGGCACTGTAAAGTTTAAGAGGTAGCAAATGCATGCCCTCTGTTACTCTTCTAATATAGTCTTTCCAAAATCCCAAGCCTATGACAAATCTCTTGGGAAAATACAAGTCAGTTAGACTGAAACTTTGGACCCACTTCAAACACATTGCCAATAATTCATGTACTGAGATTAAAAAAATTGTTTCTTTCGTTGCCAAGTACAAGGAGACCTGAGTGTTCTCTATTGTGTTAGAACATCACATCATGTAGCACTCACCAGTGGAAGGTCATCCAGGAGCAGCTTCAGAATTACATTTCACACCCTTGTTGTATGCTATTAGAAATACTTTACATGTTTTCTGGAAAAAATTCCATACAAATAACTAATCCACTTCCAGGCCACTTGCTGGTTTTTGTTATTCATGGAACTGCAAATACCAACATGAAAATTTGTAGCTCTGGACACCCAAGGTAATCACGGGTCACATGTTTTTTTATAGTTTCAAAATGGATAGTTTCAGCCACATGTTGAACTGGTTTCAAATACTTTTTTTAAATTTTAGATGTACTTAAACAATATGGGCCAGATTGACATACATTTAGATAGGCGCAGCGTATCAGAGATACGCTACGTCGCCGTATCTTACCTGGCTTTAAGTCGAATCCAGGAAGATTTTGCGCCGTAATTTACGGCGGCGTAGTGTAATTCTGGCGGCGGAATTCAAATCGGCGATTAGGGGGGCGTGATTCATTTAAATGAAGCGCGTCCCCGCGCTGATTGAACTGCGCATGCTCCGTTTCAAAATTTACCGCCGTGCTTTGTCGCAACAACGTCATTTTTTGAACTTAGACGTGACTTACGTCCATCCCTATTCACGGACGACTTACGCAAAAAAAAAAAAATAAAAATAAAATTTGACGCGGGAACGACGGCCATACTTAACATGGCAAGTCTATCTATACGCCGCAAAATAGCAGCTTTAACTATACGCCGGAAAAAGCCAACTAGAAACGACGTAAGAGAATGCGACGGCCGCGCGTACGTTCGAGGATCGTTGGAAAAAGCTAATTTGCATACCCGACGCGGAAAACGACGCAAACTCCACCCAGCGGACGCCGAAATATTGCATCTACGATCCGAAGGCGTACGAAGCCGTACGCCTGTCGGATCGAACCCAGATGCCGTCGTATCTTGGTTTGAGGATTCAAACTAAAGATACGACGTGGGTAATTTGAAAGTACGCCGGCTTATCAGTAGATACGCCGGCATACTCGCTATGAGGATCTGGCCCCCTTGTTTGTCCGTCCACTGTTAAATTGTTGTGAATGGTAATGTCTAACTTTTGCACCTTAAAAAGCAGCCATTTATATAAACTATGGGCCAGATTCACATACATTTGCGGCCGTGTAACGTAACCCGTTTACGTTACACCGCCGCAAGTTTCCAGTCTTAGTGCCCAATCCACAAAGCACTTACCTGGAAACTTGCGGCGGTGTATCGTAAATACGTCCGGCGCAAGGCGGGCCAATTCAAATGGGAGTGTGCCTTTTAAATTAGGCGCGCTCCCGCGCCGGACCTACTGCACATGCTCCGTTTCGCAATTCCCGTCGTGCTTTGCGCGCAGTGACGTCATTTTTTCGAACGGCGACGTGCGTAGCTTAATTACGTTTTCCCGGACGGCTTACGCAAACGACGTTCATTTTTAAATTTCGACGCGGGAACGACGGCCATACTTTATACAGCAATACGATTGCTGTGTAAAGTTAAGGCACCAAAAACGACGACTAACTTTGCGACGGGAAACTAGCCTAGCGGCGATGTAGCGAACGCGGAAAAATCCATCGTGGATCGCCGTAACTCCTAATTTGCATACCCGACGCTGGTTTACGACGCGAACTCCCCCCAGCGGCGGCCGCGGTACTGCATCCTAAGATCCGACAGTGTAAAACAATTACACCTGTCAGATCTTATGGATATCTATGCGTAACTGATTCTATGAATCAGTCGCATAGATAGAAACAGAGAAACGATGGCGTATCAGGAGATACGCCGTCGTATCTCTTTTGTGAATCTGGCCCCATGTTCTTTAAAACTAAGAATGAACCAATAGTTCAGTCCAAACCTATCTTTGGACCAGACTTTGACAATGCAGACGTTCGGACGAACACCTCAACTTTTGGCCATCCAACCCCCTGTTTGGTTAATGATGTCACTACTATCCCCCTCCTTCCCCTTTTATAGGGGATGACAGCTTGTGGAGTTGTGTATACTAGGTTTTTAAGTTTGGTGATTCGACAGGCGACAAACATCATGATAGATGATGAATTTGCAATAAGAAACTGTAAATGTTTGAATGTATTTATTTCTAGGTTCCATTTTTCTTTTGTGTGTGAATAGGGGTATTATGTAGCCCTTACTCATTCACGTGTGGGAAGGTGGTATCTGGGAGCCCCCTTTCTTTTAAAGGTGGATTCCAAATTCAGATAGGCCCACAGCCTGCAGACCCCCACAACCACAGAGGCAGGGTTGTGGGGAACAGACCCTTACTCTTATCAACATGGGGACAAGGCACCGCCCATGTTAAAGGGGTTGTAAAGGTTTGTTTTTTAGTTTTCTAAATAGGTTCCTTTAAGCTAGTGCATTGTTGGTTCAATTACCCTTTCCTTCGTTTTCCCTTCTAAATGTTTTTTTTCTTTGTCTGAATTTCTCACTTCCTGTTTCTCCTCAGTAAACTTCACACCATCATCCGAGCGGTGTTTTGTCAGCCAGAACAGCTTACTGAACAGCTTACTGAGGAGGAACAGGAAGTGAGAAATTCAGACAAAGAAAACAAAGAAAAAAAACATTTAGAAGGGAAATCGAAGGAAAAGGTAAGTGAACCAACAATGCACTAGCTTAAAGGAACCTATTTAGAAAATAAAAAACAAACCTTTACAACCCCTTTAGGGTCACGTGGCCTGGTATGGTTCAGCACGAGGGCCTGCTTATCCCCCCCACCCCTGGGCCAACCAGGCTGCATGCTCAGATTAAGGGTCTGATATTAATTTTTAAAGGGATGACACTAATTGTGTTTCCTCCTCAGAATCTATACCACACCCAAATGAATCCAGTATCAGTTTTATGGGGGATGGCACCCATTTTTTTTGTATTGGTCCCTTTTTAAAACAAAGCCAGACTCAAGGGGTCAGTTACACATTTTTGGGACTCTAGTGACATCTACAAAGAAAAAAAGTGATACAATTTAAACTGCTGACATGTGATTGCCAAAATTAGGGTTTCAGGGGATACAAGATAAATACCTGGTAAAAAGCACCAGTTTGGGAGATTGGATGCCTCTACTCATGCCTATGGCATGAGACCTTAATGCACAGATAATTTAGAACAGAACTTTACACTTTCTTTCCTGTCATTTTATTATAATCATTCACCCATAATTGAATCCACTAGCTTCCCAAATGCATCGGTTTGGGTCAAATAATTAGAAATAAATTATTGTCTGTTCTTACTCCATCTCATTAATAGGGGTTGCAACTCTAGTATGCTGCAGTATGTCCGAAAAGAGACACTGCTGTCTATAATTTTATATATTCTTCAATGTAATATGGCAAACACGCAGCAAAATTGTTTCTAACCTTTAACCAAAAAGATGTTTATGGAAGTGTTAATTTAACTGTTAAATGTAAACTTTTATGAGTAAAATTATCTTGGATACATTGAGTGATCCAATAGGAATTTAAAATATTCTTGTAATATTGCTTTTATATGAGCAATTTTAAACACTGGTTATACACTGGTTATACATTTCAGTGCTTGAATGCACCAATGCGTTTAAAGCTAAAATGAAGGGGAAGTGTCAGGATTCAGTCTTGATCATCCATGTGTTAGAATATAGATTATGAATAAATACTTGTGTCCAGTATTCGGAGAAGCAATGTATGATAGGGATTTAAACTTCTTCTGGCAGCCTGATCTGTAGGTGCATATGCTGGAGCTGTAGGTTTATCTTATTACAGGCAGAATAACTGACATTACACTTAGGAAAATGTATTTTTCTTTTATCATCTGGTGGATTCTTGCAATGGTGTAACTAAAAATTACACCACCAATAATACAGTCCAAATATTGGGCGCTCTTGAAAAAGCCTGTAGTGACAAATGCATTGGGAGGAGGCAGTGACATCATTCCATACTTTGTGTATTCCTTGCTTTCAGGAAGTGTGTATTTTTAACCTTGTTTTCAGTGGCGGAATTATAGGGGTCGCTGAGATAGCAATGGCGACCGGGCCCCTTGCTGCAGGGGGCCCTTGAGGGCCCCCTGTACTCTTCGATAGAAGGATCGGCAGTTGAGCGGCAGGGGCGGCTGAGATGAGCTCCTCGATCGTCAGCCGAACTGTGCAGGCAAGGAGCTCGTCACATGAAAGTAGTGTGTGCTCTTTGTCCCCCCCTAGAGTGCAGTACCCGGCAGGAAGAGCCAAGGTAAATGTCTGCCGTTTTTTTTTATGACTATCTATCTACTGTATGTGTGTTTATATGTGTGTGTGTGCAATGTGCATGTATATGTGTGTGTGTGTGCATGCGTGTGTGTGTGTGTGCATGCATGTGTGTGTGTGTGCATGCATGTGTGTGTATGTGTGTATGTATATGTGCGTGTGTGTATGTATATATGTGTGTGTGTGTGTGTGTGTGTGTGTGTGTGCTTGTATGTATGTATGCATGTGTGTGTGCATATGTATGTATGTTAAAGAGGTTGTATACCCACTGTCATTTTTTATTTTTTTTTAAACCTGAAAAGCAAAAGCCATAATCAGCTAGTATGCACCGCATACTAGCTGATTATGAAATACTTACCTTGGAACGAACCTGGCCCACGCCGAGGGAGATGTCATCTTTCCTCGGCGTGTCTTCCGGGTATCGCCGCTCCAGCGCTGTGATTGGCTGGAGCGGCGATGTCGTCACTCCCGCGCATGCACGCAGGAGACTTCTCTCCGGCAAGGTCCGGCGGCTGCCGGCCCTTTAGCCGAGGATCCCCGCTGCGCATGTGCCGCTGCAGTCAGCAGCGCATTGCGGGGGGAATATCTCCTAAACCTTACAGGTTTAGGAGATATTCTTTATACCTACAGGTAAGCCTTATTATAGGCCTTATTATAGGCTTACCTGTAGGTTAAGGTGGTAGTACAGAGTTTACTACCACTTTAAGGTGACCAGATCTTTAAAAGGAAACATATTTTTTTTTTACTAGTAATGATGGAAATCAGCGACTCTCTGCCCGTTGCCGCCACCGCCCGCCTAACAGCCTGTCAAGTCTCACTCTCTGGGCCCCGGCTACTACTGGGTGGGGAGCGGAGGAAGATCACTCCGCCAGGGGAAGGCAAGGAGTTAAGCAGGCAGGCAGCAGGCCGGGGCTTGAGCCAAGGCAGAAGAGGCATAATCATCAGAAAGTAGCACAGATAATGGAAAGAAATTACACCCCCCCTAAGCTAGTAGGAGCGGCGGGTGTGTAATTCAGATTTTTTTTTCTATTCTGCACTGACTGTCTTTGAAATTGCCCAAGCCCCTGTTTAAATCCAATCCAGGGAAAGACTTGGTCAGGGGAAAGTGTTCTCCATATGGGGGCTGTCCCCAGAAACCGGGGATGTCTGGTCACCCTAATGTGTGTGTGTGCATGTATGTATGTATGCATGTGTGTGTGCATATGTATGTATGTGAGTGCATGTATGTGCATATGTTTATCAGTGGTGGTGCGTCCATAAGGGTGCATGGGTGCCGCCCCCTCTCTCCAGCCACCCCCTCTATGACTAATGGCTAGATTCATGCATAGCATGAATCTATCCATGGTCACCGCTGCCACCCCCCTATTTAGATGTCCGGCCCCTTTTCGGGCGCTGGGTGCCTGAATTACAGCGGGGGGGGCGGGGTTTGAAGCACCTGATTAGAGCCATAGGCTCTAATAGGCTTCAAAATAGGTGAACTGCGAGCACCATGCTGGGAGCTCACAGTCCCCCCAGGTGTGTTAGAAGGGCAAATTAATATTCACTTTCCTAACACTAAACCACCTCTCCACCAATCAGGTGTGCGGGGTTTTTAAGCCGTCACCTGATTGGCTGAAAAGATAGGATCAGCTATTGGACGATTATCAGGAGGAGAGGAAGGGAGATGAGGATGGCAGGAGACGCATTAAGGACCCCGCTTTTGGTGGTCACCTGCTGCCCCACGAGACAGGGTAAGTTCTGGCCGAGCGGGCAGGGGGATTCACAGTGATGGCATTCGATGGCACAGTTGCAGCATGGCAGCATTTAATGGGCACACTGGCATTTGATGGGCACACTGGCGGCATTTAATGGACACAGTGGCAGCATTTGATGAGCACAGTGGCAGCATTTGATGCACAGTGGCGGCATTTAAATGGGCACAGTGACAGCATTTGGGCACAGTGGCAGTGTTTGGCACAGTGGCAGAGTTTTATGGGCACAGTGGCAGCATTTGATGGGCACAGTGGTAGCGTTTGATGGCACAGTGGCAGCGTTTGATGGGCACAGTGGCAGCATTTGATGGGCACAGTGGCAGCATTTGATGGGCACAGTGGCAGCATTTGATGGGAACAGTGGTGGCGTTTGATGGCACAGTGGCAGCTTTTGATGGACACAGTGGCAGCATTTGATGGGCACAGTGGCAGCTTTTGATGGGCAGAGTGGCTGTAAATGAAGGGCACAGTGGCTGCAAATTATGTTGTTTTAAGAATTTTTCAGTTTGCTTACGCCCCCTAAAAAATTTAATCCTGACCCCCTATATGTGTACAATCAGAACCTACTTGTTTATTTATTTTTTGATTGTTCATAGTACCAGCAAAAAAAGGCTGTTCCTCCAAAAAGCGATCCATGCTCAGATCGCTTTTCAGAGGCATTTGACAGCCGGTAAAGAGGCAATATCTTGCCTACTGACCACCTGTTTTAACCCCTTAAATGCATCATCGCTATGCTGCAACTGCACGCAATGCACACAGTTGCAGGGGGGTTTCCAGTATAGCCCCATTCACCTAGGGGTATACTTCAAGGGTGCCCTGACTGGAAATAGATTGAGAAACACGACATAGAGCAACCGATGCCTCCATTTTCCTCCTGCAGCCGCTGAATGCCTGCAGGAGGGAGAGGAGGAGAAGCAGGGGAGAAATGGAGAAATCGGTTCCTTTATATGCAGCCACCCACTTGCAACCGGGTCCTGTTCCACCAACGGGCTCAGAGAAAAGAGCCCTGTCCGGGGGTCAGGGGGGCCCTTCATGGTTTCTTGCATCGGGGCCCTGAAGGTTCTAGTTACGCCACTGCTTGTTTTATATTAAGTATTGTGATCTAAAGAGCAGGCACTGAAGGAAGAGTGGTGATTCGTGTCTTATGCATTAACCACTTAACCCCCGGACCATATTGCTGGTCAAAGACCAGAGCACTTTCTGCGATTCGGCACTGCATCGCTTTAACTGACAATTGCGTGGTCATGCGACGTGGCTCCCAAAACAAAATTGGCGTCCTTTTTTTCCTACAAATAGAGCTTTCTTTTGGTGGTATTTGATCACCTCTGCGGTTTTTATTTTTTGCACTATAAACAAATATATAGCGACAATTTTGAAAAAAATTACTGTTTTTTACTTTTTGCTATAATAAATATCCCCCAAAAATATATAAAATAACATTTTTTTCCTCAGTTTAGGTCGATTCGTATTCTTCTACATATTTTTTGTTAAAAAAATTGCAATACTATAGTTGGATTAGACAGTTTGCACTTTATCATATAACTGTCACAATAAGTGTTTTTGCACCACTGATGGTCTGCAATTATCAGAGTTAGTAACTACAGGGAAACTTTTTTCCCCATTTTGGACAGGGTGGAGAGGGATTAGAACCCCTGTCAGTTTTTTTTTATTGCTGCCTGTTCCCCCCATTAAGGAGATTCACCCTCTATATATGTCATAGTTACAGGAAATTAAAGTTAAAGAAAACCTGACATTTTGGGTTGTCCCCACTACAGTAATAGAGGGGAAATAGAGGGGAAATATTTCAATGGGTCCACTAATTCTGGTGACACTTGGGGCAACCTGGAATTCCATCACTTTAGAGGGCCTTCCTCACATTTCCAGTTTGGGCCTTGGGACAGAAAGTGAAGGAAAATCTCCCCAATGGGACACATATTGCAAAAAAATATAAAAAATAATAATAAATAAAACCTCCTGTGCACTATCATGTTTTGCTTTTAGTTGCACTTTAAGGATAAACTAATTATGTTTTCATTTATATATCAGCAATTATTTTGTTATTGGTTTTAAACAACAAAGAAATATAAGCATATACAGTAAAAAATAAATAAAAATAAAACACAGAAAAGAGCATACATCTTTTTAACAGCAAACACCTAAAGTCATATTGTGTATTAATGCACAAATCATATAAAGTATTCTACAGAAAAAAAAAATGGAATGTATTCAATATCTGTTGTGGATCTATGGCTCTGTAATTATATAATTGCATAATCCTTGAATATAGATGACTTCCAAACCATAACATTATACAGCTTTATCTATTGTCTATATGTTGGTTAATGATTCAGACTGTTCCAAGAAAGTGTCTCACATGCAAAAGGGTGTAGTCTCACCTGGTCAACAATTTGTACAATTTGCTCTCTGCCGTGGAAGAGTTTATCAAAGATGAATGAACTAGTTTCAGTACCTTGCTTCTTTCATCTAAATACACACTCTATTCTGATTCTACCTTCCCATTCGACTATAAGACCTCATGCTCACTGACGTTTTAAAAAACGGGCTATAAAGCAATTTTTTCCGCGTTTTGCATTGAATTCAATGCACGTTTTGCCGCGCTAGTTTTCAGCCGCGTTTTTCTTTCTCTATATTCGATTCCGATAAGCCCCCCGCCCGCAGACCCCGAGAACCAACAGCCAGGGTTGTCGGGAAGAGGCCCTTGTCCCCATCAACATGGGGACAAGGGCCTTTTTATTGTGTCAAATTATTACACAATAATGTAATCATCATTATACCAGCAATTGAAATAACTAAAGCAATGAAATGGGCCTTCAGCTAATATGATTTTATCCTAGTCAGACTCAGTTCGGATATGACTAGGAAAATAAATGATAAAAATTAACATTAAGCTGAAAATATGAAAGGAAACTGACTGTTCACGTTATATATCTGTTACATTTTATTCCTCATAATCACTGACAAGTCACATACTAACCTGTCACTGCTCTGTCTTCATGTTTGGCCTGCATGACAATGTATGCCCTTGTTGCGAAAATCCTTACCATTGGGTTCAAGTGCCTCCTGAGCATACATGTTGCAACCTCTTTTTACTCCACCAAGATGAGCAAAACATGGACTTCATTTTGGAATAGATGGAGATCACAGCAGCATGTGTGGGAGGGGCAGAACTGAAGGACAGCAATTTGAGAAAAATAATGGAAATAATATTTTATTAAAGGGCTGTGCGGTGGACGTACAATGGGCCAATTCAGGCTAAATGCACAAAAAAATCTTATATGCGATAGGTGACACACAAACTCCCCCAAAGTTTTGGCTGTAGGTACATTATGAAGTAGAAAATAAAACCCAATCCCCTCTTGGTGGTCTATGTACATTGCAAGGATTTTAACAAATTTGGTAGCAGAGTTCTATCTTTTTTATGTTCTGAAGAAAAAGGCCATTTGTTTCACTATGTCCTTGCAAGACATATTCCTGAGTGCACTCATTATAGCCACCTGGTGCACCTTCAGTGTTCAAAAACGGAAGGTTTCGGTGTCTGCATTCCTTTGGAAGTAATTAGTGGGCATGCTCTCCAAGCATTCCCAGTATTGTTATTTGTTTTATTATTCTTAACTGTAATTAGTGGGAATGCTCAATAGCATTCACAGTATTGTTATTTGTTTTTTATTATTCTTATTAATTTTAATTTTAATTTCATTCCATACGTTTTTTGGCTCTGCGTAACTTCTGCATACTTTCAGCTATTAAAGCCATTCAACTTTTAAAATGTTCAGCTCTTTCAGCTAATGATTGAACTTATTTTTTTGTACTATTTATACTTTTTTAAATATTAAGCTTTTTAACACTTTTTTTTAACATTGAAGTCAATAAGAGCATGCTTCAAATCCTTAAAATCTTCTTCCTCTCCCAAAAGTTTCAGCTCCTTCATACTTTCACCTACAGATGCCAAACAAACTTTAAAATATTCACATAATATTCAGCTATCTGGCTATATCTTTTTAGTTTGATATCTTTTACAGTTTTTGTGAAAAAGCTGTTTAAGTTTAGTGATCATTTCAGGAAATTGTATTGATTAAACAGAGTGTGTATTGGGCTTATTCTTTGCAAGCTTTTAAAGCCAACAATTCAGTTTAGCGTCAGCTTTTCAAAAAAAAGCTTTTCAGCTTTTCCTACTTTTCCAACTATTCTCACTTCTTCAAATTTTTCTTACGGATTTAAGTTATTCATCCAGATAGCTTTAGCAATTCAGCTATTCAGTATTCCCACACATTTTCTGCAGGAAATGCATTTTCTAGTAGATCCTTAGTGCCGGTTCACACTGCTGTGTGTTGCATGACAAGTAGCACCCTATTAACTGTAGTGGAACCATTCTAATCGGCAGGACTCAAGTCGACTTAGAAAAAGGTTCCTGCACTACTTTGGGGCGACTTCATCATGACTTGAATTGACTTCTGTTAAAGAAGCCCAGTGCAAGCCGCGATGAAGTCGTGTAGGTGTGAACCGCCACTCAGGGTGTATCTCACCAAAAATGAAATTTCTATTCCCCTACTATTTTCACATGTGCATCTAACCAGTAACAGACCTGTATTAGAGTGTATATACTCTGGATGAAAGAGCAAGTAACAAATACACCTTTGAGCAGCAGCAAGATCAGTCTGTGGAGAGGGGAGTGTTAGGCCGCGTACACATGATCGGTTAACCGATGAAGCTGACTGATGGTCTGATGTGCCTACGCACTATCAGTTAAAAAAATTATCGTGTCAGAACGCGGAGACGTAAAACACAACGAAAAAAAACGAAGTTCAATGCTTCCAAGCATGCGTCGACTTGAATCTGAGCATGCGCTGGTTTTTAACCGATGCTTTTGCATACTAACCATCGGTTTTGACCTATCGGTTATCAGTCCATCGGTTAAATTTTAAAGCAAGTTCTCTTTTTTTTGACCGAAGGATAACTGATTGATGGGGCCCACACACGATCGGTTTGGACTGATGAAACGGTCCTTCAGTCCGTTTTCATCGGTTTTGACCGATCGTGTGTACGCGGCCTTAGAATCACTAGCAGATTTAGATACACTTACAAACTGAAGCCAAACTTCAGCTAAAACTTTAACAGCAATTACAGCAACATTTTTTTTGCACCTCTGTCAGGGATAAGTGATTTGCCATGGCCCTCTTACTCCTACATCAGCAAGATAACTTAATTTGTTTAAAAACAATAGATTTACTGGCTAAAAGAAGACATGTTCAATATTGTACAGAATCAGCAAAAGTGTATATAGCAAAGGACTTTTTTTAGGGCAAAAACTGTATATAAAGGCTGTGGTAATACCATATTCATATTTCATCATTTATTTTATACAGATAAAAAACATGCAGGTAACCATGTCTGTATATTAAGAATTTACATATCCATGATACATCATTCTTGTTTACAGATGGAAAAGTCTACATGAAGAAGTCAATGCATTTCAAACACTTTTCTGTGAACAGGATCTAAAAGCATAACATACACTATATTACCAAAAATATTGGGACACCTGCTGTTACACGCACATGAACTTTATTGACATCCCAGTCTTAGTCCGTAGGGTTCAATATTAAGTTGGCCCACTAGTGCATATATAACAGCTTCAACTCCTCTGGGAAGGCTGTCCACAAGGTTTAGGAGTGTGTCTATGGGAATATTTGACCATTCTTCCAGAAGCGCATTTGTGAATTCAGGCACTGATGTGGACGAGAAGGCCTGCCTCGCAGTCTCCACTATAATCCATCCCAAAGGTGTTCTATCAGGTTAAGATATGATTTAACCTTTTATCATTGGAATCATATAATTAGATAAAGGGTGTACCATCGTCCTAAATATTCAAATAAAGAATGAGGGGGCCCAGGGATTTCCCACAGTTCCCGAGGCTCCCACAGAAAGAAATGGGCGGGGAGGACTATACCGGTACGGTAAAGATTTGGTTGTGAAACAACCAGGATAAATCACATTAGTTAAATTGTAAAAAAGGGTTTTATTCACATAAATACATTAAACAGAATAAAAAACAAAACATTAAAACAACAATACAGACATGTTTGACCACAATCCGGTCACCGATTGTGCAATCCCTTATGAACGGACAAGAGGGGGTCACGGTGAGGCAGTTGGGGTCATGAGACAATAGTCTCTTGGTCTCTACTAGTTTTGTGACCTCAATTTGTCGCTTCGTCAGGAGACAGTCTAGCGGCACATCGTCCTATGGTCCCTACAGGGTCCGAGATAGGTAGTGGGTAATATATGCTCCCAGAAAGCCAAGAAGATTTCTTGGGGCAACCCAAGTGCTTAAACAGGTATACACAGGTGAAGGAGGTGGGTCCCAGGACATGTATATCACCATATACAGGTATGTTTCTATGTACACTATTAACATCACAGTCAATCTTAATCCTTAAAATTGTAATTTGTGTGAACCATTGTCTTCACAATATACACTGGAATACCCTAAGATCCACAGCCACCCAGTTTTGTTGAGATTTACTAAATAAAACATAAAGTGTAGCGCTAATTATAAGTGGGAAGAAGGATTGGGTATATTAATAATTAGCCAATCATTGAAAAGTGTCCGTATGAAACACATTAAAGTAGTCCATAAACAAAAACTGTGAAAAAATTATTGATAATAAATGAATCCTCAAAGTTCAATTCACAGTGGATAAATGTGCAAAAAAAAAAAAAAAGAGCAGTATTGTCAGCAAATTCCCGACATGT
Organism: Rana temporaria; assembly: GCF_905171775.1. Lineage (NCBI taxonomy): Eukaryota > Metazoa > Chordata > Amphibia > Anura > Ranidae > Rana > Rana temporaria. The sequence goes on from NC_053496.1 coordinate 98,534,532, forward strand.
TTCAATTTAAACGATCATCATCATCATCACCACCCCAGATGATGATCGTTTAGATTGAAACATGTCGGGAATTTGCTGACAATACTGCTCTTTGTTACATGCCTGTTACCAATGCTGAAAATGTGAACTTTTAAACGGATTTACACTATGTGCATTTTTGCCTTCTTTTTTCTAACTTCCGTTATATTGAGTGTCTGAACCTCCATATGGACCCAAGTCTACAACCTAATACAAGGTGTTTCTGAACCGACTTTCACCTGATCCTGTGTTGGACTTCACCTCCTCGCTGGTATCATCAACTTTAAAGTGTAAATGACCCATTAGGTATATGCCTATTTTGGGTCCACAGCTTCTGGTTAGCCTCCATTCATTTCGGTGCTGGATTTATACATCTTTTTTACCTATGAAGATTTATTATCATTTCTTTATTGAACTTTTTTTGCACATTTATCCACTGTGAATTGAACTTTGAGGATTCATTTATTATCAATAATTTTTTCACAGTTTTTGTTTATGGACTACTTTAATGTGTTTCATACGGACACTTTTCAATGATTGGCTAATTATTAATATACCCAATCCTTCTTCCCACTTATAATTAGCGCTACACTTTATGTTTTATGTTTTATTTTGTTTGTTTTTCGGAATTGATCTATTCCGTGGTGTTGGCTGCATTTTATAAGTTTTCTATAGTAGCGCTGTGTTTATCTATACTTCCAGTATAGTTATTTTCCACACGTTTTGTTGAGATTTACTAACTAGATCACAGGTGAAAATAAAAGAAAGAAAGCCTAAAAAAGAAAAACAATGCAGCCATTACATCCAAGGATTGGTAAGTTTCATTATAATACATGTTTTCTTTTGGGTTTAGGTTATATAAGAGTAGGTTGGCAGATGATGGACTTTATAGGCGTAATACAGATTAAAAAATATGTAAATTTATTAGAAGAGAAACATACAAAATAATTGAAAACATACCATAGATAACAAAGTAACACAAAAATTAATAACACACCACCTACAAACCAGAAAGGTACAATATATTGGAGAGAAGGACACCAGGGTCACTTCCCTTTTGGTATATATATATAGACGTATAATTTATGGAAGGCAATGTATCATGTACAGCTCAGCTCGACATGTTGCGCGTATTAAAAGGACGCTTCTTCAGGAGCTTATGGCGTGTTCTATGAATAAGAAGTTTTACAAATCACTTTACTCAAAAAAACAAATAAACATAAAAACATTTTTCTTTGCATTAATGTATTTGATATTGCTGCAGAGCCTCCCACAGCCCACCAAAGTTAGCCCCACCCCTTAACATAGTATAGAATAGAGTGTGTCTTTGGCAACACCAGTGGGGTATTATAGCCATAATGTGACCCCCATATGGATCTAAAAGGGAGGGGGAGAGGGGACAAGATGAAAAAGACTGATATGGGTATTGCCAGTAACGTACATTTTAAAAGTAGAAGATTTTTCTTTTGGGTTTAATACTGCTTTAAATGTGGAAGCAGAGCTACATATTTTGTTTTCACAGACTACCCTTATAACTTAGTAGTATTTGGTTATAAAGTAAGAGTGGAAAATGTTCTAGGTCACAAACATAGAAATACTGATTTACTGAGTCAACTCTATTTAAAAGTGTTGCTTACTATATAAGAAGTTAACAGTTAAAAGTCAATAACTCATTAACCAATACAGAGAGGTGACACTAAAGTGTTGCATTTACGTAATGTTTTCCTTCATGGGACCAAAGTGTCATCACTAGGAAAGTAGTCATCATGATGAATGGATTAGGCAGGACATGTAAGAGGGATAAGTTCATTTTAATGTAAGGTCGTTCATTCTAAACAGCCACAGACAAAGCCAGGGCCCATGGTATGTAGATATATGGGGAAAGAAATGCATTACCCAGCATTTGCATGGAAATGTTCTTTTCTGTTGCAAGAAATGGATGTAAATCTAAAGGGCAGAATTACCATCAGACTCTCATTACAGGGAACAAGGAATAATGTTTTCAAATTCACACTTGTCAAAAACATTCAGTTGGTTTAAAAATTAGCAGCTACCTGATCTTGAGATAGGCATAAAGGTTAAGAAAAACTCCAATAATAATTTATTTTATGGTATCTTAGTAAGAAAAAAATAGCAAAAAAAATGATGGCATGGGGTAAAGTACAGATAACTACCCTAAATAAATAGTTAATGTACCTAAAAAACACACAGGTTAAAAAAAGCTGGCCTTTCCTTATAAAATGCTGTTTGACTATCATGCTCATCCAGTGGCTTCAGCACATTGACCTTAAAGTGGAGTTTCACCCACATTTTTAAATTTGCGCCTGCCCGTTGGCACACATTGGACTTTTTTTTGTGTTACCTGTAATTACCTTATTTGTACCGGGTAATTGCTCCTCTTCATGGGTGTACCTCACCATGGCGAGATACAAAATTTCTGGCCATGCATTGGCTCCCGGGATATGAGTTTCATCAATCCCAGGAGTCAATGGGCATCCTCCGCCGAGTGCGCCACACTTTGTAGTTTATGAGCATACGTGAGACCAGGAGGTGCATGCTGGGTAGTCAGCAGCGCCGTATCCCAGAAGGAGATACCAGTGGGCTTCACATGTCCACACTGAAGATGGAAGCGTGCTCAGAGGGGCCAGCAAGGTTTGTTTTAAAAAAAAAAAACATATAGAAAACCAACATTAAATATGAATACAGTTAGGTATTAAATTAGGTACAAACATCATGGGAGGATTTAAAAAAAAAAAATCCAGATGGAGCTCTGCTTTAAGGGGGAACTTAACAGTATCTGAGTTCCACAAACTGAAAATACTATTTAATTCATTTTAATAATCAAAGCCAACTCACTCTTAAGAGGGGGGAATTTGGGACTTTGAGTGAGATGTGTGTTTGAACAAAAATAAATATAAATAGATAAAGTGTACGATAAACGCATAATTGAATGAAAACAAAATGCATTTAAAAGCTTGACGTGTTTCCTGGGTTTAGAGACACTTAAACTAAACTGCCTGTTGAGTAAGCTATACAATACTATGAAGCCCTGTACACTCGATCAGTTTGTCTGATGAAAACGGACCGATGGACAGTTTTCATCAGACAAACCAATCGTGTGTGGGCCCCATCGGTTTGTTTTCCATCTGTGAAAAAAAATCAAAAGTGTTTTAAAAATTTCCTATGGATAAAAAACCGATAGAAAAAAATGATCGTCTGTGTGGAAGTCCATCGGTCAAAAATCCATGCATGCTCAGAATCAAGTCGACGCATGCTCGGAAGCATTGAACTTCATTTTTCTCAGCACATCGTAGTGTTTTACGTCACCGCGTTGAAAAAAGTCGGATTTTTGACTGTTGGTATGTAGGCAAGACTGATGAAAGTCAGCTTCATCGGATATCCGACGAGAAAATCCATCGGATTAGATTCCATCAGATATTCGATTGTGTGTACAGGGCTTAAGAACCGGTTTGGGGGCGACTTTGGGGGCGACTCGGCAAGGCGATCTCAAGACGACTTGAGAGGCAACTTGCAAAATGACTTCTTTATTGAAGTCAAGGCAAGTCACCCCGAGTCGCCCCCAAAGTCGTACAGGAACCTTTTTCTAAGTCGGAGCGACTTTCGTCGCTCCTATTAGAATGGTTCCAATGAATAGAGCGGGCCGCGACTTGTCAGGAGGCTGAGTCGCCTGACAGGTCGCCCCTGTGTGAACCGGCACTTAGATTTTTGATATATTAAATTGGTATAATAAATATACTTTTTGAGCCTGAAACACAAAACAAAATAAGACCACTTTTATAAGATATCTCTTAGGAACACACATCATGTAGTGGATGCGTATAGGACTGATGTGACCTCTTGGCCACCTCTCCAAATAGCTATTTCTACAAATGACCCATAGATGATACTCTGATTGTATTGAGCAGTAGCTACTCAGTTAGTAGAAGACCTTTATTGGCTAAGCTATTTATATAAAAATTCTTCTGTATTTATTTTAGAAGGAGATGACATTTGGGTTATTAGGTTGGCAGGTAGCTGGTGGTCTCTGCTTTAGATACTTTAAGATAAATGTCCATCCAAGTGAATATCCGCTAATCAAATATAAAATATATTGGTTGCAAATTCAGCCGGGAATGTTGTTTGCACCTTGTGAGAATAAGGATGCTAATATTAGGAACAGTTTATTTTCTTCTAATAATGTCATGGTATATTTGGTGTACAGTATGGGAAGCAGAGCCAAGCTGAAATAAATCAGCTCTTGTTGAGACTGGAAATGCAGGTATGTCTTTTCAAATAAAATCAGTGAAACACACTCATATCACCCAACCTTGACCATGCTTAAAGCTCTGCTGTTATCATTTAATCTCTGGTCTCAATTTGCAGCATGGAGTTCGAACAGTTATATTGATCCTGCAGAACACAGATTTTCATTGTTGTGATTCATTTTTCATTGGTGTAATACATAGCTTTTCCAGACCATTTAAGCCACTTGTTCTGAAGATCACAACCTGCTGAAGAGAAAAAAAAGCCTCATATAGTGTTGTATTTCTGGTTATCAATTACACATCACTCTAGAAGGAAAGAGGCAGTGCTGCAAATGTTAGCTGGATTTAAATACTGTTACTTTGTATGTTTTTTGCAAGACACCTCTGTTACAAACACCACTCTATTCCCCATTTTTCTAAAACTGGCTGAAGATTATATGAATGCAACGCCAACATGTTGAGCATGATTTAGTGGACCATAGGTACAATCTATTGGCTAGTAGACATGTGCATTCGTTTTTGTCCGAAAGCATTTTTGTCCGAATTTCGGGTATTTTCGTTATCGTTTTAACAAACGAAAACGAACACGCAGAATCCGAAATCCAAAAGGTCCAGCATAAAAAAATGCTTTATTTTAATTTAGATATAGATAGGAGATTCAACATAACACTGACACTAGCAATCTGTGTCTATCGAATCTGTGGTCGAATGTGCCTAACCTTAACTGTTTTAGTCCAAGATAATTCTACATAGAGAGGAAAGATTTGACATTATAAAGACAGTGTTGGGGTAGACCATTCGACATGAACGACTTGAAGATTCGACAAAGCAGCGAAAAACATACAAACGTTGAATCTGTCATTCAAGGCTTATGGTGTCTGTCGAAAGTTCTAAGAAGATTCAACAAGCAGCTAAACTGTAGGACGCCGCAATGTCCGGTCAAATGCTCGGCCCATAGGCTATAGAAGAATTTGAATGTTGGTTGACCAGTAATAATAATTTATAAATATAATTATTACTCGTGTCATACAACATTAGAATTCTTCTATAGCTTGTAGGCGGAACATTCAACCGGAAATGTACAATTGCGGCATCGTAGAGTTTAGCTGCTCAGTCGAACTTCTTAGAACATTCGACAGACACCATAAGCCTTCAATGACAGATTCGACCTGAATTAATTTGGATTTTCGGACAAATACAAAAACGAAATAAATAAAAACTAATTTTGGGAGTAACTAAATAAATGTATTTTTCGGACGAAAACAAAATACTGAAACAAAATATTTCAGTGTGCACATGTCTATTGGCTATCCTAATGTATCTGGATGCACCATGACACACAATGACGTTCAGATTCACAGAGTTGGGCTGGGATAAATGTCTATGGCAATTTTCATGCCTCCTGCAGGCTGTGGCAGTTCTGCCAACCAAATTACCCAGCAGGTAGATGGCCCTGTAAAAACGTTCTCATTAATTGTAGATAATCCTATTTTATCCAATATGTATTAAAAATATAGAGTTCACTTAATGCTTTGACGTTGAGCGCTAAGGGGTGGATTTACTAAAAGCAAAAAGATTCTGTGCACTTTGCAAAGTTGCTCCAGAGCTTAGTAAATGAGGTAAAGCATCACTTTGCAAAGAGTATCCAATCACATGCAAAGAAAAAAAATAACCATTTTTGCTTGCACATGATTGGATGATGAAAGTCAGCATAGCTTCTACTCATTTACTAAGCTCTGGAGCAACTGCACACGTGCACAGTCTATTTGCCTTTAGTAAATAAACCTCTGAGTCTACAGCAGCAGCAAATTCAATGTCATTAATGGGGCAGCTGGCAGAGAAGTGGAGTGGGGTCAGTATTTGTAAAACTTTTTTGAAGGTAGTATATCTAATAAGGCTCAACAAATATGGATGACTCCCATGCTCCTCCATACATGGAACTTCTGAGTATTATCTTTAACTCCAGGCACTGAACATTGTTAATCGGTTAGCACAACAATTATCTTCACAAGGAGAGTAGGTCCAGCACAGCTCTGCTGGAATAATACAGGAATCCTATTAGCTCTATTAAAGGGGTTGTAAAGAAAAACTGGCAATGATGGCCCCCCAAGCCCCCCGGTTTTACTTACCTAAGCCCCGAAACTCTGTGGGCAAGTTCCCGCAACGGTTTGCCCCAGCTTGAGCCGGCTCGTCATTAGATATTGATAGCAGCGCAGCCATTGGCTCATGCTGCTGTCAATCATATCCAATGACGCGGCGCGCCAGGGGGGACACCAGAAGACCAGGTTCGGGGCCACTCTGTGAAAAACTAGCTGCACAGTGGAGGTAAGTATAACATGTTTGTTATTTAAATAAAGATTGGATTTTGGACCCCAAACCAAAAACCAAACAAAAAGAGGGGGTTGTGGACAATTGGACTATTACGGTACGCCGGGTTCCGGGATTTCTGTCACCTTACCCAGTGGACAGTTATCCTGGTTATAATCTGAAGCTCCAAGTGCGATTGTTTTGCCCTCCACTTATGCACTAACCAGTGCCCTTGCTTCTTTCAACCAGTATGCTGTTTAAGCACCAGCCCTCTGTTATTTACCAATACAGAAACTAAGTCCATTCATATACATGTCCCCCTCAATCGCCATAGGAGACCTCACCTGGTAACTCCTGCCCCTGCGGACTGTGGGGGTCGTAGATTGTTCTCCTAACGAAGCGGCAATGGCTGCGAAACTAGTAGAGACACCCTCAGTGACCCCTATTCCCATTGTGACCTTGCCTCTCCTAGGGGTTGATTACCGTGGTGATACACATGGATCGTCACTATTTTAAATTGCATTTTTGTCTGTATTTTATTGTCTGTGTTAATAAAATGTATACTTTCCTTTACACGTGCATTTTTATAATTGCTTATCGTACTGTAATAGTCCAATTGCCCACAACCCCCTCTTTTTGTTTGGTTTTTGGTTTGGGGTCCAAAATCCAATTTTTTTATTCTGATTTCTGGATGATGGTACTTTTAACTAACCTTACACTACATGTATTTTTTTTAGAGGCCAATTCAATATCATGTTTGTTATTTGAAAAAAAATTCACTTTAGTGATCCTTTAATAGACAGGTTCTTTACCCGTATAAACATTTACAGACTGGGACCCTGCACACCCTTCACCCTTTAGTAAATTGTCTGTGGCTTCCTTCAGAACAGAAAACCTGGGTTGGGCAATTACCTGGGCAATGTCTAGAGCCCTCACCTCAAAGATTACCACTTAAACCGTCCCATTTGAGGAAGAAAATGCATACCATCCATAGTCATATCATGAACTCTCTGGGGCCGTTTGTAACATCAGTGTAGGGGTACAACAGTAAGAGTTTAAATCGCACACAAATGTTCAAGGGCACTTTGGACCTCCATCACACATATCACTACAGAGACTATTCTAAAACAATAAACGGCACTTTCACACTAGCCTTCTGCGATTGTTTTATTTGAATAGAGACAAATTGATTTGGGAAGTACAAGCTTTATACTTTCCTACGTCATATTTTTTTGTGGTTAAATGTACCTGCGTTTACATGCGTTTAGACTTTTTCAGAGTATCTAATCTGCCGCTGTACTCTATTAACCTGAATGCATTTAAATGCAGGTAAATATCAGGCACTTTTACCCCCTTCCTGTCCAGGCCAATTTTCAGCTTTCAGCACTGTGAGGCCTCGTACATACGACCGAGAAACTCGTCGTAAAAGAAACATTGTTTTCCTCGACGAGTTCCTTGTCAGGCTTGTCGAGAATCTTGTCAAGCTTTCTTTGCGTACACATTGTCAAGACAAAATCTTGTCGTTCTCAAATGCGGTGATGTACAACACGTACGACGGCACTATAAAGGGGAAGTTTGATTCCACTGGCACAACCCTTGGAGCTGCTTTTGCTAATCTTGTGTTACTGTGTGTTAAGTAAAAGTTTGGTAAGAGATAATTCGCGCTTTTCAGTCTGTTACAGCGTGACAAACTCTGAGGCCTCGTACACACGACCGTTTTCCTTGACAGAATCCATCAAGAAACTTGGTGGCAGATCTTTTTTGCAGAGGAAAACAGTCATGTGTATGTTTTTCATCGAGAAAACTGTAGAGGAACTTGACGAGAAAAAAAGAGAATAAGTTCTCCTTTTCCTCGACTGGAGTCTCAATTTCCTCGTCAGGCTGGTTTTCGACGAGAAACACGTTCATGTGTATGCTTAGAAACCCACGCATGCTCAGAATAAAGTATGAGACGGGAGTGCACCTTCGGTAAAAGTATCTTACCAAACTTTTACTTAACACGCAGTTACATGAGATTAGCAAAAGCAGCCCCAAGGGTTGTGCCAGTGGAATCGAACTTCCCTTGCCGTCGTATGTGTTGTACATCACCGCGAGGAGCGAGGAGATTTGGTCTTGACAGTGTGTACGCAAAGAAAGCTTGTCAAGTTTCTCCACAAGCCTGACAAGGAACTCATCGAGGAAAACGATGTTTCATTTAGGACAAGTTCCTCGGTCGTGTGTACGAGGCCTCACAGTGGATGAGAGAGCCGGCGGGCGGCTCTGCCGGTGAGAGAGCTGGCGGGCGGCTCCGCGGGTGAGAGAGCCGGCGGGCAGCTCAGTTGGTGAGCAGCTGTACGGCTTGGTGACAGTGTTTGTGCGGGCTGCTGGCCAATTAGGGAGTCGACGGGCGGGGGAGTAGAGAGATTACATCATCTCTCTGCTGCCTGACTGGTAACCTGCTGAGTGACTCTGGGACACAGAGACCACCTTAGCAGGAAAGTGACAAAGCAAGTGACTATCCGCAATGTGTGGCATGGGACGTGGCAAGTGACAATCTGCATCTGGTGGCAGGTGACGTGGCCAGTGACAATCTGCATCTGGTGGCAGGTGACATGGCAAGTGACAATCTGCATCTGGTGGCATGGGACGTGGCAAGTGACAATCTGCAATGTGTGGCATGGGACCTGGCAAGTGACAATCCGCATCAGGTGACAGTTGACGTGGCAAGTGACAATCTATATCAGGTGACACGTGACGTGGCAATCCGCAACGTGTGGCATGGGACGTGGCAAGTGAAATCCGCAATGTGTGGCAGGTGACGGTGGCAAGTGACATACTCGGGGCTCCCACTGATTCTGCATTATGGTGAGTTGAACTATTTCATTTTTTATAACAATGTAATAATAGTAGTAAAGCGCTTCAATCATCCTGACACCATAACAACCATGATACCGTGATGATTGAAGCGCCAACACCAGCCATTGCCTTGGCAAATTTAACCCCAAAAATAATATTTTCTGTCAGTGCCCCTTCTGAGACTAGACTTTGGATCCTCCCCTGATCTCCCTGACAGTGAAAAACCCCCCCGATGCAGCTTAAGGTTAAACCGCTTCTCTTCCAGTCTCATCGTGTGGCCCCATGTCCTCTTACACTCACTGGGACTGAAAGGTTTCATACTTAACCTGGGATCCCCGTTGAGATATTTGTATATTGCAATCATATCTCCTATCAAGAATCTCTTCTCCAAGGAGAATTAATTTAGCACTTGTATTTGTTCCTCCTAATTGAGGTCCACCAGTCCCCATATTAATTTAGTTGCCCTTTTTTGAAATCTCTCCAACACCAACACATCCCTTCTGAGGATTAGTGACCAGAACCGGATATTATACTCCAGATGCGGCCAAACCAGAGTTTTATAAAGTGGCAAAATAATCGTTTTATCTCTGGAGTAAATTCCCTGTTTAATGCTCTGCTGGCTTTGGTAGCTGCAGCATGACACTGCATGCTATTGCTCAGTCAGTCTTCTACTAGGACCCCTAGATCCTTCTCCATCCTGGAAACCACTAGGGGTTCTCCTTCTAATGAGTAACTTACGTTTATATTTTTAGCCCCAAGTGCATTACCTTACATTTTTCAATGTTAAACTACACTCTAATTATTCATTCAAGTCCTCTTATAAAGTTTCATTATCCTGCTGTGTTGTTATTGCCCTATATATCTTTGTGTTGTCAGCAAACACTGAGATCGGAGCTACTTATTTTACCCTAGTGGGGGTACCACACTACCCACTCTAGGCCATTCTGAGTATACATTATTTATCACAACCCTTTGGCCCCCGTAGCAAGTTTTCTACACAGGTACATAACCTATGGTCCATGCCTACAGACCTCAGCTTGTAGATTAAGCATTTGTGGGGGACTGTATCAAATGCTTTTGCAAAATCCAGATACACCACATCCACCAGCCTACCTTTGTCAACTGTTACCCTAGTAACAATGTACTACTCTGGGAAAGTGATCAGGATTTTTATTTATTTTTTACACATCATAATTTCTCATACCAATGAATTTCATTGGTATAAACAACTATTTTTACTGAATGAAACTGATTCATTCAGGTCTTTTGTTGTGATTAACTGTGATTGGCTAAAACTATTCACTTGGTACACATGGGCTGTCATTGGCCAATCACAGGTAGCAGCACAATTG